>NC_135830.1:13974180-14301680 GCF_964213995.1 Mustelus asterias
GTGGATCCTCCCCTTGGAATTTTTCTTCTTCACTGGAATGTATCTGTTCTGGGTTTTCTGAAATAACCCTTTCAAATCTGCCACTGCACCTCTATTGACCTGTTCCTTAACCTCATTTGCCAGTTCACTTACATTGAACATAGTTCGGTCCTCGATGTGATTAACAGGAAAGTCCAATCACTGTGGTTAGTTGTAAACTCGCTGGTGACTCAGCAGTGTGGATGACCGAGTGAATCTCTTCCAAAACTCAGGGCAGTTAAATGGTTTCTCCCCAATGTGATCAGCTCAGAAGACTGAGTGAATCCCTTCCCACACTCAGAGTGGGTGAATGGCCTTCCCCCAGTGTGAGTGCGCCACTGAGTTTCCAGCTCTGACGGGTAACTGAGTCTCTCCTCACAGTCTCACATTTCCATGGTCTCTCGCTAATGTGACTGTGGTTGTAAACGGTGCTGTTTCCTTCCAGGTTCAAAAATCTCTGCTTTTCATGTTACGATAAATTGTGTGGCTCCATCCAATCCTGATCTGATGTTTTGTGTGAGTTTCCTGACCCCAAATCCTTCATTCTCAGACCAACAATATTAACACCTACAGCAGGGCTGGAGTCACTTTTCAATTCAGCAGAAACAGACCCAAATGAACATGGTTCAGTCTGAATATGATTCACAGCAAAATTCAATCACAATAGTTCCTTGTGAATTCGCTGGTGTTTCAGCAGATTTGATGACTGACTGAATCCCTTCCCACACACAGAGCAAGTGAACGGCTTCTCCCCAGTGTGAACTCGTTGGTGACCCTGCAACGTGTGTGAGTGAGCAAAGTCCTTCCCACATTGGGAACAAGTGAACATCCTCTCCCCAGTGTGAATCCGTTGGTGTATTGCTAGGTTGGATGATTGACTGAATCCCTTCCCACACTGGGAACAGATGAATGGTCTCTCCCCAGTGTGAACTCGCTGATGTGTCCACAGATTGCCTGAGTGTGCAAATCCCTTCCCACACTGGGAGCAGCTGAAAGGCTTCTCCCCAGTGTGAGTTCGCTGGTGTGCCAGCAGGTGAGATGAGTCAGTGAATCGCTTCCCACACTGGGAGCAAGTTAACGGCCTCTCCCCAGTGTGAACTCGCAGGTGTATCAGGAGGTTGGATGAGCGAGCAAATCCCTTCCCACACTGGGAGCAAGTGAATGGCTTTTCCCCAGTGTGAACTCGCTGGTGTAATGATAGGTTAGATGACTGACTGAATGCCTTCCCACAAACAGAACAGCTGAATGGTCTCTCCCCAGTGTGGGTCCTCTGGTGTATGTGTAAGCTGGATGACTGAGTGAATCCCTTCCCACACTGGGAGCAGATGAACGGCCTCTCCCCAGTGTGAATTCGCTGGTGTGTCAGCAGGTTGGCTGAGAGCGCGAATCTCTTCCCACATTGAGAACAGCTGAATGGCCTCTCCCCATTGTGAACGTGCTGGTGTTTTGTTAGCATGGATGATGCTTTGAAGCCCTTCCCACACACAGCGCAAGTGAATGGTCTGTCCTCACTGTGAATTCGCTGGTGTTTTGCTAGGTTTGATGATTGATTGAATCCCTTCCCACACACAGAGCAGGTGAATGGTTTCTCCCCCGTGTGAGTTCGCTTGTGCAATGCTAGGCTGAATGACCGATTGAATGCCTTCCCACACAGAGAGCAGGTGAATGGCCTCTCCTCAGTGTGAGTCCTCTGGTGTATATGTAAACTGGATGACTGAGTGAATCCTTTCCCACAGTGGGAGCAGGTGAATGGCCTCTCCCCTGTGTGACTACGTTGATGAATTTCCAGCAAGGATGGGGATTTGAATCCCTTCTCACAGTCCCCACATTTCCACAGTTTCTCTCTGTTGTGACTGCAATTATGTTCCGAAAGGTCAGATGATTGGCTGAAGTCTTGTCCACACACAGAACATGTGTACAGTTTCTCTCCACTGTGAATAGTGCTATTTTCTTCCATGTTCAAAATGCAATGATATTCAGGGTACAATAAATTGGCCGACTCCATAAGGTGCTGATACCAGGCTTGGTTTCAGTTTCCAAACTGCAAATCCTCCTCTTCTAATACCCTGTGAAATTGAATTAAAACAGAAAAAGGGAGTGAGAGAGAACCCACAAAAACACAAAGGCAGGTTGTGAAATTGAGCTGAATGAACCTGGTAATTTGTGGGGACAGCACTAGGAAAAAGTGACCATGAAAACTGCTGGATTGTCAAAACACCCAATTGATTTCCTAATGTCCTTCAGGGAAGGGAACCTGCCATCCAGTCTGGGCACTATGGGAAAAGACAGAGAGAAATAGGAGAGATCGGGAATGAAGGAGAGGGATTTTATACATCTACAACTCAATGAGAACATTGATAGAATCTCCCAAACCCTCAACTTCCACCACCTCGAAGGACCAAGATAGCAGGTAAATGTGAGCATCATCAACTCCAAGTTCCCCTCCAACTCATATCTTGACTTGTCTGACATCCAGTACTAAAAAACAGAAATTTCTTTCAAAAAATACTGGGAAAACTGAACCCATTGTGTTCAGTCCCCACTACATTTCCGGGGTTTGGGTTTGAACAACATGTTTACAAAGCCTCTCCACCCACCCGCCACATTTATCATTCCCCGCGCGCCGCTCTCTACCTCGTATTGATCTCGCTTCCAAATTAAAACCGTCCGCCTCTCCGTCGCCATTACCGGCACTGCGCATGCTTCAGGTCCCGCCCTTTATTCACTCCGATTGGTTGGAGGACCAGCCGCTCCCGCTCGGTCCTCCAGCCACGCCCCCTCTTCCTATTGGCCCGGAGCTGCCGTCAATCAGCCCCCGGGCATTGTGATGTGGAGCATGCGCAGTGTGTGTATGCAGCCAGTGAGTAAGTGCCGGGTGAGCGGGAAGGATGGCGTCGGAGGGAAAGGTTTAGAAATCAGTGGTGTCGGCCACAAAAACCAGAACAGAGGCGGTCGTGTTAAATATCAAGCGGGTGAGTAACGTCTGAGAGCGGAAGGGAGCTGGAGCCGGTGGGTGTGTGCCGATGTTTCAGATAATCCTCGATAGAGGCCGCAATCCCGGAATGAGAAGCAGCCGGTTCCACGGTTGGAAGACCCGGATACCGACCGCCATCTTTGTAGGAGGCAATGTGTAGAAAAGCGCATGCGTAGCGCCATCTTTATCAGTAGCAGTGCACCAGCGCGCGTGCGCAGTGCTCCCTTCAGCAGGCGGACTGAGTGATGGATTTTGGAAACTCTTTTACAAGGGGATGGTTTCCACACAGCAAACTCAAATCAAGAGAATTATTTGTCTCTTCTGAATGGAATTAGCAGTCAGAATGTTTGTTGATCTATCTAATACTGGGAACCATGAACACACAAACTTCTTATTGTTGTGTTCTCTACCTGAAGGCTGGTCTGACCAAAGTGTCAGGATCTCCGCCATGGGTCGGGCAAAGAGGCAGAACCCAAATTCACCCCAGCCAGAATGGGGATTGAACCCCGTGCTGTCGGCACCAATCTGATCCACACCGGCCAGCTAGACCCCACAAGGAACCAGGCTGCAATGGCAACAGAAACTTTTATATCCGCTACCCGTGGAGCCATGGATAGTGATGGGAGAGGCTCCAAATTATTTCCATCATATGACTGACCAGGAATCTCTCCCGCTCTTATTGTCTATCATTGGTGTATGTTCAAAGGGCAGCATGGTGGCACAGTGGTTAGCACTGCTGCCTCACAGCGCCAGGGATCCAGGTTCGATTCCCGGCCCGGGTCACTGTCTGTGTGGCGTTTGCACATTCTCCCTGTGTCTGCGTGGGTTTCCTCCGGGTGCTCTGGTTTCCTCCCACAGTCCAAAGATGTGAAAGTTAGGTGCATTGGCCATGCTAAATTGCCCTTTAGTATCAGGGGGACTAGCCTGGGTCAATGCCTGGGGATAGGGCAAGGGTGGGATTGTGGTTGGTGCAGACACGATGGGCCGAATGGCCTCTTTCCGCACTAGTGATTCTATGAATGATTTACAGTTTGGCCACATTATGAACACACCTTCCTCGGCCATGTACTCTGAGTGGGACTGGAAACCAGAGCTTCTGACTCAGAAGAAGGGTCACTCCCCACTGCACCACATCTTCACAGTGCACAATCCAGACTAATAAATCCAACAGGAAAACAGGAGACATTTCTTTTCACAAACAGTTGTTAAAATGTGGAACTGACTGGAAGTAGTTGAGACAGATAACTTAGATTTTTTCAAAAGGAAACGAGATGAGAATGAGAGAAAAGTAAAGCTGAAAGGCTGAGACGAGGTTAGCAGAATGGGAGGAGACTCGTGTGGAGTAGAAACTCCGTACAGACTAGATTGCCCGAATGGCCTGTTTGTGTATTATATAGTCTATGTAATTCTTCGTGAAATTATTTTGCAGGGTAATGGAAGAGGAGGATTTGCAGTCAGGAAAAACAAACCAAACTTTGTGTCACAATTGGAAAGTCAATTCGTCAGGATGTGAAGATTTGTACACCTGAAGGGATTTAATTGACTGTCTCAGCAGGAAGCTGGTGAGAGTCTGTAAACCTGCTCTTCCTGTGGGGAGGGATTGATACAGCTGGAAAACATGCTGACACGACAGCGAACTCGCAATAGTGAGAGTTCATTCACCTGCTCCGTGTGTGGGAAGAAATTCATGTGTTCGTCCAACCTGCTGGCTCACCAACTCGATCACATTATTCAGAAGCCTCTTCAAAGCTCTGACTCTGGGGACAGCGTTGAAACGCCTGAGGAACAGATCCAACACCAGCTCCTTCACACTGACGAGAGACCGTTCAGCTGCTCCCACTGCGGGAAGAGGTTCAGCCAGTCCTCCCGCCTTGCAGAGCACCAGCTCCTTCACACACACGAGAGACCGTTCAGCTGCTCTCACTGTGGGGAGTCGTTCAGCAACTCAGTGCATCTCACTGAGCACCAGCAAGTTCACACCAAGGACAGGCCATTCAGCTGCTCCCAGTGTGGGAAGAGATTCTCTCAGTCCTCCCACTACACTGAGCACCAGCTCATTCATTCTGATGAGAGAAGTTTTAAATGCTCAGAGTGTGAGAAGACCTTTAAAACGAACAATAGTCTCCTGAGACACCAGTGCACTCACAGTGGGGAGAGGCCGTTCCCGTGCTCTGTGTGTGGGAAGAGATTCAATTATTCATTCCACCTTCTGAGGCACAAACTTGTTCACACGGGGGAGAAACCATTCACCTGCTCCGAGTGTGGGAATGGATACACTCGCTCATCTCATCTTGTGATTCACCAACGAATTCACACCGGAGAAAGGCCGTTCACCTGCTCCGAGTGTGGGAGGGGATTCACTCGTTCAACGCACCTTGTGATGCACAAGCGGATTCACATTGGGGAGAGGCCATTCTCTTGCTCTGTGTGTGGGAAGAGATTCACTCAGTCATCCGCCCTGCGCACACACAAGCGAGTTCACACTGGGGAGAGACCGTTCACCTGCTTCGTGTGTGGGAAGAGTTTCCCTCGTTTGTCCCATGTTGTGATACACGAGCGGGTTCACACCGGGGAGAGGCCGTACATTTGTCATGTGTGCGGGAGGGCCTTTACTTGTTTACACCACGTGCAGAAACACCAGCTTGTTCACACCGGGGAGAAGGCCTTCATCTGCTCCGTGTGTGGGAAGCGTTTCCCTGAGTTCTCCAGCCTCCAGAGACACGAACGCATCCACACTGGGGAGAAGCCCTTCACCTGCTGTGTGTGTGGGAAGGGATTTGTTCAGTCGTTCGACCTGGTTAAACACCGGCGAGTTCACACTAGGAAGAAGCTGCTCACCTGCTCTGTGTGTGAGAAGAGATTTACTCGGACATCCCGCCTGCTGAGACACCAGAAACTTCACATCTTACCGACAAAGCTGGACTCTGCTGTTGCTGCTGAGAATCACACCCAGGACTGAACCTTTTCTCCTTTCTAACTCGAGATTATTTCAGTCTCATACCTTCAATTACTCTCATGGACAAGTCCCAGCTCCCCATACCTTCCAGAGTGTCTCTCCCAGCCTCGAGATCCAGGGAAGATTTCAGTAACATTCCTGGGATCAATGAACACAAAACACAGTTTGTGAATCACTTTCAGCGACTGGGCTCAGTGTGTGTCTCACAGGATCTCACTCACCTTCTGTATGTGAATGGAATGTCATGTCTGCAAACCAGGTTTAAACTGAATTTGATTTGATTTATTATAGTCACATGTATTAGTATTGTTTCTTGCACGCTATACAGACAAAGCATACCGTACATAGAGTACATAAGGGGAAAGGAATGATTTGATTTATTGTCACATGTATTGGGATACAGTGAAAAGTATTGTTTCTTGTGAACTATACAGACAAACATCCTGTTCATAAAGTACAAAGGGGAGAAGGAAAGAAGAAGATGTCCAATATAATATTACAGTCATAGCTAGGGTGTGGAGAAAGATCAGCTTAATATGTGATAGGACCATTCAGAAGTCTGATGGCAGCAGGGAAAAAGCTGTTCTTGACTCGGTTGGTACGTGATCTCAGACTTTTGTACGTGACCTCAGACTTTTGTATCTTTTTCCTGATGGAAGAAGGTGGAAGAGAGAATGTTCAGGGTGCGTGGGGTCCTTGATTATGCTGGCTGCTTTTCTGAGGCCATGGGAAGTGTAGACAGAGTCACTGGATGGGAGGCTGGTTTGCGTGATGGACTGGGCTACATTCCCAACTCTTTGTGGTTTCTTGTGGTCTTGGTCAGAGCAGGAGCCATACCAAGCTGTGATATAACCAGGAAGAATGCTTTCTATGGTGCATCTGTAAAAGTTGATGAGAGTCGTAGCCTTTTAGATCAGAGCTGAGGAGAAGGGAGTTCTGAATTGACTGCATTATCTCTGTTCTCCAGATCGAATTCCTGTTTTAAAAATGTAATGGTATTTTATTCAAGAAACACATTCACAGCCCAAAGACTTAACTGCTGTGTAACTTACGTCAAAGATTCATAAAATTAAAGATACAACAGTGGAAATATGTGACAATCCTGTAATAACAATAAACAAATTGATCAGGTAACAGGAAAGTGGTGGACATGATATTAAAAGAAGGAACATTGAATTAAAGTTACAGACCAATACACCATTCCTATGTTACAGGCTCTGAAATGCATATAAATTTTATCATTTCAGTACTTCGTTGAGCACTGGAACCATGTGAGGAATTACTCTGTCTGTATTATTGCAGCGCAGTTAATAAAGTCAGTAAAAGACAATCTGTTGTTGGGAATTTGATTATCTGGTGTTTGAAACCACAAGATTCAAATATTTAGAGTCAACAAGATGAACAAGGAAATACATCAGGGCCCAAAACTCCAGCTGGATATTCACAGGAGAAAGTCTGTTATTTAATACCTCAAGTGGACAGAAGAAAGATCTGAACTAAAAACCCTCCAATCATTTGTAAACATGTTTCAAATGCTGAGAGATTTCAACAGTGAGTTTCCATCACATTGAAGTCAATGGAAGGTGAGAGATGGTTAAAGGTTCCAGACAGAAATGTAACTTGATGTTTCCATTGCCTTACATTGGTAGATTCAGGAATTCACACTAACATTTTAAATCTCTACTTTTTTCAGACTGGAAACTTAAACCTGCCGTTTCACTCAGTCAGGAACAGATCCCAGTTTTACACCAATCTCTGATTTGACAGCATGTTTCCAGCAATCACTGTTGTTCTTCCTGACTCTAAACACAGTTGTAAAGGAGCTTTTGTTCCATGTCTAGGAGCTCTGAAACATGGAAGAGAGCGACTGAGACACATTTCTTACACACCTCGGGATTAACCCACATGTTCAATCCTAACTGCAGCATTAGCCAAATCCAACTCCTGCACTCATTTGTGAACTCACTGGTGTCTCAGTAGGTTGGATGATGCAGCGAGTCCCTTTCCCACACACAGAGCAGGCGAATGCGCCCTCCTCAGTGTGAACTTGCTCATACGCCAGCAGCTCAGATGAGTCAGCAAATTCCTTCCCTCACCTGGAGCATCTGAACAGCCTCTCCCCGAATGAACTTGCTGGTGTGCCGACAGACTGGATAACTGAGTAAATCCATCTCCACAAATGGAGAAGGTGAAAGTTCTCTCCTCAGTGTGACTGTGTTGATCATTTCCCAGTTGAAACGGGTAAATGAATCACATCCCTCAATCCCCATATGTCCATGCTTTCTCCATGGTGCTGGTGTCCTTGTGTCTCTTCAGGTTGGATGATCAGTCAAAGCTTCATCCACACACACAACACGTATACAGTCTCTCCTCGCTGTGAATGCTGTGATGTATTTTCAGGATGTGTAACCGGTTAAAGCTCTTTCCACACTCAGTGCACTGGAACACTCTCACTCGGGTGTGTCTGTGTCTCGGTGCTTTTCCAGTCACACTGATATTTGAAATAGGGCGGCACGGTAGCACAGTGGTTAGCACTGCTGCTTCACAGCTCCAGGGACCTGGGTTCGATTCCCGGCTTGCGTCACTGTCTGTGTGGAGTTTGCACATTCTCCTCGTGTCTGCGTGGGTTTCCTCCGGGTGCTCCAGTTTCCTCCCACAGTCCAAAGATGTGCAGGTTAGGTTGATTGGCCAGGTTAAAAATTGCTCCTTAGAGTCCTGAGATGTGTAGGTTAGAGGGATTAGCGGGTAAATATGTGGGGGTAGGGCCTGGGTGGGATTGTGGTCGGTGCAGAGTCGATGGGCCGAATGGCCTCCTTCTGCACTGTAGGGTTTCTATGAAATCTTTTCCCACAGACAGAACAAACAAACATTTCTCCTTCCACATTGAAAGGTTAATGATATTCAGGTCCTGATGAATCGAGTGATTCTGTTAGATCTCAATGTGATGTTTGGCTATAAGTTCCCTCCCTGTAAATTATTCCCTGCTAATACCCTGGGAATAATGTTCACAAGAATCATCAATAACCAGCCTCTTGTGCTGTTTGGGTTTCTGTTTCTCTTCCTGTACAATGTAACCCTGCCCTCATGTTCTACAGACATCCATTTCCCAAACACTGATCTGCTCGAGGGGGTTCCACCAACCCAAATGTCTGCCTCTGTACCAGGGTTACATTCACGGCTGGGTGGCCTTGGAAAGGGAGCACGTGGTGTCCACTGCCACTGCCAGGCCTTCCATGACTGGTGGGTTCTTGTGGGGTCTGGGCTGCATCATCAATCCCGGCCCCCCAGTAATGACATTTTAGTCTCATTAGTTACCTTTCACCCTCATTCTGTTTCATGTCACAGAATCATAGAATCCGTACAGTGCATGAGGCCATTCGGCCCATCGAGTCTGCACCGACCACAATCCCACCCAAGCCCTATTCCCGTAACACCACATATTTACTCTCCTAATCCCCCTGACACTAGGGTCAATTTAGCACGGCCAATCAACCTAACCTGCACATCTTTGGACTGTGGGAGGAAACCAGGGCACGCGGAGGAAACCCACACAGACACGGGGAGAACATGCAAACTCCACACAGACAGTGACCCAAGGCCAGAACTGAACCCAGGTCCCTGGCGCTGTGAGGCAGCAGTGCTAACCACTGTGCTGCCCATTCACTTCTGGTTTATATTAAACAACATTTTAATTAATTTTCATACATTTTCTTTGAAGTTCTGTCTTTTTGTTACAATGATGTTTTGAGGAGATTTCACTTGTTAATTAGTTTATTTGTTTTACTGGTATAAAAAACAGAACACAGATCAGAGACCTCACTGACTTCAACCCAAAGTGGAACCACAGGAAGAGGAGACTCCACAAACATCCCTATTCTCAATGATGGGTCCAGCACATCAAGACTGGGTTTTGCTTTGACTGAGGCCGAGTGTGTTATCACTCCCTTCACTGATTCCCCAGGTGAGGAGAGACGTTCTGGAAGGTCTGGGTCCAAGAGAATAGCTAAAGGTCCGCAACTGAAATGATCCAGACAGTGAGAAAGGAGAAACACATACTCACAAATGGAGCAGCCAGTAACAGGATATCGAATAATCTCTTATCCTGGAGAAATAAGAACATAAGTACATAAGAAATAGGAGCAGGAGTAGGCCATCTAGCCCCTCGAGCCTGCCCCGCCATTCAATAAGATCATGGCTGATCTGACGTGGATCAGTACCACTTACCCGCCTGATCCCCATAACCCTTAATTCCCTTACCGATCAGGAATCCATCCATCCGCGCTTTAAACATATTCAGCGAGGGAGCCTCCACCACCTCAGTGGGCAGAGAATTCCAGAGATTCACCACCCTCTGGGAGAAGAAGTTCCTCCTCAACTCTGTCTTAAACCGACCCCCCTTTATTTTGAGGCTGTGTCCTCTAGTTTTAACTTCCTTACTAAGTGGAAAGAATCTCTCCGCCTCCACCCTATCCAGCCCCCGCATTATCTTATAAGTCTCCATAAGATCCCCCCTCATCCTTCTAAACTCCAACGAGTACAAACCCAATCTCCTCAGCCTCTCCTCATAATCCAAACCCCTCATCTCCGGTATCAACCTGGTGAACCTTCTCTGCACTCCCTCCAATGCCAATATATCCTTCCTCATATAAGGGGACCAATACTGCACACAGTATTCCAGCTGCGGCCTCACCAATGCCCTGTACAGGTGCATCAAGACATTCCTGCTTTTATATTCTATCCCCCTCGCAATATAGGCCAACATCCCATTTGCCTTCTTGATCACCTGTTGTACCTGCAGACTGGGCTTTTGCGTCTCATGCACAAGGACCCCCAGGTCCCTTTGCACGGTAGCATGTTTTAATTTGTTTCCATTGAGATAGTAATCCCATTTATTATTATTTCCTCCAAAGTGTATAACCTCGCATTTCTCAACGTTATACTCCATTTGCCATATCCTCGCCCACTCACTCAGCCTGTCCAAATCTCTCTGCAGATCTTCTCCATCCTCCACACGATTCACTTTTCCACTTATCTTTGTGTCGTCTGCAAACTTCGTTACCCTACACTCCGTCCCCTCCTCCAGATCATCTATATAAATGGTAAACAGTTGCGGCCCGAGTACCGATCCCTGCGGCACGCCACTAGTTACCTTCCTCCAACCGGAAAAACACCCATTTATTCCGACTCTTTGCTTCCTGTCGGATAGCCAGTCCCCAATCCACTTTAACACACTTTAACACACTACCCCCAAATAAAGGACCCGACTGTGTGTCTGAAATAATATTAGTTCATTTGACACGCATCGGAATACTAAACTGCAGCAAGTTATGAAGATTATTAACATCAGCATGAAGAAACTCCAGCTCTCAGGCTGAACATGTTTCAGGCTTGGATGTGATTAATCTGGAATTAAAAGTCAACTGATGACCATGACAATTGTCGGAAAAACCCATCTGGTTCACTAATGTCCTTTAGGGAAGGAAATCTGCCGCCCTTACCTGGTCTGGCCTACATGTGATCCCAGAGCTACAGCAATGTGGTTGACTCTTAGATGGCCTCTGAAATGGAGGGTAATTAGGGATGGGCGATAAATGCTCGGCCCAGTCAGCGACCCTCACGTCCTGTAAAATGAATTTTTAAAGATAACAGCAGAATCCAAATCCTTCTGTCATTTGTGAACTTTCTGGTGTCTCAAAAGATGGGATGAGTGGATGAATGTCTTCCCACAGTCGGAGCAAAGGAATGGCCTCTCCCCAGTGTGAACTCGCTGGTGTGTCAGAAGATTGGCTGAATGAATGAATCCTTTTCCACACGTGGAGCAGGTGAACGACCTCTCCCCAGTGTGAACTCGCTGGTGTTTCTGGAGGCTGGATGACAGAGTGAATCCTGTCCCACACACTGTACATCTGAATGGCCTCTCCCCATTGTGAACTCGCTGGTGTGTCAGCAGGTCAGTTGTGGTTCTGTAAGTCTTCTCACACTCAGAGCATTTGAAAAGTCTTTTATCCGTGTGAACCAGTTGGTGTTTAGCGAGGTGGGATGATCGTGCAAATGCCTTCTCACACACAGCGCAGGTGAAGGGCCTCTCCCCAGTGTGAACCCGCTGGTGTATCAGCAATTCACTTGTGGTTTTATAACTCTTCTCACATTCAGTACATTTGAAAGGTCTGTTATCAGTGTGAACCAGACGATGTGTAGTGAGGTAGGATAATCGCGTGAATCCCTTCCCACACACAGAGCAGGTGAATGGCCTCTCCCCAGTGTGAGTGCGTTCATGTTCGATGAGGTTCTGTGATCGTATGAACCCCCTCCCACAGTGAGAGCAACTGAACTGTCTCTCAGTGTGAACAACCTGGTGCGTAACCAGGTCCTCCGAGATTTTAAAGTTGCTTTCACAGTCCGAGCGGTTTAACAGCTTCTCATCAAGGTGAACTTGCTGGTGTGAAAGCAGGTGGGATGACTGAATGAATCCCTTCCCACACATGGAGCAGGTGAATGGTCTCTCCCCAGTGTGACTGCGTTGATGATTTTTAAGCTGGGAAGGGTAACTGAACCCCTTAGCGCAATATGCACATTTCCACTGTTTCTCCATGGTGCTGGTGTCCTTGTGTATCTCCAGGTTGGATGATCAGTTGAAGCCTCATCCACACACAGAACACGTCATGTTTTCTCCTGGCTGTGAATGTTGTGATGTTTTTTTCAGGCTGTGTAACTGGTTAAAGCTCTTTCCACACTCAGTTCACTGGAACACTCTCACTCGGGTGTGTGTGTGTCTCGGTGCTTTTCCAGTCACACTGATGTTTGCAAAACATTTCTGCTTCCACATTCAAAGGTCGATGATAATCAGGTTCTGATGAATGGAACAATTTTGTTGTATTTTTTGTGTGATGTTGTGTTTGAGTTTCACATTTGCAAAACTTCCTCTTCTAATACCCTGTAAAAGGAGTTTACAAAAATTATCATTGTAACATGATAGAAATTCAGAACAGATATTTCATTTTTTATTGAATATTCTTTTCCCTTGTTTGTTTCCTCAAATATGTAGTCCAAACAAACTAAAAGAAGAAAAAGATCAGCAACAAAGTACCAACAAGAAGAAAGGTTAGCTTCCTAATGAACCAGAATGTTGTTTCCAATGTCTTGAAGTTACTTTGTACCCTGCGATGCTCATCAGTTGTGGAAGGTAGCAAGTGTATCAGTGGACACCACATGCTCCCTCTCCAGGAGAGACTGCAAGGATATGCGACATCCACCCAATTGCTATGGACACTGCTCATTCAGCTTCAACAAATTGTTGTTTGAATCTGGCCCAAGAGCAGGTCCAGGAGAAGATACTCTGATCTTGGTTAAGCTACATTTGGAGTATTGCATGCATTCCTGGCCACCATACTACCAGAAGGACCTGGAAGCTTTGGAGAGAGTGCAAAGAAGGTTCACCACGATGTTGCCTGGTCTCGAGGATGTTGGCGAGGAGAGGTTGAATAGGATTTTTCGCTGGAAAGACAGAGGCTGACGGGAGACCTGATAGAGGTCTACAAAGTTATGAGAGGCATTGACAGGGTGGATAGTCAGAGGTTTTTTTCTTAGAGTGGAATTATCAATTACAAGGTTCAAGATGAGAAGGGGAATGTTTAAGGGAGATGTGCAGTGAAAGTTTTTCACACAGAGTGGTGGGTGCCTGGAACATGCTGCCAAATAGGTGGTGGAAGCAGGCAGATTAGCAAAATTTAACAGGAATCTGGATGGGTACTTGAATAGGGAGGAATTAGAAATTATCGCTCGACTATTAATCCAGAAACTCAGCTAATGTTCTGGGGACCCGCATTCAAATCCTGCCACGGCAGGTGGTGGAATTTGAATTCAACAAAAAATATCTGGAATTAAGAATCTACTGATGACCATGACCATTGTCGATTGTCGGAAAAATCCATCTGGTTCACTGATGTCTTTTAGGGAAGGAAATCTGCCGTCCTTTTCTGGTCAGGCCTACATGTGACTCCAGAGCCACAGCAATGTGGTTGACTCTCAACTGCCCTCTGAACAAGGGCAACTAGGGATGGGCAATAAATGCTGGCCAGCCAGTGACACCCATGTCCCACAAATTAATTTTTAAAAATCCCACCCAGGGCCAATTCCCGTAACCGCACACATTTACTTTACTAATTCTCCTGACACTCGGGTCAATTTATCATGGCCAATCAACCTAACCCGCACATCTTTGGACTGTGGGAGGAAACTGGAGCACCCGGAGGAAACCCACACAGACACGGAGAGAATGTGCAAACTCCACACAGAAAGTGACCCAAGGCCAGAATTAAACCTGGGACCCTGGAGCTCTGAGGCAGCAGTGCTAACCACTGTGCCACCATGCTGCCCAGAGGGATACAGACCGAGCAAAGGCAGAAGGTTTTTTGTAAATTAGGGTATCATGATTGGCATAGACTTGGAGGATCAAAGGGTTTGTTCCTGTGCTGTACTTTTCTTTGTTCTCCCCAACTTCCCCCCACACAGCCAAAGACTAGGAGGTTGGGGCGAAAGTGTTAACAAAGGTTGCGGAGCAGCTCCTTCAGGTAACTATACAGGGCTGCAACATCTCACACTGAATATAGAATCCCGACAGTGCAGAATATGCCATTTCACCCATTGAGTATGCAATGACTCTCTGACAGAGCATCTTAGCCAGGTGTTCTTCCTCACCCTATCCTGGTAACCTCACAATTTCCCATTTAACCTGCACGTCTTGGGACACTAAGAGGCAATTTAACATGGGCAATCCACATCTTTGGGCTATAATATAATATTAATATAATGTAAACATGGCCCATGGACTCCTTTGGGCTGCAAACATCAGCTGCAGCCTGGGAGTGGGTGAAGCTGTTTAAAATCTGTTAACACAGTAAGAAGTTTAACAACACCAGGTTAAAGTCCAACAGGTTTATTTGGTAGCAAAAGCCACACAAGCTTTCGAGGCTCTGAGCCCCTTCTTCAGGTGAGTGGGAATTCTGTTCACAAACAGAACTTATAAGACACAGACTCAATTTACATGAATAATGGTTGGAATGCGAATACTTACAACTAATCCAGTCTTTAAGAAACAAAACAATGGGAGTGGGGAGAGCATCAAGACAGGCTAAAAAGATGTGTATTAGAACGGATTACTGCAAAGAAGTGTACCGACAACTCAACAACGAGGAACACTACAGACAGTTACCTGCAGATCCGACCAAAGAACACACCCGTCAACTCAACACTCTGATCAAGACCTTTGATCCGGACCTTCAGAACACCCTCCGTGCTCTCATCCCACGTACTCCCCGCGTTGGAGATCTCTACTGCCTCCCGAAGATACACAAGGCAAACACACCCGGCCGTCCCATCGTATCGGGCAATGGGACCCTGTGCGAGAACCTCTCCGGCTATGTCGAGGGCATCCTGAAACCCATTGTACAAAGAACCCCCAGCTTTTGTCGCGACACGACGGACTTCCTACAGAAACTCGGCACACATGGAGCAGTTGAACCAGGAGCGCTCCTCGTCACAATGGATGTCTCAGCACTCTACACCAGCATCCCCCATGACGATGGCATTGCTGCAACGGCCTCAGTGCTCAGCGCCAACAACTGCCAGTTTCCAGATGCAATTTTACATCTCATCCGCTTCATCCTGGACCACAATATCTTCACCTTCAACAACCAGTTCTTCATCCAGACACACGGAACAGCCATGGGGACCAAATTTGCACCTCAATATGCCAACATCTTCATGCACAGGTTCGAACAAGACTTCTTCACCGCACGGGACCTTCAACCGGTGCTATACACTAGATACATCGATGACATTTTCTTCCTTTGGACTCATGGTGAACAATCACTGAAACAACTCTATGATGACATCAACAAGTTCCATCCCACCATCAGGCTCACCATAGACTACTCTCCGGAATCGGTTGCATTCTTGGACACGCGCATCTCCATTAAGGACGGTCACCTCAGCACCTCACTGTACCGCAAGCCCACGGATAACCTCACGATGCTCCACTTCTCCAGCTTCCACCCTAAACACGTTAAAGAAGCCATCCCCTACGGACAAGCCCTCCGTATACACAGGATCTGCTCGGATGAGGAGGATCGCAACAGACACCTCCAGACGCTGAAAGATGCCCTCATAAGAACAGGATATGGCGCTAGACTCATTGATCAACAGTTCCAACGCGCCACAGCGAAAAACCGCACCGACCTCCTCAGAAGACAAACACAGGACACAGTGGACAGAGTACCCTTCGTTGTCCAGTACTTCCCCGGAGCGGAGAAGCTACGGCATCTCCTCCGGAGCCTTCAACATGTCATTGATGAAGACGAACATCTCGCCAAGGCCATCCCCACACCCCCACTTCTTGCCTTCAAACAACCGCACAACCTCAAACAGACCATTGTCCGCAGCAAACTACCCAGCCTTCAGGAGAACAGTGACCAAGACACCACACAACCCTGCCACAGCAACCTCTGCAAGACGTGCCGGATCATCGACACAGATGCCATCATCTCACGTGAGAACACCATCCACCAGGTACACGGTACATACTCTTGCAACTCGGCCAACGTTGTCTACCTGATACGCTGCAAGAAAGGATGTCCCGAGGCATGGTACATTGGGGAAACTATGCAGACGCTGCGACAACGGATGAATGAACACCGCTCGACAATCACCAGGCAAGACTGTTCTCTTCCTGTTGGGGAGCACTTCAGCGGTCACGGGCATTCGGCCTCTGATATTCGGGTAAGCGTTCTCCAAGGCGGCCTTCGCGACACACGACAGCGCAGAGTCGCGGAGCAGAAACTGATAGCCAGGTTCCGCACACACAAGGACGGCCTCAACCGGGATATTGGGTTTATGTCACACTATTTCACATAAATATTTCTGCTTTTTTCCTCCTGAGTCTTTATCATGCGATCCTAGAATCAGAATTTATGTCACACTATTTGTAACTCCCACAGTTGCGTGGACCTGCAGAGTTTCACTGGCTGTCTTGTCTGGAGACAATACACATCTTTTTAGCCTGTCTTGATGCTCTCCCCACTCCCATTGTTTTGTTTCTTAAAGACTGGATTAGTTGTAAGTATTCGCATTCCAACCATTATTCATGTAAATTGAGTCTGTGTCTTATAAGTTCTGTTTGTGAACAGAATTCCCACTCACCTGAAGAAGGGGCTCAGAGCCTCGAAAGCTTGTGTGGCTTTTGCTACCAAATAAACCTGTTGGACTTTAACCTGGTGTTGTTAAACTTCTTACTGTGTTTACCCCAGTCCAACGCCGGCATCTCCACATCATAAAATCTGTTAACACAGTAAGAAGTTTAACAACACCAGGTTAAAGTCCAACAGGTTTATTTGGTAGCAAAAGCCACACAAGCTTTCAGAGCTCCGAAAGCTTGTGTGGCTTTTGCTGCCAAATAAACCTGTTGGACTTTAACCTGGTGTTGTTAAACTTCTTACTGTGTTTACCCCAGTCCAACGCCGGCATCTCCACATCATAAAATCTGTTAACTCAGCTATGTATCACCGGGCACTAGGACCCAGTTGGGAACAGAGACCCTGAGGCCCCGTCCACTCTGTTACGTCACCTGAACGAAGAGGCATGCGCACTCCTCGGCTATGAACCAAGATGGCGGCCAGTAACCGGGGCTTCGTTTCGGTAAAAAGACCCGGAGCTGCAAACGCGGCACCTTCAGGTTCGTCTAGGGGGTGAGAGCATTCACCCGGTGTTTACAAACTCTTCCCAACCAGAATCGCC
Organism: Mustelus asterias; assembly: GCF_964213995.1. Lineage (NCBI taxonomy): Eukaryota > Metazoa > Chordata > Chondrichthyes > Carcharhiniformes > Triakidae > Mustelus > Mustelus asterias. The sequence goes on from NC_135830.1 coordinate 13,991,919, forward strand.
TCCGTTACTCACTCCAGGTTTCCGCATCCTTACCGACTGCCTGTTAACCAAAGAAACGTCTTTGTCTCAGGAGACATCACTCATACTGCGCATGCTCCAACTGGATGAGCATTGGGCCTGCGCACTACTCTCCTGCAGTGTCGAAAGGGGACTTTCAGCACCGCGGGGAATGCTGGGTATAAAGCCCGCCATTGACAATCCCAATGAGTGAGTAGTGATTATTTTTGCTGTGTTGTGGAGATTGTGGCGGGTGGGGAAACCGATAAAATTAGGAACAAAATCATAAATTACACCAAGTGTACAGACCCTTAATTATCAACCAGAAAGAAGGAAAATGGGGATTGCTGAAAGACTGTCCTTTTAGGTATTGAAAATATATTTATAATGAGAAGAAAATCAATCTGTGCAGCTTTAGTGAATATCGATATGCAAAGAGTAAGATGAAAGACTTTTAATCACCTCAAACACTTGGCATAGAACTGTCTGAAACTCAAAACAGAAGCTTCAGGAAATCAATGATAAAATGAGCATTTATAAATATGTAAATATATATATCTATATAGATATATATAAATGAGCATTTACACCGTTGACAGAAGACATTTTTAAATGTAAATTATTTACACTCAATCATTTTTGTATTCATTTGTGGGACATGGTTGCCAGCATTTCTTGCCCATCTCTAAGTTGCCCTTGGTGGGCATTTAAGATTCAACCACATTGCTGTGGCTTTGGTATCACATGTTTTAATGACAATGTTACAATCCATAATTATCCATGTGGCAGAATGTATCCCATCAGTGACTGGTTCTCTATTCTGAATTTCTGAGCTGAACTGACAGTGATGACATTTGCAAACTTCTTTTACAGGATATTAAAAGGGAAAAACTTGCCATAAGAAATCTCAAACCAAACTTCACACCAAGATCAGACAGAGTCACTCAATTTTATAGGATGGGGTAAACCATCACCCATTTTACCATCCCTGTGACTGGAAAAGCACCGAGACACAGACACCGACACCATGGGGAAACCGTGGAAATGTAAGGATTGTGGAAAGGGATTCAAGTCCCCATCTGAGTTGGAAATTCATCGACGCAGTCACACCGGGGAAAGACCATTCACCTGCTCTCAGTGTGGGAAGAGATTTACTAATGCATCCGACCTGCTTACACACCAGCGAGTTCACAGCGGAGAGAGGCCATTCACCTGCTCTGTGTGTGGGAAGAAATTCAGCATTTCATCCAACCTAGTGAGACACCATCGAGTTCACACAGGGATGAGACCATTCAGCTGCTCAGTGTGTGGAAAAAGATGCAGAGATTCATCCACCCTACTGGTACACCAACAAGTTCGCACCAAGGAGAGGCAATTCATCTGCTCTGACTGTGGGAAGAGATTCACTCGGTCCTCCAGTCTGCAGAGGCACCATCGAGTTCACACTGGGGAGAGACCACTCACCTGCTCAGAGTGTGGGATAGGATTCAGAGATTCACCTGACCTGCTGGCACATCAGCGAGTTCACACTGGAGAGAGGCCGTTCATCTGCTCCGTGTGTGGAAAAGGATTCGGAGATTCCTCCACCCTGCTGACACACCAGCGAGTTCACACTGGGGAGAGGCCGTTCACCTGCTCCAACTGTGGGAAGGGATTCACTCAGTGAGCCAACCTGCTGAGACATCAGCAAATTCACAGCAGGGACAGGGAGAGGCCTTTCATCTGCTCGGAGTGTGAGATGGGATTCTATGAGTTATCTACCCTGCTGACACACCAGCGGGTTCACACTGGGGAGAAGCCATTTATCTGCTCTGTGTGTGGGAAGGGATTCAATCGGTCATCCAACCTGCTCACACACCAGCGAGTTCACACTGGGGAGAGACCATTTACCTGCTCTGTGTGTGGGAAGGGATTCACTCAGTCATCCCACCTGCTGAGACACCAGCGAGTTCACAAGTGATGACTGGGATTGGATTCTGCTGTTATTGCCGCTGTTAATCACATCCAGGACTGAACCATGTTCATTCTGACAGTTGATGAAGTGGGAGGGTCGGAGGGTTTCTTGCTGCTGGACTGGCCGGTCTCAATTTTCATTCCAGTGGCTGATTCCCTTTGAGCGAGGGCACATTTCCACTGAAATGATCCACAAAAGCAGGTGTCAGATGAGACTGAGATGAGGAAAAAAATTCTTAACTCAAAGGGTAGTGAACTTGTGGAATTCTCTACCACAGAAGGCTGTGGAATCCAAGTCACTGAATATATTCAAGGAAGAGATAGGTTTTGTTTTAGATTTTAATGGCTTCAAGCGGTATGGGGAGAATATGGCATTGAGATCGAGGATCAGCCATGATCATATTGAATGGTGGAGCAGACTCAAATGGCCTGCTCTTAATTTCTTATAGTACATTAATTTTATCCTGAATAATAAATAGTCTTTTTCCTACCACTACAGGTGTCTTGTCGTTCATCCATCCTCGTTCTGAGGATTGGCTGCACTCTAAACAGTTTTTCTTCACTGATTTCTCAGCTGCTTTCACTGCCTGTCCCATCGAGAGGCCGGTCCACATTCTAATATTATCCACCCATCTCGGGCCTTCCTTGCACACATTTTCCAGGTGTTCTGTCTCACATTACCTCTTTTTCCAAACACTCCCTCTCTATTCACAACACGTCTAAAATAGGTGAGCTTCCGGGATGTCAGAGCCTCAGACAGGTTCCGGTGAACACCAGCTTTCTCCAGCACCCACTCATTCATCCACTTTGCCGTCCGTGACACACAGAATATCCGTCCGAGTCCTTTCATTTCAAACACTTTTATTGGAGCCTCGTCACTCTTATTGATGGTCCAGCTTTCACGGACACACATTGTCACCGGCCACACAAGGGCTTTCAGAAGGTGAATATTCATTGTAACTGAGATGTTGTGTCTGCTCCATACTGTTTTCACTGAGATCACAACACCATGATCCTTAAGACTGGTCTGAGTTTGTTTGATCGATCCTGCAGTCAGATCTCAGATAAATACATGAGTCTCTGTTCCATTGACTCTCCAGCACAGGGCCGGGCCAGCCGGCTCAATCGGTCTGTCAGTAATTTGCTCCACATCAGCCTCCACCTACCCCACTGCATCTCCTCCCTATCAGCATATCCTTCTGTTACTGTGTCCCTCATGTGTGGATCTAACTTTCATTTCAATGTATTCATGCTGTTCACCTCAACCACTCACCATGGACCAAGTTCCATATTCTCTGTGATTTGGGGTCAATAATGAATTCCCCTTCTGTACTCTTTAACATCGAAATTTGGATCAAATTATCAAATTAAATGAATGGGAAGGCGGGGGGGGGGGGGGGGGGGGGCGGAGAATCCTTTAAAGGGACAGCCACAAACTAAACCCTGAATGAAAAGTTACAAATGTAAAACTATGATGTGGTTCTGGGGAGGAATGAAGCTCTCCAGCCCCCACAGTGCCCACTGAAGACCTTGTGTTGGTCGTCACCACATGCTTCCTTTCCAGGGACACCTGGTCGCAAACATGGGCTGACATGGTGGTTCGCACTGCTGTCTCACAGCTCCAGGGAGCCGAGTTCAATTCCAGCCTTGGGTGATTGTCTGGATGGAGTTTGCATGTTCTCCCCATGTCTGCATGGGCTTCCTCCGGTTAGTGTCACAAGTAGGTATACATTAACACTGCAATGAAGTCACTGTGAAAATCCCCTAGTCGCCACACTCCTGCACCTGTTCGGTGACACTGAGGGAGAATTTGGCATTGCCAATGCACCGAACCAGCACGTCTTTCAGACTGTGGTAGGTAACTGGAGCACCTGGAGGAAACCCACACAGACACGGGGAGAACACAGACAGTGACCCAAGCTGGGAATCAAACTCAGGTCCCTGGCACTGTGAGGCAGCTAACTGCTGTGCCACCGTGCCACCAATGATCCACGTGAATGTTAAATAAGAGACAGACCAGAATTATGATCTCTCAACTATTATAATGGTTTATTCAAAAAAGAGTAAATAATACGAGAGAAATTAAAACAATGAGTCTCACTGCCTTCTGCCTGTCAGGGACCCTTCTGACGACAGCTGGTCTGGAGCTCGAGAGGTCCTGGCAACATTCGTGATCCCGGTCCAAGGTGACTACCAACGTACCCGGGTCGAAGCCCCGCCCCCCCGTGTTTTACAGTGCGGCACAAACAACCTGACAGGAGATTTGGTCAATTCCCAGGCTTGGGAAACAATATACAAACACAGCACTGGAAGGTCAGCTTGTTTCTGTAGCACAGCTGCTTCTTTAGGTTCTCACAGCATGAATAAATGCTGAGTTGACTGGTGAATATCTTAACTCTTTACTTTCTATACATTACATCCTGAGATTCAGCAGTCAACGCAGCAATCCCATCTGTACCTGTATAAGTTCCTTCACAGCAATGACCTGTGTGAACAATGCACGCACTCTGCACCACAAGACAATTAAAATGAACAAAAGGGTACAAAGACGCAGTATGACAACAGGATGTAACATTAAAGTAAAAACAGCGGATGCTTTGGATGACCATCCATTAAAAACACCCCACCAAAGGTGAAAACTGAGGCAATTAAGTTCATCCGATGTTTGGTGAAGTTTGCCTTAAGCACAGGTCATTTCCACACTCTGCCTAAGAAGATGTTGCCTGTCTTGACTTAGGTGTGCAGAAACTTGAGTATTTTGTTCAATAAACCTGCATAATTTATCAAGTTCAATTGAAGGCAGATGCACAATACCGTGGGTGTGTCTATATCAAATAATATGTTCTATTAGTATGTACATCAAATATGTCCCATGCATCTTTCCAACATTGGTTTACAGGGGGTTCAAGCTATCTGGCATTCAGATGTACATTGAGAGTGCTGGTAATGCAGACATAGTTTTTAAAAAATTATTCGTGGAGTCACATGTGGGCCAGACCAGTTAAGGATGGCAGATTTCCTTCCTGAAAGGACATTGTGAATCAGATGGGTTTTTTTCTGACAATCGACCATGGTTTCATGGTCATCAGTAGATTCTTATTTCCAGATCTTTTTCATTAAATTTCACCATCTGCTGTGGTGGGATTTGAACCTGGGTCCCCAGAACATTAGCTGAGTTCTGAATTAGTAATCTAGCGATAATATCACGAGGCCATCGCCTCCCCACCAAACTTGTCCAAATTCATGCATAATAGTATCATTAACTGGCGATAATTCCTATTGACATTGGCCATGACTCAGCTGTAAGGTACAAGCTTCATGTATGAGGAGTTATGGAGAGGACATACCACCACAAAAGGCCATTGGCTACAATCCGCCACATTGAGCACGGATGCCTGGACAGTGATGTTATACAAATAATATTTCTGTCCTTCTGCACAAGTACATTTGTTTTGAGTGCATATTTTACTGGATGCCTTCCATCCCCCATGCATCGGGAGTGAACGCAGCTTAGGAGATACAAGCCAAGCATGTCCAGCAGCAATTATTTCCCCTTTTCTGTGGGGTTTGGTTTGAGATATGTACCCACACCTTGCCACCCTTACATACAGGTGTGTCATATTCCCTGTCTGGAGGAAGAATTGAAGGGACAGGTTGTTTTATCATCTTACTCAAGAGGGTTCATAGAATCCCTACAGTGCAGAAGGAGGCCATTCGGCCCATCCAATCTGCACCGACCACAATCCCACCCAGGCCCTACCCCCATAACCATACTTATTTACCCTATAACACCCTGACACTAAAGGGCAATTTATCATGGCCAATCAACCTAACCCACATCTTTGGAGTGTGGAAGGAAACCGGTGCACTTGGATGAAACCCACGCAGACACGGGGAGAATGTGCAAACTCCACACAGACGGTGACACAAGCCAGGAGTCAAATCCAGGTCCCTGGTGCTGTGAGGCTGCAGTGCTAACCACTGTGCTGCCGTGCCACCCCTCCTTTTTGTGGCCTATTATTCAAATTATGTAAGGCCTTTGCCACTCTTTGAGTGTGTGGTCAAGCTTGATTTGTTGTTTCAATAGCCCATTCATGTGTTCAATCGGGCCAGGCTAGGGAATGTGCAATACCCAATGTATTCCATTCATTGACTCCTATGTGATACAAATGTCATCCCAACTTGATTTTTACACGGTGAGATCTTATTCCTTCGCACCTTATCACATTATTATTCTTGATCACTCGAGCTCTGATTTTTCACTGGCCATGCTAGGGTAGGATTATAACCATTCATTAGAATCTACTCTCGCTTTTCAGTCCAGTGCTACTTGGAGTATACCGTCACTTCAGTGACTATTGGGTCATAGCCCCTCACAGTTCTCATCACAAATTTATGATAAAATAATTTAAACAATGCCTGAGAACGCTTCTTAACTTCTTAATCAACTACCTACCACTGTTTGTTGATTGGTCGGACCCCCTTTTCACAGATTTGGGTATCTCAGCCACTGAACACCAGCCAGTCCTGGAATAAGTTTAATTCTAACTCAATGAGGAAATATTCTCACCAGGTCCTCTGTCAGGGCACTGCTAAGCAGCTTTAATGGTCCATGATTGCAGAAACTGAGCTGTGGTCAAATTTGATTGAGTTTTTTGAAGGGGTAACTAAGAAGATAGATGAGGGCAGTGCAGTTGATGTTGTCAACATGAACTTTAGCAAGATCTCTGACAAAGTACCGCATGGTAGGTTGTTGCATAAGGTTAAAATCTCACGGGATCCAGGGTGAGGTATCTAAATGGATACAAAATTGGCTTCTTGACAGAAGCCAGAGGGTGGTTGTAGAGGGTTGTTTTTCAAACTGGAGGCCTGTGACCAGCAGTGTGCCTCAGGGATCAGTGCTGGGTCCACTGTTATTTGTCATTTATATTAATGATTTGGATGAGAATATAGGAGGCACGGTTAGTAAGTTTGCAGATGACACCAAGATTGGTGGCATAGTGGACAGTGAAGAAAGTTATCTCTGATTGCAACGGGATCTTGATCAATTGTGCCAGTGGGCTGACGAATGGCAGATGGAGTTTAATTCAGATAAATGCGAGGTGATACATTTTGGGCGATCGAACCAGGGCAGGACTTACTCAGTTAATGGTAGGGTGTTGGGGAGAGTTACAGAACAGAGATCTAGGGGTACAGGTTCATAGCTCCTTGAAAGTGGAGTCACAGGTGGACAGAATGGTGAAGAAGGCATTCGGCATGCTTGGTTTCATCGGTCAGAACATTGAATACAGGAGTTGGGATGTCTTGTTGAAGTTGTACAAGACATTGGTAAGGCCACACGTGGAATACTGCGTGCAGTTCTGGTCATCCTATTATAGAAAGGGTATTATTAAACTAGAAATAGTGCAGAAAAGATTTACTAGGATGCTACTGGGACTGGATGGTTTGAGTTATAAGGAGAGGCTGGATAGACTGGGACTTTTTTCTCTGGAGCGCAGGAGGCTGAGGGGTGACCTTATAGAGGTCTATAAAATAATGAGGGGCATAGATCAGGTAGATAGTCAATATCTTTTCCCAAAAGTAGGGGAGTCTAAAACTAGAAGGCATAGGTTTAAGGTGAGAGGGGAGAGATACAAAAGTGTCGAAAGGGGCAATTTTTTCACACAGAGGGTGGTGAGTGTCTGGACCAAGTGCCAGAGGTAGTAGGAGAGGCGGGTACAATTTTGTCTTTTAAAAAGCTTTTAGATAGTTACATGGATAAGATGGGTATAGAGGGATATGGGCCAAATGCGGGCAATTGGGATTAGCTAAGGGGTTTTAAAAAAAGGGCAGCATGGACAAGTTGGGCTGATGGGCCTATTTCCATGCTGTAAACCTCTATGACTCCATAGTCCAGTCCTATAATGCCTCACATTCAAACTACAGTCCATCAATTATAACAGAATATGTCAACCCCAACACTGCCTTCTTGAACTACTGCAATGCCTGAGGTATAGGTGACCCAAAGTGCTGTTCCGGAGGGATTTCCAGCGACACATTCCAGACTTTCACTAGTCTGTAAGTGGGTTCCAGATTGATATATTCCATTCAACCACACCCAAGGTTAGTTATTCCAATTCCGTTATTATCCAGGACAATATATTCACAGTACCTTTAAAACAGAAATTGAACATTCCATTTGATTTCAGAAGGTAACATATTCTGTTGGATTGATCTTTATTGTCAATGTCAGGCTGGGGTTGTTCCCCTTGGAGCAAAGGAGGTTGAGGGGAGATTTGATAGAGGTGGACAAGATTCTGACAGGTTTAGATAAGGTGGACAAAGAAAAGCTGTTCCTATTAGCTGATGGGACAAGGATGACAAGCAAATTTAAAGTTTTGGGTGGGATCATAGGATCAGAGGCCATTTGGCCCATCGAGTCTGCACCGACCACAATCCCACCCAGGCCCTACCCCTACACATTTACCCGCTAATCCCTCTAACCTCCACATCTCAGGACTCTAAGGGGCAATTTTTAGCATGCCCAATCAGCCTAACCCACACATCTTTGGACTGTGGGAGGAAACCAGAGCATCTGGAGGAAACCCACACAGACACGAGGAGAATGTGCAAACTCCACACAGACAGTGACCCAAGCCGGGAATCGAACCCAGGTCCCTGGAGCTGTGAAGCAGCAGTGCTAACCACTGTGCTACCGTGCTGCCCATGTGAGGAAGAATATTTTGATGCAGCGAATGGTAATGACCTGGAACTCGCTGCCTACGAGGGAGGAGGAAGTGGAGACAATAAACAATTACAAAGGAAATTGGATGGGCATTGGGGCGTTTCAAACAGAAATGCTGACTAAATATCTCTGAACTTCCTAACATCCTGTCACTCTGTGATCCTTGTGAAATCTGAAACCAGGTATTCGCAACAAAACTCAAAGAGCATCAGCCCAATGGAGGCAAAGTTGTGAGACCGGCCAGTCCAGCAGAAAGAAACCCTCCAACTCTCCCCATTGACCGATATAATTGAAAGCAGAAACAAGAACAGCAAAATCGAACACTGGAACCACTCGTGAACTCGCTGGTGTACCAACAGCTGAGATGAAAGACTGAATCTCTTCTCACACACAGAGCAGCTGAACGGTCTCTCCCCAGTGTGAACTCCCTGGTGTGTCTGCAGGCAGAATAACCGAGAGAATCCCTTCCCACACACAGAGCAGATGAACGGTTTCTCCCCAGTGTGAACTTGTTGGTGTTTCTGCTGGCTGGATGAATCACTGAACCGCTTCCCACACAGAGCAGGTGAATGGTCTCTCCCCAGTGTGAACTCGCTGGTGCCTCCACAGGTGGGATGAAGTTATGAATTCCTTCCCACACTGAGAGCAGCTGAACGGCCTCTCCCCAGTGTGAACTCGTTGGTGTGTCCGCAGGTTGGATGAAGTTATGAATTCCTTCCCACACTGAGAGCAGGTGAACGGCCTCTCCCCAGTGTGAATTCGCTGGTGTGTCCGCAGGCTGGATGACCGAGTGAATCCCTTCCCACACTGAGAGCAGGTGAACGGTCTCTCCCCAGTGTGAACTTGCTGGTGTGTCCGCAGGCTGGATGAAGCTCTGAATCCCTCCCCACACTGAGAGCAGGTGAAGGGCCTCTCCCCAGTGTGAACTCGCTGGTGTATCAGCAGGCTGGATGAAGCTCTGAATCCCTCCCCACACTGACAGCAGGTGAATGGTCTCTCCCCGGTGTGAACTCACTGGTGTGTCCGCAGGCTGGAAAACTGACTGAATCCCTTCCCACACTGAGAGCAGGTAAATGGCCTCTCCCCAGTGTGAACTCGCTGGTGTGACTGCAGATTGGATAACCGAGTGAACTTGTTCCCACACTGAGAGCAGGTGAACGGTCTTTCTCCAGTGTGAACTCGCTGGTGTTTCTGCAACGTGGATAACAGAGCGAATCCTTCCCCACACTGAGAGCAGGTGAATGGTCTCTCCCCGGTGTGAACTCGCTGGTGTGTCCGCAGGCTGGAAAACTGACTGAATCCCTTCCCACACTGAGAGCAGGTGAATGGCCTCTCCCCAGTGTGAACTCGCTGGTGTGTCTGCAGATTGGATAACCGAGTGAACTTGTTACCACACTGAGAGCAGGTGAACGGTCTCTCTCCAGTGTGAACTCGCTGGTGTTTCTGCAACGTGGATAACAGAGCGAATCCCTCCCCACACTGAGAGCAGATGAATGGCCTCTCCCCAGTGTGACTGCGCCGATGAGCTTCCAGCTGAGATGGGGCTCTGTATCTCTTCCCACAGTCCGCACATTTCCATGGTTTCTCCATGGTGCAGGTGTCCTTGCCGCTCTCTTGGGTGGACAATCAGTTGAAACCTCGTCCAGGCACAACACCAGTACGGTCTCTCCTCACTGTGAATGGTGTGATATTTATTCAGGCTGTGTAACTGGTTAAAGCTCTTCAGTCAGTGCATTGGAACACTCTCACTCGAGTGTGGCAGTGTGTTGGTGCTGTTCCAGTCACACTGATGTTTGAATTTTTTTTCAAATCGACAGACTGGACAAACATTTCCCCTTCAAGATTCAAAGGCCGATGATATTTCACTCCCAAGGAATATGACTGCCAGATCTAGACGTGACATTTGAGATTTCAGCCTGTAATTCCTCTTTCAATATCCTGTAAAATGAGAATATCATGATGTGTTTCGAGGGAGGTTTCTGTTCTGTTTATTTGTAAACTGTGAATGTTTCTATTTAATAGGGACTTCGGAATCAGAGGAACAAAGAACAAAGAAAATTACAGCACAGGAACAGGCCCTTTGGCCCTCCAAACGTGCACCGACCATGCTGCCCGACTGAACTTAAACCCCCGACCCTTCCGGGATTCCCATCCTATTCATAAAAAAGTGTTTTAGGCTCGGCCAGGATACGAACCCAAGTTCTATCGCATCTAAATGCAATTGTCCCAAGCGAGAATCATACCCCAGACCAACGAGCCACAAACATGGTAAGCTGTACGCCTGCTGTCTGTGTGACGCTTCACGGCGAGGTTTGACGGATATTTGGTGTTAGCAATCTATTTCTCGGCTTGATTTTAAAATCCAGATTTGATTATAGAGGAATACAGAACTGATTAGTAGCAGAAGGGACGATTTAATTGATGCATTGACTATGTGATGGACCTGTCGCCCTAATTGATTCTGCAGTTTGTTTTCTCAGCCTCTCCTGGAACCAGTTGGGTGACAGTTGATCCGAGGTGAATGTGGTTTCCTGTCAGCGCATGTTTGAGCGGCTGACAGCGCCGCTGCTCATTGTGGCTGCATCTGCCAGAAGTTCTATACAGCAGCGAGGAGCTCTAACTTATCTTGCTGAGACAGTTTTTGTACAGGAGTCAGGCTGCTTTCCATCACTGTGAGGCTGAAAGCGCAGTAATACACGGCCGCGTCAGACAACTGCAGATCCGAGATAGTCAAACTGATGGATTTCTTCGAGGTCTGGAGATCAGTCGAGAAACGGATTTTAGCAAAATCTGCTTTATATTCATTACCCTCCGAATATTTCCTCAGAATGTACTCGGGCTGGGAGTCTGGATGCTGTCGATACCAGTATAAATAATAGTAGGTTTCTGCAGTATCATAGTTGCAGTTTAATGTCACCGCGTCTCCTTCTGTCTTAACATCTGAGGACAGCGACTGAGTGACAGAATCTCCATGGGTCAGATCTGGAAAATATGTTCAAATAGATAAAGAATAGAGTGACGTGACTCAACAGTAAGATTCAACCCAAATTTTGGAAATGAGAAAACATACGTGATGTACAGAAATACCTGTTAGAAATGCCCCCCACACAATCCAGATGCCGAGTACCCGCATTGTCTCTGTCCGCTCTGTAAAGGAGGAATCCGATATTTGAAGAAACCCATTCTAATCCCCACCCTTTATAATCTGATGACGTGTCTCAGAATGCTCATGCGTCAATTCCGTGTCTCACCAGTGCCACCGTGAGATTGGTAGTTGATAAGAGGACTGTCAGTGAATGGAAGCTCTCCAACTCCCTGTTGGGCGATTTGTTCCGCTTTGGAAACGGGATATCAAGAAAAAGACCTTCATTTTGTTATTGGAACGGAAGGGCAAGGAGTGTTGATGGATTTGGTGGATTTCCAATCAGTGTTCTGTGCACATTCTCTTAGCTTTAGCATCCGAGCATTCGTGCCTGTGACTCCAGTGAGAGTCCAGAGAACGGTGGAGGCTTTGGGTCACAGAATAAGTTTAAAGCTGAGTGAAACCAACATTTTAACTAAAATTTATGTCACGGTTCATGAGGATCAATGCAGTAAAGTGGATTTAAAAGGAAGATCAGATGAACTGTAATCTGACTGAAGGGTCGAGCGGATTCGCAGGCAGCCTAAGTTTTATGTTCCAATGTTCAGATATCGGTGGATGGGCTTTGTAATCGTCCTTGTTTTACTAAAGGAACAGGGAAATCGATCAGTGAGCTCTAGTTACCTGTTTATTGTTCCTGAGATAATGTAAAACGCGTACTGTGGATGCTGTACTGAAACCTGACCATGCCTGAAATCAGTAGGGTTAGGATAGCAAATTGTCATGGTGCAGCTAATTATGACACTTCCTTTTCAAAGGTCCACTCAGGGACGACAAGATGCACTTTGTAGTTGTGGCCCCATTCTCATATAATATACTGGGACGAGTCAACTTCAAGAACTTCCGCTTTTTCTTCTTAATCATTATCAACATGGGGTCACGGACAAGTAGTTCAGGGACCCAGAATTATGCTTTGGGAAAAGTAGTTCAATCCCATCATATCAACTGGTTACATTTAACTTCGATTTTGGATAAAAGCAGTCAAAATTCTACCCCAGCAGCTGGTTCAATGTAAATGTGATTAATTGATATTGAAAGCTACTCGCATTGATGGTTGCGAACGCTGTCACTGCAAATCCGCTTGGTTCACTAATGCACTTTGTGGAAGGAAATCTGCCTTCCTAGCCTGGCCTTGTCTGTGTGTAACTGCAGATCAACAACCATATGACTAACTCTCAAATTGCCCAGGCCGTTTCGAGGACAATTAGTGATCGACAAAGTCTTGGTCTTGTGACTGACGCCCAATTAATAATTTTTAAAAGAAGAGTAGTCATCATTTGACGAATAGCAATACCTAAATTACAACAGTCACGATAACAGCATGTTCTTTACTTTTAATTGGGAAGGAAACGCTAATTGAAAAAGTGAAAAATATTGACTGCTGTCCTTCTGCTTCCTTCTCCCGAATCAGTAACGCTGCAGTTCAGGAAATATTCTCCTGGAGTGGAACTGCAGACTCACGCCCGCACAACGCCCATAGCTCCGCCCGCATTTCTGATACAACCAGTGCCAAACAAGTAATTCGACAGAAGTCTCTTCATAGAATCACTACAGTGCCGACGGAGGCCATTCGGCCCATTAAGCTTGCACCGACAACAGTCACACCAAGACCCTATCCCCGTAAGCCCACGTATTTACTCACCTTATTCCCCCTAATTTAGCATGACTAATCCACCTAACTTGCACATTTTTGGACTGTGGGAGGAAACGCACGCAGACACGGGAAGAACGTCAAAACTTCACACAGTTGCCCAAGGCCGGAATTGAAACTGGGCCCCCTTTGCAATGAGGCAGGACTGTTAACCACTGTGCCAGCGTGCCGGCCATTTCGTAATGGGGGGCACGTGAGGTGGACCAGAGAGAGAGGGAGCAGAAAAATGGGACTGCGGATGTTACTGCCAACAGCAACGGTATGCGAATGGTACTATAGGTTTTGTCGCCATCATTTAAAGTTGGGAGAAACACGTGACGACAACGCCCTCTGATGGTGACTCAGGGTACGTGACACTGTCCGCAAGTGCAAGGTTGTCGATGGACCGTCGCTGGCGGTCTTTTATTGAGAGACGTGTTTTCAAATAATTCAACTACATAAATAGACGCTAGGGAAATAGGAGTAATTTGAAAGAACAATGCATTCTGGGTCGTTTCTGAATCTCTTCCTTTCTGTCCTTCTCGCATCATTTGGTTGTGTATTTCGCACTCGTAATGTCTCACTTTCTTTCAATTCTCCTTCCATACTTTTTTAAATTTGTTGTCCTCTGCCCGTACTCATAAACAGAAAATGAATTCCAGAATTTTGACGCAAGGGAGCGGCGATATGGTTCAAAATGAGGATGGTGTGCGGCTTGAAGGGGTGCCCGCAAAATATGGTGTTCTCATGCAGCTGTTCCTCTTATCCTTCTCGATGGAAGAGATTCCGGGTTCGCAAGGTGCTGTCGAAACAGGCTTGACGGATTAATATATTCAGTTTCAAGTGCATACATTAAATTCTGATGGAAGATTGTTGTTTTGTTGGTTAACAAATAAGGAATTGTGGCTGCCATTATTTTTAATCAGATTTTTTTATTGATGAAAAACGTTATGCAACCATTGTTATCCAGACTGCCCAGTCACATCGGAATACACTAGAACAATGAACAAAGAAACTTACAGCACAGGAACAGGCCCTTCGCCCTCCAAGCCTGCACCGACCATGCTGCCCGACTTAACTAAAATCCCCTACCCTTCTGGAGACCATATCCCTCTATGCCCATCTCATTCATGTACTTGTCAAGACGCCCTTAAAAGTCACTATCGTATCCGCTTCCACTACCTCCCGCGGCAACGAGCTCCAGGCACCCACCACTCTCTGTGTAAAAATTCTGCCTCGTACATCTCTTTAAAACCTTGCCCCTCACACCATAAACCTATGCCTCCGAGTAATTGACTGTTCCACCCTGGGAAAAAGCTTCTGACTATCCACTCTGTCCATGCCTCTCATAATCTTGTAGACTTCTATCAGGTCCTCCTCAACGTCCGTCGCTCCAGTGAGAATAAACCAAGTTTCTCCAACCTCTCCTCATAGCTAATGCCCTCCATACCAGGCAACATCCTGGTAAATCTTTTCTGTAACCTCTCCAAAGCCTCCACGTCCTTCTGGTAGTGTGGCGACCAGAATTGAACACTATATTCCAAGTGCGGCCTAACTAAGCTTATATAAAGCTGCAGCATGATTTGCCAATTTTTAGTGTCCACTTTCTAAGCCTCTTGTGACATCCACCTCCTCCTCTTCCAGTTACCATGCCCTAAGAGGGAATTGGTGAACATGGACGTCCATTAGATCATTCTGTGATTGTTCATTTCAAAGTACTCCAGCGGTTTGCCATTGACCTCTGCAGTTTTGTTGACCAGGAATCTGCTCCGCCCCTATCACCAGTCTTCAGCAATACTGAAAGGATTTACAGGCTGATAATCAACATGTTCGACCACGGTAAGAACGTGACCATAAAGTTTGGAAGTTTGTGTTCTGTGGAACAAAGGAACCTTGGCGGCTTTGGCCACAGATCTCTGAAATCGGAAGGGCATGTTAGTAGGATGATGAAAAAGGCATAAGGTCTTTATCAATCGACGTAAGACGCCTCACAACACCAGGTTAAAGTCCAACATATTTATTTGGTAGCACAAGCCACAAGCTTTCGGAGCACTGCCCCTTCATCAGGTGAGTGGGTGTTGTGTTCACAAACAGGGCATATAAAGACACAAACTCAATTTACAAAATGCTGAGAGGATGTTTCCCCTCGTGGAAGCGTCTGGGAACAGGGGACATCGTCTCAGAGTAAGCGAGCGCTAATTGAAAACTGAGAAGAGGAGCAATATCTTTTTTCAGAGAGTTGTGAGTGTTTGGAACTCACTTCTACAGCGAGCTGCGCGGGTAGAGTCATTGTGTATATGTAAGACAGATTTCGATAGATTTTTGATCAGTAAGCGAATCGAAGGTTACGGGGAACGGGCAGTAAAGTGTACGTGAGGAATGTTGGAACAGCCATGATTCCATTGAATGACAGGGCAGGCTCGAGAGGTCGAGAGGCCTAACCCTGGCCTTTGTCATTTGGTCTTATGGTTAAAGGCTGGTTATTTTAAGCTCAAAACACTGGGCTGCCAATTCTGTCAGAAAACATTCAATCGAAAGGAAAATAAACATTGATTTAACTAAAGAGTGTAATCGGTACATTGTGAAACGCATTAATTTTCTATAAACTGTCTAAACCAACAGCACGGTCTAATCATATAGACACTATGCACCGGCTCTGATAAATGGGATACAGAGAGTAGAGATTGAGAATGTTTTGCTCATTAAATCAGATAGACAGGAAAAGATCATGAAAATACAAAACGTGAGTGAGGGCATAATAAATTGATTTGCAAAATAATTTTGCAGTATAAATGTTAGTTACAACACACCTAATACAATCCCTCTGTTGCTGCTCATCTGTTCATGTTGAATGTTGTGTTGTGTTATTTTAGTTACGACCTTGAACTCTCACAGGCTAAATAATTGCTTCTGTTTATCAGTGCGGGCGCGCCCTCTGCTGACCACTAACTGGAATTCCCAGTCTGGGGTTCGCTATATCTCTGCACCAGTGTGGGCTCCATGGCACAGAAATACAGTGCGCTGTCAGAGAGAAGCGTTCCGGCGATACTTAAAAGGACCGCTTTGTTTCTTTTGTACAAACAGCAGAAAATCTATTCGGAGAATCTTCAGCGATGTCTCCTGTGTTAAAAATCGTCAATAAATAAATCGGAGCTTCCCCATGAGACTGGATGTACCAGAGCAGTAACTGCAGTGCAGTGTTATGGTCTGTCCTTCCTGAACCGTTAATTTAGGGGGATCTTGGGACACTTCATCTTTGCCTGCAACAAATTACAGAATCTCTTAAATATCTGGTGGAGAACGCTGGGAACAGGCAGTGACTATTTAAACACAGACTCACCGGGCAGGAAAACCAACCAATATTAGTAAAGAAAATTGGGAGAACATGCTTCCTGCTTAAGAATTCCACAAAATCAGCAGAATTGTAAAATTATGTCAACTCTTGTACTCTGATGTAAAAAAGTAATTTTATATCATGGGCAGTCTTCACTCATTGGGAAACTAAGGGGCGTTGCCCAATGAAAGGATTGGCTTGTTGCTCAGTGTTGTCAAGAATTGGCCATCGAACAACATTGATTGTAGCCCAATGACTTTATCTAACTGTTTCTATGTCTACTCCTGCCTGTCTATCTCTGTGCCTCGTTCTCTGTTCACCTCGGTGTCCATGCTGCACTCTCAATATTTTGGCCGCTAGCATCTGTCTCGTCTCTGTGTCTCAAAGCCCCTCTCTCCCTCAACCGTTTTCCAGGAGCGTGCAGAATTTAGAACATACAATTTCTCCCAGTCTCCCATTTCAATAAATTCCCCAAGCCCCATTAGAGGACAGCTGATATGGTAGCCAAAACATCATAATGACAACTCTGAGGAAAGTTTAAAATTGAAGCAGGTGCACTGAAATCCGACAATCTGTCAGATAAATGTGAGGTTGGAGTCAAATTTATATCCTTTCAATGTGTGGAGAGAACTTTATTAAGAGTTCGAATCTTATCAGCATTGCGTGGTTTCAAATTTTGTAACACGAATATAGTTTAACAGAAATGCCTGGAACATTCAAAACAGCTAAAGCAATGAATTGATGAGGATTCAGACTGAAGTTTGTGTTAGTTCCGTGCATGGTTACACCTGAATGTAAGTATGTTATAATAAGAATCATGAGAACAAGAAAAAAATACAGCAGCAAAATCCTGCAACAAGATCCTTCAGTAATCTGAGAATTTACTGATCTCCCCAGAAGAGGCCATTTACCTCACATCACCACCAGAGGGCGATCCCTCGCCGTGTTTTTGTGTACACTGTTTCAGGAGCGGGTTGCAAAACAAATTGATATGTTAGGGAGCCATAATCCAAGAGAACAGGATGAATTATTCAATTACACAGTGAAATGATAGAGAGCAATAATGTAGGAGAACTGCTTTAATTGTTGGAATACACAATGATATGTTACAGAGCAGAAATCTAGGAGAACTGAATTAAACATGATGTGTCACAGAGCAGTTGCCCAGGAGAACTGGATTAATTGTTAGATTACAGACCGATATGTTGCAGAGCAGTAATCAAGGAGAACTGGATTAATTGTAAGAATACACTGTAATATTTACTGAGCAGATATGGATGATAAATTTGCAGACAACACAAAGATAGAAACATAGAAACATAGAAAAACTACAGCACAAACAGGCCGTTCGGCCCACAAGTTGTGCCGAACACATCCCTATCTTCTAGACTTACCTATAACCCTCCATCCTATTACGCTCCATGTACTCATCCAGGAGTTTCTTAAAAGACCCATTGAGTTCGCCTCCACCACCACTGACGGCAGCCGATTCCACTCGCCCACCACCGTCTGTGTGAAAAACTTACCCCTAACATCTCCCCTGTACCTACCCCCCAGCACCTTAAACCTGTGTCCTCTCGTAGCAGACATTTCCACCCTGGGAAAAAGCCTCTGAGAGTCCACCCGATCTATGCCTCTCAACATCTTATACACCTCTCATCCTTCGTCTCTCCAAGGAGAAAAGACGGAGCTCCCTCACCCTATCCTCAGAAGGCATGCCACTCAATCAACACCCTTGTAAATCTCCTCTGCACCCTTTCAATCTTTTCCACATCCTTCCTATAGTGAGGCGACCAGAACTGAGCACAGTACTCCAAGTGGGGTCTGACGAGGGTCTTATATAGCTGCATCATTATCCCCGGACTCCTAAACTCAATCCCTCGATTGATAAAGGCCAGCACACCATACGCCTTCTTAACCACTTCCTCCACCTGCGGGGCCGATTTTAGAGTCCTATGGACCCGGACTCCAAGGTCCTTCTAATCCTCTACCGCACTAAGAGTCTTTCCCTTTATATTGTACTCCTTCATCCCATTTGACCTACCATAATGGACCACGACGCATTTATCTGGGTTGAAGTCCATCTGCCACTTGTCCGCCCAGTCTTGCATCCTATCTATGTCCCTCTGTAACTTCTGACATCCCTCCAGACTATCTACAACCCCACCAACCTTCGTGTCGTCGGCAAACTTACCAACCCATCCCTCCGCTTCCTCATCCAGGTCATTTATGAAAATGACAAACAGCAAGGATCCCAGAACAGATCCCTGGGGCACACCACTGGTGACCGACCTCCATTTAGAAAAAGAAAAAGATAGGTCTTAAATAAATGGTGAAGTGCGTGTAAGAAGAAGATAAAGGGACATAAATCGGGTAAATTAATTGGCAAAGCCCCGCCAAGTTGAGTATAATGTGGTAAATTGTGAAAACGTCCAATTTGGCAGGATGAATATAAAATACGTTTAATATTTAAACGGTGAAAGATTACAAATTCTGAGGTACAGAGAGAAGGCCAGCTTCTGACAACTATATGCATCCGTGTAATACTGCACACAGGTCCGAAACTCTAGACACACTGAGCTAAATGTCAGAATGTCAAAATGCTAACTGTGATCAGCTAAAAGTCTTCTTTTTAGTGGAATCAACATCGCTTCTCATCCAAATGGTAATGTGTTCAACTCCCATAACAGATGCCTGAATTTATGATTCAACCTTTGGTCCTGTGCTCAAGGAGAGTGGTAGTTTCAGTTGTTCCACTTTAGATGTGATGATATTCCTCGAGGTAGTATAGCATATAGTATAGTATATAATTACTAAATTCGTAATCCACAATCTTGAAACAATGCTCTGGAGATAGGAGTTCAAATTCTACCCGAGTTGCTGGGGAATTTCAATTCAATTCATTGAAGAAGCTGAAACAAAAATCCTTATGCAATTAATATGAATGACAAAGGTGCCAACATTTCGTCAAATCTTTTCACTAATGTCCTTCAGGAGCGGGAACTTTCCATTTTACTTAGAAAATATATAAAATTGCAAAATAATTAGCAAGTCTGAGGCTTGGAAGCCTTTTAGATTTCAACAAAAGAGGATGGGAAAAATGACTGCGAGAAGGTCGAGCAAACTGTCGGCAGTACGAGGGTGCAGGGTACTGCTGCAATGGAGAAATCAAAGAGAAACGTAGTAGTAATTGGGGATAGTGTAGTTAAGGGCATAGACACTGTTCTCTGTGACCAGGATAAGGAATACCGGAGGTTGTGTTGCCTGCCTGGTGCTCGGGTCCAGGATGTATCATCTGGGCTGCAGAGAAATTTGGAGTGGGAGAGTCAAAATCCAGTTGTCGTGGTCCATGTAGGTGCCAATGACATAGACAAAACAGGAACTAAGGATCTGCAGAGGGAGTACGAAGAGCTTGGGAACAAATTAAAAGCAGAACCAACAAGGTGGTAATCTCTGGATTACTACCTGAGCCACGCGCGAATTGGCGCAGGGTTAATAGGATTAAGAAGACGAATGCATTGCTCAAGGATTGGAGTGGAAGGAATGGTTTCGAATTCATGTGGCATTGGCACCAGTATTTGGGCAGATGGGACCTGTATAGATGGGAGGGTCTCCGTTTGAACCGTGCTGGGACCAGAGTCCTAGCGCATCGTATCACGAGGGCTGTAGATAGGGCTTTAAATTAATTTATGGGGGGAGGGTGCAGAGGTCAGAGGAATTACGAAATCAATGGTAGAGGAGAGGGAGCGAGTGCAAGTGAATGAGGGCATTCAAGTAGTTAAAGGAGGAGAGGGCGAGGGAGAGGTTGATAGCATTTCATCAAATCGGGTCCAGATAAAAGCTGGAATAAAGACACTTTGCCTGAATGCACGAAGCATTCGGAACAAAGTTAATGAGTTGATGGTGCAAATCAGCACAAATGAGTATGATCTAGTGGCCATTACAGAAACGTGGCTGCATGGAGACCAGGACTGGGAGATGAATATCCAGGGGTATCAGGCATTTAGGAAGAATAGACAGGAAGGAAAAGGTGGTGGGGTAGCTCTGTTAATAAAAGATAATATCAGGGTAGAAGTGAGGGATGACATAGGCTCGAAGGAACAAAACGTGGAATCGTTATGGGTAGAGATAAGGAATAGTAGGGGGAGAAAGACACTAGTAGGCGTGGTCTATAGGCCCCCAAATAACAATGTTGAGGTGGGAAGGCTATAAACAAGCAAATAATGGATGCGAAAACGGAACGGCAATAATCATGGGGGACTTCAACCTGCATATCAAGTTGGAAGGGGTGGGATGGAGGAAGAGTTCTTAGAATGCTGTCGGGATAGTTACCTTGAACAGTATGTTACAGAACCGACGAGGGAACGAGTTATCTTAGATCTGGTAATGTGTAACGAGGTAGGTAGAATTAAGGATGTTTTTGTGAAGGACCCTCTTGGGTCAAGTGATCACAATATGGTCGAATTGCTGATACAAATGGAAGAGGAGAAAGTAGACTCCCATACCAGTGTCCTCTGTTTGAACAGAGGGAAGTACGATAGGATGAGGGCTGAATTGGCTAAGGTGGACTGGGAGAGCAGCTGGTAGGTAGGACAGCTGAGGAACAGTGGAGGATTTTTAAGGAGATCCTTTTCAGTACTCAGCAACAATATACTCCGGTGATAAAGAAGGACTGTCAGGAAAGGGACAACCAGCCGTGGATAACGAAGGAAATTAAGGAAAGTATTAAATTAAAGACCGATGCGTACAGAGTGACCAAAAATAGTGAAGAATCGGAAGATTGGGAAAACTTTAAGAAACAACAAAGAACGACTAAGAAAGCGATAAAGAAAGGAAAGATAGGTTATGAAGCCAGGCTAGCTCTAAATATAAAAAATGATAGTAAAAGCTTTACAAATATATAAAAAGGAATAGAGTGGCAAGAGTGAATGTTGGACCGTTGGAAGACGAGAGGGGGGATTGAATAGTGGGAAATGAGGAAATGGCTGAAACTTTAAATAAGTTTTTTGTGTCGGTCTTCATGGTGGAAGACACAAATAGTTTACCGAATATTAACGATAGAGGGTTGGTAGGAGGAGAGGTACTCAATACAATTAATGTTACCAGGGAGGCAGTGCTTGGTAGACTAACGGGACTGAAGGTGCACAAGTCACCGGGCCCGGATGGAATGCATCCCAGGGTACTGAAAGAAATGTCAGAGGTAATAACGGATGCGTTAGTGGTTATTTGTCAAAATTCGTTGGATTTTGGGGTAGTGCCGGCGGATTGGAAAACGGCTAATGTTACGCCACTGTTTAAGAAAGGAAATAGACAAAAGGCGGGTAACTACAGGCTGGTTAGCTTAACGTCTGTAGTTGGGAAAATGCTGGAATCCATCATTAAAGAAGAAATAGCAGACCATCTGGATAACAATGGTCCGATTAAGCAGACGCAGCATGAATTCATGAGGGGAAAGTCGTGCTTGATGAACTTGTTGGATTTTTATGAAGATGTGACTTGTGCGGTTGATGGAGGGGAACCGGTGGATGCGGTGTTTTTGGATTTCCAAAAGGCGTTTGATAATTTCATAGAAACCCTACAGTGCGGAAGGAGGCCATTCGGCCCATCGAGTCTGCACCGACCACAATCCCACCCAGGCCCTACCCCCACATATTTACCCGCTGATCCACACATCTCAGAACTCTAAGGGGCAATTTTTAACCTGGCCAATCAACCTAACCCACACATCTTTGGACTGTGGGAGGAAACCGGAGCACCCGGAGGAAACCCACACAGACACGAGGAGAATGTGCAAACTCCACACAGACAGTGACCCGAGCCAGGAATCGAACCCGGGACCCTGGAGCTGTGAAGCAGCAGTGCTAACCACTGGTGCCTCACAAAAGGTTGCTGATGAAGATTGGTTCACACGGAGTTGGGGGGAGGGTGTTAGCATGGATTGGGGATTGGTTATCCGACAGGAAGCAGAGAGTCGGAATAAATGGGTGCTTTTCTGGTTGGCAGATGGTAACTAGTGGCGTGACGCAGGGATCAGTACTGGGGCGTCAACTATTTACCATTTATATAGACGATCTGGAGGAGGAGACTGAGTGTAGGGTAACAAAGTTTGCAGACGACACAAAGATAAGTGGGAAAGTGAATTGTGTAGAGGGCGTAGAAGGTCTGCAGAGAGATTTGGAGAGGCTGAGTGAGTGGGCGAGGATCTGGCAGATGGAGTATAACGTTGACAAATGCGAGGTTATTCACTTTGGAGGAAATAATAGCAAATTGGATTGTTATCTAAATGGAAAAAAATTACAACATGCTACTGTGCAAAGGGACCTGGGGGTCCTTGTGCATGAGACGCAAAAACCCAGTCTGCAGGTGCAACAGGTGATCAAGAAGGCAAATGGGATATTGGCCTATATCGCAAGGGGGATAGAATATAAAAGCAGAGATGTCTTGCTGCATCTGTACAGGCATTGGTGAGGCCGCAGCTGGAATACTGTGTTCAGTACTGGTCCCCTTATTTGCGGAAGGATATATTGGCCTTGGAGGGAGTGCAGAGAAGGTTCACCAGTTTGATACCAGAGATGAAGGGTGCTGATTATGAGGAGAGACTGAGCAGATTGGGTTTGTACTCGTTGGAATTTAGAAGGCTGAGGGGGGATCTTATAGAGACCTATAAGATAATGAAGGGGCTGGATAGGGTAGAGATGGAGAGATTCTTTCCACTTAGAAAGGAAACTAGAACTAGAGGGAACAGCCTCAAAATAAAGGGGGGTCAGTTTTGGACAGAGTTCAGGAGGAACTTCTTCTCTCAGAGGGTGGTGAATCTCTGGAATTGTCTGCCCACTGAAGTGGTGGAGGCTACCTCGTTGAATATGTTTAAATCAGGGATAGATGGATTTCTGATCGGTAAGGGAATTAGGGGTTATAGGGATCAGGCGGGTACGTGGAACTGATCCACTTCAGATCAGCCATGATCTTATTGAATGGCGGGGCAGGCTCGAGGGGCTAGATGGCCTACTCCGGCTCCTATTTCGTATGTTCTTATGTTCTTATGACACAACATAATTAAGGGGAGTAATAGTGTATGAGAGTAAAATTGCAGGAAACATAGAAACTGACTAAATATCTGAGGAGAAAATGATTAATAAAGACTAATGTTGGTACCTGGCAGAAGCAAGGGCAATTATAATCACAAAGAAGCGGCGGAAGAATAGAACACAGACTTTGGTTCGGTGTTCACAAATGAGGACAAAGATAACCTCCCAGAATTGAGAAAGAACGAAGGGTCTAATGGGACTTCGGAACTCTCGGAAATCAGTATTAAAAAGAAATTCGTGGCTGGGGGAATGAGTGGAGTTAAAGGCTGACGAATCACCAGAGCCTCATAACCTACATCCCACAGTATTAAAGGAAGGGACCCTGGAAATGTTGGTTGCATTGGTGGTCATCTTCCAAAATTCTATCGACTCAGGAATAGTTCGTACAGATTGGAGGGTGGAAAATGTAACCCCACTATTTAAAAAGGGACGGATAGAAAACATGGGAATTATAGACCAGTTAGCTTGACATTACTCACCGGAAAGGTGTTTGAGTGTATTACAAAGAAAAACGTGGTAACTAACTAATTATTAAGCGTCAATGGGATTTGACAATGCCAGCATGGACCTACGAAAGGCATATCATTTTGTACTAAATCTACGGGCGTTTTTTGAGGATATAAGTAGTAGAATAGATAAAGGAGGACCAGTGGTTAAGGCAATTAACTCATCTGGGGAATGCATTTGTAAAACTAATAAACCGAACTAAAATACCTCGGACGTTTTGAACTGTTTATACTGTCATGAGTTCCAATGGTGAAGATCAAAGTTCACTGCAAATTGTTACAGAAAACCACAGATTATTTATCACCAGGCTTCAGGAGAAACTGGACATTTAAAAAAAAATTCTACAAAAGAGAAGGTTGACTTTCGACTTATTAGAAGTGACAGACATTGCCGCTGTTTAGGCAGGGATTTGCGATGATATTTTCAGTCAGTTTCACGGTTGCATTTGCTTACTCTGCATCAAAAAATATTCCCTTACAGATGGATAAAGAGGTAATGCGCATCAAGGAGTAATTCCTCAGATCGTTGTTTTGTATTTTCTGAACCAGATCATTTGTAAACAAAATCTCCTAAAGATGACAACAACGATTATTGTTCAGAGATACTGCATCTGTTTAATGCGTTCAGCTGTGTCCTGGTGTCTGGATCAGGCACTGTTCAAATCTGAGTAATATTTTTATATTCGTGTTGCCTGCCAATATAAATTACAAATTGTATGGACTTGTGAAGTTAATCTGTTCCTTCCAAGTTCAAACACCGCTGATTATTTTTTCTGTGCATCGACCTTGGACTCTCACTCTTTCAGTGGCTCTTATTCTGCCTCTATCTCAATACATTTTTGTTGTCTATGTGTTCTATCCGCTCTCCTTCTTGGTGATGCAGCTGACTCTCTGGGGCACGTACTCGATGTGGACTTCCAGTGGCAGGAGTAATACAGCTTGGAGTTGTTGAATGGACAAACGCTTTAGATACCTGTGGGTGCACATCAATTCTATGAAGACATCACACAGAAAATTGACGTTGTTGAGGAGTTCTTCTTCCAATTGTGGATGCAGTCTTAATGAACAGTAATGCAACTCTGAAGTCAGGTAACGAGAGGGCAGTTAACTTGACAACAATATCGTGAAAGTGACAGGGCACCTTACTGAGGAAGTATCAACTTTGCACTTTGCAATCAGAAAACAAAAAGTCAACCTGGCATTCCAAAGGGTTTTATTCTACTTCTTAATTACCGCCCCCCCCACCCCGCCCCCCCCCAACCCGCCACCACCACCATCCCCGACCCACCCCCTCCTCCCGCATCTTCAGATGATACTATCTATTAGTTAAAGGGAAACCAGTAGATGACATAAGCTGAATTTCCAAACTTACTTGATAAGATGCATGATAAAGGTTCATTGAGTCGGACCAATACATCAGCATGGAAAGAGGACAAGTTATTTAGAACAAGCACAAATAGGTACATGTTACATCTTCAAGTTGAAAGGCTATGAACAATGACGTGCCTCGCGGATCAGCCCCTCATCCTCAGTTATTTGCAGCTTATTTTAACGACTTACACAAAGAGGCAGAATAAATGTTTGCATTCCTCTGATGATGTCAGGCGAGGTGAACTGTGGACTGTAAACCGTAAGAAAGGACCGAGAGTCTGCAAGGAAACATAGACAGGATAACTGAATGATAAACAAGGTGGCACCTGAAGTATTATAGGCGTAAATATGAGCTTATTCTGTTCCGCCCTACTAATCTGAAATCAAATATTTTTAAAGGCCATGAAGCATCAAAATATTGATACTTGGAGAGAATTGCATGCGATTTTAAATGTAACACGAAAAAAGACTTGCAGTACTGCTTACGGATTATGGTTGGTCGGATACCCACCTGAACGCTGTGGGGCGAATGGAGCTAAGGTTTATTTATTAGCCACAAGTAGTCTTACATTAATACTGCAATGAAGTTGTTGTGAAAATGCCCTAGTCGTCACACGCCAGCACCTGCTCATATACACAGGGAGAACTTCACATGGCCAACTCACCTAACCTGCACATCTTTGGACTGTGGGAGGAAACTGGAGCCCCGGCGGAAACTCAGGCAGACACAAGGAGAATGTGCAAACTCCACACAGACAGTGACCCAAGCCATGATTCGAACATGGGTCCCTGCGCTCTGAAGCAGCACGGTGCCAATGTACTGCCCCAACTGTTGGTGATGGGGGGAACCGTGTTCCTTTATCATCGCTTATACCATATATCTCGACAAAACTATCGCCATTCATGAGAAACATGATGTTGAAATTAATGCACTCATCACAAGGCTATGTTCTAATTGAGTAGGAGGTGAGTGAAGAGTGAAGAAATTGAGTATTCTTCCTGAACAACCAACTTAACACGTAGCTTGGTCAAATATACGAATTTTATTTGGGTTTACAGCACATTCCAAATAGTCTAACAAAATAAACATGTTCTATATACTGTCTGTTCAAATTCACGTTAAATAAAACTTCATACCTCACTTATTTTTTCTCCTTGACATTTTTCTCAACACTATTTTTCAATTGGACTCGCTCCTTCACGCGTGGACACCGATGTCTTATTGGGCAGTACAGATCCGTGGAACTACTCGGATGGATTGAACCAGCAAATGGTCTCCTTGCCGTGTTGGTGCTTCAGTGAGCATGAAGACCAGACGAATTCCATCCTGAAAAGAAACAGATGAGAGCCAGCACCCCGGTTTGTATCTGCCAGTTTCAAGTTGAGTTTGTGAACATACAAAATAATGTTTGTAAATATATAAAAGAGTTGTAAAAAATGCTAGAGGGAAGAAAACAGTCCTTTAAATGCTGTTTTTGAGTTCTGTGCTAAAATGTAGAGTACACACAGACTTCAGGTTGCAACATTTGTTTGCAAGGGACCAAACATCAGGGTTGACTTAATAACAGCCTCCACAGGTTTTTCCTTTCTGTTAGGATTTGAATTAAAGAAGACACTCAGCTAACAACGTATGAGTTTAAAGTAAACTCTCAGCTCAAGGGAACCTATCAGCTTTGATTTTTTTATTGTTGTCAGCATCAAACCAATCGTGGTGTAAGAAAACTGAGAGGTCATGGCAGATAAAACAGGCCAGAGGAGCAGCCATCTCTAGATAATATCTTGGGTGAACATCTCCAGAGGCCAGGGCAGCCAGTCAAAAAAACATTTGTCTCTACAGCAGTTCTCGACCCCTGCTAGTTTAAAAATCGCTTTAGAAAACTATCTAACATAAGGATATGGAGTTAGAAAGACATTACAGACTGCGCACAACTACTGAAGGACTCCAAAATCTTCTGAATCCCATCAAAGCTGGTTGTGTAATTTCTTTGAGAGTGACTAAAATTCTGTGAGTACAGTTTTGGTAATGAATGTTCCTAGTATTATTTGAACAGCATTTCAGTCGAACCGTACCTTAATTAACATGTTACTTGTTTACTTAAAGTTCTTGGTTATTTAAACAAATAGCTTGTTAATTATTCACTCAAAGTGAGTAACAGGCATTTTTAAAATTAATAAGCCTCTGAACGTTAATTAAGAACAGTTAGCAGCTTCACAAATAGTTTTTCCAGATTATGATGTGAGATAAAAGGGATTAACCTCTGTGTCATAACAGTATGGTAATTTAATGAATAACAGCAAGACTGGCCAAGTTTGGACAATGTTTCACTGTTACAGAAGGGCACAAAGTAAATATATGTCGGGAATATAAGCAGAAACAGGAATAGCGCGAGTCCATTTGGCTCGGGGTGCTCTCAAACCTCCACACTTTCAATTGGCAAGCACGTTTCCTGAACAAGTCTACTGCAGAAATAATACAGGAGTTTAAATTCAGGGCTTTCACTGCCTGGATTCAATTCAATTCCCTGTCTCGATATTGTGCTCAATGCTGTAACTCACACTCAGTTGCTGGTTTAATAAGAGTCATATTAGACTCGGAACCTTGACTCTGTCTGCTTCACATTTGTCGCAACAGCTTCTGAGAACGTTTTATTATAACATGAATTACTAGTTTGATCATCCACATGAACACAATAAATCGGAGCAGGAGTAGACACTTGGTCCATCGAGTCTGTTCCGCCATTCAATACCGTTATGGCTGATCTTGGGCTACAACTCAGTTTTTCCACCAGTTCCCCATATGCCTGAATTCCCCGAGAGGCCAGAAACCTGTCTATCCCAACCTTAAATATACTCGATGATGGAGCTTCCATAACTGTCTGGCATAGAGCATTCCAAAGGTTCACAACCATTTCAGTGAAGTAATTTATCCTTACCTTAGCCCGAAATGATCAGCCCATTTTCCTGAGACTCTGCTGCCGTGTGTTAGAGTTCCCGACCAGCAGAAAAACTCTCTCAGCCTCCAACCTATCAAACCCAATCAGACTTGTGTAGGTCGAATGAAATCGCCTCTCATTCTTCCAAACTCCAGAGAATTTCAGCCCAATTTATTCAGCCTCTCATCATACGACAACTCCCTCATCCCAGGGATCATCTGCTGAACCTTATCTGCACCGTTTCCAATGCAAACATATCCTTTATTAAATGTGAATATCATATCTGCACAGAATATTCAACATGTGGTATCAACAAAACCCTGTGCAACTGTAGCGCAGTGGTTAGCACTGCTGCTTCACAGCTCCAGTGGTCCCGGGTTCGATTCCCAGCTCGGGTCACTGTCTGTGTGGAGTTTGCACATTCTCCTCCTGTCTGTGTGGGTTTCCTCCGGGTGCTCCGGTTTCATAGGAACATAGAAACCCTACAGTGCAGAAGGAGGCCATTCGGCCCATCGAGTCTGCACCGACCACAATCCCACCCAGGCCCTACCCCCACATATTTACCCGCTAATCCCTCTAACCTACGCATCTCAAGACTCTAAGGGGCAATTTTTAACCTGGCCAATCAACCTAACCTGCACATCTTTGGACATCTTTCCTCCCATAGTCCAAAGATGTGCGGGCTAGGTTGATTGGCCAGGTTAAAAATTGCCCCTTAGAGTCCTAAGATGCGTAGGTTAGAGGGATTAGCGGGTCAATATGTGGGGGGTAGGGCCTGGGTGGGATTGTGGTCGGTGCAGACTCGATGGGCCGAATGGCCTCCTCCTGCACTGTAGGGTTTCTATGATTTCTATGAACTGCAGCAACACCTCGTTATTCTTGGACCCCAGTCTGCCGACAATAAAGACCAAAATGTAACTTCCCTTTTAATCATTGCTTGCACCTACATGCTCGCTTTATGCATTCCTTGTACAAAACGCAACTATCCTATTCTTAATATCGACATTTATTTTTTTCCATCTCTTCACAGATGTCGTGCTCTTTCTATTTTTTTTTACCAAGGAGGGAATATCAATTCGCTTACCAAAGTTAAACCCGATCTGAGCCTCCACTCATCAAAGCTCTCTATTTCGTTTCCCAGTCCCTCACCTACAGCTTCTAACAGCTAAATTTTGCTACTGGCTCCAGCGAGAATTGAACTCGCGACGCCTGCTTTACAAGACCAGTGGTCTAACCACTGAGCTCTGGAGCCAAATGCTGCTCACGTGCCCCATAAGTGTAGCATTATCAGTGGATAGAGGACCAGGATGGAGTTTGAGGTCGGAGGTTTTTGATGAATGTGGAAATGTCTGAGGTGGAGAGCAGGAAGTTAAAAGACACAACTTGAAAGTGACATGATTTGGCATGTGTATTGTGTATGTACTTGACATGTATCTTGTGTGTGTCATGTGGTTCTTCTTCAGAGTTTATCGTTAATGTTACATCTCTGACTTTTCCAGCTCTGATACAAGTTCATCCAGCTGAAAGATTTAGATGTTGCTCCCTTCACAGACGCTGTGAGCCTTGTTTTTATTAAATGAAGAAATGAACAAAAAGTTATTCACTCCGTGACTGGAAATCGAAACCACGTCACGGCGCCGACGCTGATTACTGGACCCTCAGTGACGCTGATGTGAGAGATTTGCAATGAGTTGATCATCTCTGCACCCATTGCTTCATTTCCAATAACCTTCAATAAAAGAAAAATCACAATGAGGAATGACGGGAAGCGCACATGGCAGGATTTGAACCTCAGTTTGAAAATCCCAATCCATCCCCTGGGCCGGGACTGCAGTCTCAATGTTTGCAATCCTGTTGTTTATTTCGACAGAGAGCCATTCAACCGGTGTTCCCGTTTGTATTCTCTATCGAAGCAACTCCACTCCTCCCAGATTTGACAAAGGGCCATCTGGACTCGAGATGTCAACTTTCTTCACTCCTCACAGATGCTGCCAGAGCTGGTGAGATTTTCCAGCATTTTCTCTCTTTGTTTCTGATTCCAGAATCCACGATAATTTGCTCCAGTCCTTCCACACTCGTTCCTTTACCTCAACAACTGTTTACATTGCTCTGTCGTTCCTCTTTCTTCATGCCAAAAGTGACACGGCACAAACTCCTGCATTCAAACTGAAATGCTGGACTTCAGCTGCTTGGACCAAAATCCAAATCCATTCTAGCAGTGGCTGCAATCGAACCAACGACTCCGTAGGGACTGGACCTTAATCCACCGGTTTACATGACTCGGCTCAGCTACCACGTAAGCAATTGTGCCCTTTACTGATATTGTTACTGAAATCCATTAGCAGCAAAGGAGCTGCGAAAGTCCATCAGTTGGCTTGAGCCTGCTCCTTCACTGAATAAATTCACCCTGAACTGTGTAACAAGCTGGAATCCCATCCAGTTAGAAACAGAATGAGCTGCAGTGAAGGACCAGCACCATTTAAACTGCCCGTAACCTTGTCTGGTTCCCAATATCCTGCCAGAAATGACAAAAAAAACCTCCTGTTGAATTTAGTCATTCTTCACTTCAGGACACGAGGCGAGATTGGGTTTCATATGTTCCACCAGGCAATAACTGACATTTGTTTTTACGGTTTGGATCAGAGCAACAAATCTCCATCTCCTGACTTGCAATCTAAACAGCAGTGAAAGTGTCAAACTCTAACCACCAGAGCAGCAGCTTGCAGCCTGTTTTACAACTTGCTTTATGCACACTGCATTTGTTGTTTTATTTTACTGAAACTAGCTTTCACTTCATTTTGAGTTCTGGACTGTGGTGGGATCCGGACGTTTGAGCCTGGGCCACAGGATTCATACTCCACTGATTTTACCACGATGTCACCAGCTTCCCGGAAGTATGTAAGTGTAAATCCTCCACATGGAATCAAACCGCTTAATTTCACATTAAGAACAGTGCATTGTGTTAATCAGTGTCAGACACTCAGGATACCGGGGAATTCACGAGACATCTACTGCTTTCAGTCAAAGGCAGAGCAATGTGGTGAATCCTCAGCGAGAGCGACGAAAGCTCGTGATTCCAAATAAACCTGCTGGACTTTAATCTGGTGTCGTGAGAATTCTTACCGGTTTGCTGAAGGGCATTTTATTAAAATTCGCAAAAAGTCGATGTTTTAAAAAAATAGGAACTTTCAGCAAATCGCAATGCGATCACATTGCAGATGATGTAGGGAGTGACTCTCCTGGCACCACTGCTGCAGCCCCAGAGGATGATTGCTCAACAACACAAAAAGTTCAGAGATGAAGTGGTTGACGGCTTCACCTATTCATCTGTCCCAGTTTAAACAAGAGGAGGGTCGATGAGAATAGTGGTTCCACCAAGATGCAAACTCGGATGGCTGGATTCAAAATCCAAAGTGCTAACCATTACACCATGAAACAGGCATGGATTGTTCTGGGGCATGAGGCCTTTTTCCACCCCCCTTCCCCGCACCTCCCCCCCTTCCCCGCCCCACACACCATGCACGCACACACACACACACAGACGCACACACACACATGGCCAGTAATGTGCTGATCACATTAATGTCCCTGTTGGTCTCGTGGTTAGGATTCGGCGATTTCACCGTCGCAGCCAGTTTTCGATTCCCAGTCAGGGAATGATGATTCATTGCTCTCATGCAGCACATGAATTAGGAGGAGCTGGAATTGTTTCCTGATCGAAAACGGGTGTGATACTTCTACCAGGTTGAGCAGCAGGGAGGAAGAAATCAGCCTTATTCCACAATGCTGTCACTTATCGACAACAATTCGTATTTACATTGAGAAGTCTCAGAACAGCAGGCTAAAGTCCAACAGGTTTATTTGGAATCACGAGCTTCCGGAGTGCTGATAAAATAAAGCAATTTTCTTTTATTACCGGAGCAAATAAACTTGTTGAACTTTAACCTGGTGTTATGAGACTTCATGTTGTGCCCATCCCAGTCCAACGCCGGTATCTTCACATCATTGCAATTGCTGGTACATCGTCTCAGAAAAAGTGAGATACCTTCTACTGCATTAAACTTCATTGTAGCTCACCACATATAAAGAGCAATGTCAGCATCATTCTGTGATAAAACTTATTGTGGTAAACCTGTTGAAAAACTTGAGCTGATCACAGCTCGTTTTTTAGCACGCTGGAAGCTAATGTGAAAAGATGAACAATTTCAAAGCTAAGCAACGTGCGAAAGACTAGAAAGAGAATGCGACTGTGCTTGATTGGCACAGTGCATATTCCTGTACTCAAGATCTGGGAGAATGAGGAAGATAAGACCCTGGTGGTCGAGTAGTTAGGATTCGACACTTTCAGGGTCATAGATCGGCTTCGATATACTCAAGTTTAAAGTTTTTGATAATCCGTTTAACAAACCTGAATTGCTTCCTGATCGAAACAGCTCAGTGAGAATCATTAGATTGAGATTTGTCATGTTGTGTCCGAGTTGGAAATGTCACATGAGCAACAGGGCAAAAGCAAACACAGATAGTGAAGGACAGTAATAGGCTGCAAAGCGCTGGCGATAGAGATGGGGATACAAGGAAAAATCTGGGTGGCAATGGGGTTGACTTTATCGTTTTAACTCGGCCAGGGGTCTCCAAACTACGGCCCGCGGGCCACATCCGGCCCGCAGCGGGCCACATCCGGCCCGCAGCGGGCTACATCTGGCCCGCAGCCAGTGGGGCGGGACGGGATTCCCGCTGCCGAAAACATTCCCGCGTCCGGAACCCCGCCGCTGACTCAGGATCCGGACGCGGGGACGGAAGCCACAGGCCGGACATTTGCTGCCGCTCCGCACGGTGTCTGATGGACCCATAGGAATCCCCGCCCTCTTTACCGGCCTATTCTCCAATCAGAGCTGCCGTCCTGTGACTGACAGTTCATTATACGAATCAGCAATTGAGACATCTGTTATCCAATTGCCGCTCTGCAGTGACTGAGTGGCAGCTGCTTTATCCAATCCGTAAGCTCCGGCTGTCTGAAATGAGCGAGAACAATGACAATGATGGCGGCAATTCAGACCAATTCGGCTATGGAAGGAAAAAAAAAGAAAAGTGGACAGTGAATGCCGCCTGTTTAATGAAGAATGGGGTGTAAAGTACTTCCTTGTACAAGCAGGTGATAAAGCCTTGTGTGCCATATGCAACGACACTGTTGCAGTTTTGAAGGAGTACAATGTACTTCGGCACTTTGAGACCAAACATGAACCAAGTTATTCCCAATTCACAGGAACACAGCGTTCGGAAAAATTTGAATCAATGCAAAGCAGGTTCCTTTCCCGACAAACTTTTTTTACGCAGAAGATAACTGAAAATGAAGCTTTAACCAGGGCCAGTTACAAACTAGCTTATGTGTTGGCTAAAAGAGGAAAGCCATTCACCAATGGAGATCTCATCAAAGAGTGGAGAATGGAAGCAGTGGAAGAGTTATGCCCAGTAAAAGCAAATCTGTTCAAAATCATCGCTCTTGCACCAAATACTGTTGCTCGTAGAATTGAGGATATAGGAAGCAATATAATTCATCAAATTGCAGACAAAGCAAGACATTTTCAGTTGTATTCTCTCGCACTGGATGAATCGACTGATGTGTGTGACACATCACAACTCCTAGTATTCATCCGTGGCGTCGACCGTGAATTTAATGTGACACAAGAATTAGCATCAGTGCATAGCATGCACAGCACAGTAACTGGAGAAGACATCTTCAAAGAATTGCAAAAAAACTGTGTTATCATGTAACCTGGAGTGGAATAAACTGCAATGCGTGACAATTGATGGAGGAAAGAACATATCTGGGGTGAAGAAAGGTTTGGTTGGACAAATCACAAAAGCTTGTGAGGTTGGTGAATTCTCAAAGCCTATTTTTCTGCATTGCATTATCCATCAACAAGCATTGTGTGGAAAATATGTGGATCTGTCTTGCGTTCTGAAACCTGTTGTTCCAACAGTGAATTTCATTCTATCTCATGGGCTTAATCATCGCCAGTTTCGTGATTTTCTGAAAGAAACTGATTCTGAGTTCGGTGACTTGCCTTATTATACAGCAGTTCGATGGCTTAGTTGTGAAAAGGTTCTATCATGGTCCTTTCTCACACAGAAGAATCGACCCGGACCACTTTTATCAAACACTGACTGGCTTTGGAAATTGACATTTTTTGCAGACGTGACAGGCCATGTGAATCAATTGAATCTGAAGTTGCAAGGTGAAACAAATTGATTTGTGATCTATTCGCGGATGTCAAGGCATTCAGGGAAAAACTGGTGCTATTTCAAGGACAGCTGAAAGTTCATAACTTGGTTCATTTTCCATGTTGTGAAAAATTTCATGAAGAATTTGAAGCAGAATTTCCTTCTTCATTTGCAACATAAATCATTAAGGACTTGCAAAACCAATTTCAGGAACGATGTTCTGATCTTGATGGAAACACAGATGAAATAAAGCTGTTTCAAAATCCATTTGGCTGCAATGTTGAAACACTCCCAAGTCAGTTTCAAATGGAAATTATTGATCTCCAATCAGATGACATGCTGAAACACAAGTATAAAGAAGGAAATCTGATCCAAATTTATAAATCTTTGCAGCCTGACCGGTTTCCAAATTTGAAGCGATTTGCTTGTGGGTTTGTATCAGTTTTTGGTACAACGTACCTGTGTCATCGAACATTTTCAAAAATTTCAAGCTTGAAACCTCAGTTCAGCAATATTTTGAAATTTAAAAAGCAGTTCCATCATTCCCATTAATCTTGTGCAAAACTTCATGATTTGTTGGTTACGAATGAAAACTCCAATTGCCAGAATTGTGTAGAAAGGTGCAGACTCAATTTATTTTTGTTCGACCTTCATGAATGGTTCAAGTTTATTTTGAATTTCTTTGCCTTGTTTTACTGAAGTTCTTTCTTGGGCTGTGTTTATTTTTCTCATTGTGTGCCACAAAATTGGGCAAATTCTCATTTCAAGTAAACATTTGTAAAATTTCAGTAAATAAAATAAATCAAAAAATGAATAGCCTGCATTTCTCATCTGCAGTTAAGTAATTGATTATTTCGTCAGAGCATTTGCTAATGTTTGATATTTTTACTCATTATATATCTTCTCTCAGTGTAAGCATGGCATTGTTTCTTTGTAATTGTCACATTTCTCTTTTGTTCTGAACCATATCATCCTGATTACAAAGATGATCCAAATAAAACTTATTCATTCATTTAAATTTTATTCATTCATTTATAAAACTATTTTTTTTCTTTGGCCCCCGAAAATGTGTAAAATATACGACGTGGCCCTCGTCCTGAAAAGTTTGGAGGCCCCTGTCTTCGGAGAAGGAGTAGCAAACTTAAAACAGAGTTGAGGAGAAACTACTTCTCCCAAAGGGTTTTGAATTTGTGGAATTCGCTACTCCAAAGTGCGGTCGATGCTGAGACACAGAGTAAACTTAAGGCGGAGTTAGACAGATTTTTAATTGGTAATGGGTTGAAGGGTTATGGGGAGACGGCAGGAAAATAGGGATGAGGAGCATATCAACCATGATTGAATGGCGGAGCGGACTTGATGGGCCATATCGCCTAATCCTGCTCCTATATCTTACGAATTTATGGTCCTTCCTATTTTATAATACATTCCCTCGGAATAAATGATAACATTTTATGACGTTTCTAATTAATTGCTGTACCTGTATATTGGCCCCTTTTTATTCACACCCTAGGACAGCCCAGTCTCACTGTACCTCAGAATTTTGTGATCTCTCACCATTTAGATATTAACCGTATTTTACTTTTTTCCTGCGAAAATGGACAGTTTCACATTTGCCAACTTGGCGGAGCTTTGCCCACTCACTTCAGCTTTTTATATACCTTTATCGTCTCCTTACATCCTCTTCACCATTTATTTTCCTATCTATCTTTGTGTCATCAGCAAATTCAGCATCCATATCTGCTCTGTAAAATATTACTGTGTAGTCCAACAATTAATCAAGTTCTCCGTGTTTTCTGCTCTGTAACATATCACTGTGTATTCTAACAATTAATCCAGTTCCCCTGGATTCCTGCTCTGTAACATATCACTGTGTTATCCAACAATTAATCCAGTTCCCCTGGATTACTGCTCTGTAACATATTATTGGAATCCAACAATTAATTCAGTTCCCCTGGATTAATGATCTGTCAAATATTACTGTGTATTCTCAGAATTAATCCAGTTCTCCTGTATTACTGCTCTGTAACATATCACTGTTAATCCAACAATTAATCCAGTTCTTCTGGATTTCTGCTCTGTAACATGTCATTGTGTAATCCCACAATTAAAGCAGTACTCCTACATTACACTGTGTAATCCAATAATTAATCCAATTCTCCTGATTTATGTCTCCCTATGTCACTGCGTAATGGAACCCGCTCCTGATACAGTGAACACAAAACATGTGAGAGAGCTCCCTCTGGTGGTGACGTGAGGTAAATGGCCTCTGCTTGGGAGATCAGTAAATTCTCAGATCACTGAAGGATCTTGTTGCAGGATTATGCTGCTGTATTTTTTCTTGTTCCTATTAATCTTATTATAATATACTTAAATTTACATGGACGTATGCACGGAAATAATCCGAACTTTAGTTTGAATCCTCATCAATTGCTTTGTCTGTTTTGAATGTCCTAAACTTTTGTGTTAAACGACATTCGTGTTACACAATTTGAAACCACAGCAATACTGGTAATCAAGCCTCTATTTAAGTCAGCCTTTAAAGAATATTCAATAACTCTGCTTTCACTGCTCTCCAGGGAAGAGAATTCCACAGACTAATGACCGTCTCAGGGGAAATATTTCTCCTCCTCTCTTTCTTACATCTTGGGCCCAGTATTTTTAATCTAACTCCTCAAGTGCTCGTCTCTCATACAAGGGAAGACACTCTCTCAGCATCTATACTGCTAAGTCCCCTCAAGATCTTAAACATTTCAATAAGATTGCTTCATTCTTCTGAACTTCAATGGATACAAGCCCAATCTGTCCAATATTTCCTCCTGAGACACTTCCTCATCCCAGAAATCAGTCAAGTGAACCATCTCCGAACTGCTTCTGATATAATTATATCCTATCATAAGTGAGGAGACCAAAACTGTACATTATTCCAGATATGGCCTTGCCAACACCCTGTACAACTGCAATAAAACATCCCTGCTTTCACATCCTGTTCCCTTTGCAATAAGGAACACTTGCTAATCAAAGAACAAAAAGAACAAAGAACAATACAGCACAGGAACAGGCCTTTCGGCCCTCCAAGCCCGCGCCGCTCCCTGGTCCCAACTAGACCATTCTTTTGTATCCCTCCATTCCCACTCCGTTCATGTGGCTATCTAGATAAGCCTTAAACGTTCCCAGTGTGTCCGCCTCCACCACCTTGCCTGGCAGCGCATTCCAGGCCCCCACCCCCTCTGTGTAAAATACGTCCTTCTGATATCCGTTTTAAACCTCCCCCACCTCATCTTGAACCTATGACCGCTCGTGAACGTCACCACCGACCTGGGAAAAAGCTTCCCACCGTTCACCCTATCTATGCCATTCGTAATTTTATACACCACTAATAAGTCTCCCCTCATCCTCCGTCTTTCCAACCCCAGTTTACCCAATATCTCCTCATAACCAAGCCCTTCCATACCAGGCAACATCATGGTAAACCTCCTCTGCTCTCTCTCTAAAGCTTCCACGTCCTTCTGGTAGTGTGGCGACCAGAACTGGGCGCAGTATTCCAAATGCGGCCGAACCAACGGTCTGTACAACTGCAACATCAGACCCCAACTTTTAGACTCTATGACCCATCCTATAAAGGCAAGCATGCCATATGCCTTATTCACTACCTTCTCCACCTGTGACATCACCTTCAAGGATCTGTGGACTTGCACACCCAGGTCCCTCTGCGTATCTACACCCTTTATGGTTCCGCCATTTATCGTATAATTCTACCAAAATGCATCACTTTGCATTGATCAGGATTGAGCTCCATCTGCCATTTCTTTCCCAAATTTCCAGCCGATCTATATCCTTCTGTAGCCTCTGACAATGTTCCTCACTATCTGCAAGTCCAGCCATTTTCGCGTCGTCCGCAAACTTACTGATCACCCCAGTTACACCTTCTTCTAGATCGTTTATATAAATCACAAACAGCAGAGGTCCCAATACAGAGCCCTGCGGAACACCCTACTCACAGGCATCTAGCCAGAAAAAGATCCTTCCACTACCACCCTCTGTCTTCTGTGACCAAGCCAGTTCTGCACCCATCTAGCCACTTTCCCCTTTATCCCATGAGATCCAACCTTTTGCACCAACCTACCATGAGGGACTTAGTCAAATGCTTTACTAAAGTCCATATAGACGACATCCACGGCCCTTCCCTCGTCAACCATTCTAGTCACTTCTTCAAAAAACTCCACCAGGTTAGTGAGGCATGACTTCCCTCTCACAAAACCATGCTGACTATCGTTAATGAGTTTATTCCTTTCTAAATGCGCATATATCCTATCTCTAAGAATCCTCTCCAACAACTTCCCTACCACGGACGTCAAGCTCACCGGCCTATAATTTCCTGGGTTATCCTTCCTACCCTTCTTAAATAACGGGACCACGTTAGATATCCTCCAATCCTCTGGGACCTCACCTGTGTCCAATGACGAGACAAAGATTTGCGTCAGAGGCACAGCGATTTCATCTCTCGTCTCCCTGAGCAGCCTGGGATAGATTCCATCAGACCCTGGGGATTTGTCAGTCTTTATATTCCCTAAAAAAACCTAACACTTCCTCCCTTGTAATGGAGATTTTCTCGAACGGGTCAACACTCCCCTCCGAGACACTCCCAGTCAACACATCCCTCTCCTTTGTGAATACCGACGCAAAGTATTCATTTAGGATCTCCCCGACTTCTTTGGGCTCTCAGCATAATTCCCCACTTTTGTGCCTGAGAGGTCCGACTTTTTCCCTGACAACCCTTTTGTTCCTAACGTATGAATAAAATGCCTTGGGATTCTCCTTAATCCTGTCTGCCAAGGACACTTCTTGACCCCTTTTTGCCCTTCTAATTCCTCGTTTGAGTTCTTTCCTACTTTCTTTGTATTCCTCCAGAGCTCCCTCCGTTTTTAGGTGCCTGGACCTAACGTACGCCTCTCTTTTCTTTTTGACCAATCCCTCAATTTCTCTGGTTATCCACGGTTCTCGAATTCTACCTTTCCTATCCTTCATTTTTTCAGGCACATCCTATTCTGTCTACTCATGTCTACTCACTTTTTTGTGATGTATGTGCCAGGACTCCTAGATCGCTCTGTACAGCAGAGTTTGGCAATCTCTCGCCATTTAAAAAATACCCTGTTTTTCTGTTTATTCTGCCAAAGTGGAAAAGGTCACATTTTCCTCCATTATTCTCCATCTGTTCTGGATTTCTTCAAGATTACCGGGGAGGCAGGTGAGAGTGTGATAAGATAGTTAAGTCTGGCGGTAACTAAGGAAAGGGGTGATGCCTTCAGCACAAGATCAGCTGAGAATAGGGCGGAATTGGCTGATGTGACTGAGGTGGAAATAGTTGGCCTCGGTGATGATGTGGCTTGAGGTTAAATATGATACTGTGGTTGTGAACGTTATGGTTTAACCTCAGCCAGTTTTCAGGGAGCGGGATGAAGTTTATAGCAGGGACTAATTAAAGTATAATCCCGGTCATTAGTGGTGTTCCGCAGGGCTCTGTATTGGGACCTCTGCTGTTTGTGATTTATATAAATGATCTGGAAGTAGGAGTAACTGGGGTGATCAGTAAGTTTGCGGACGACACAAAACTGGCCGGACTTGCAGATAGTGAGGAACATTGTCAGAGGCTACAGAAGGATATAGATAGGCTGGAAATTTGGGCAAGGAAATGGCAGATGGAGTTCACTCCTGATCAATGCGAAGTGATGCATTTTGGTGGGAATAATGTAGGGAGGAGCTACACGATAAATGGAAGAACCATAAAGGGTGTAGAGACGCAGAGGGACCTGGGTGTGCAAGTCCACAGATCTTTGAAGGTGACGTCACAGGTGGAGAAGGTGGTGAAGAAGGCATATGGCATGCTTGCCTTTATAGGACGGGGCATAGAGTATAAGAGTTGGGGTCTGATGTTGCAGATGTATAGAACGTTGGTTCGGCCGCATTTGGAATACTGCGTCCAGTTCTGGTCGCCACACTACCAGAAGGACGTGGAGGCTTTGGAGAGAGTACAGAGGAGGTTTACCAGAATGTTGCCTGGTATGGAGGGGCTTGGTTATGAGGAGAGATTGGGGAAACTGGGGTTGTTCTCCTTGGAAAGACGGAGGATGAGGGGAGACTTAATAGAGGTGTATAAAATTATGAAAGGCATAGATAGGGTGAACGGTGGGAAGCTTTTCCCCGGGTCGGTGGTGACGTTCACGAGGGGTCATAGGTTCAAGGTGAAGGGGGGGAGGTTTAACACAGATATCAGAAGGACATATTTCACACAGAGGGTCGTGGGCGCCTGGAATGTGTTGCCGGGCAAGGTGGTGGAGGCGGACACACTGGGAACGTTTAAGACTTATCTAGACAGCTATATGAACGGAGTGGGAATGGAGGGATACAAAAGAGTGGTCTAGTTTGGACCAGGGAGCGGCGCGGGCTAATTGTTCCTTGTTTCTCGTTTCAAGGCTTCATTCTATGATCATCTTGCTGGTGCCAGTACAGAGCGAGACTGCGAATAGTTGGGAACCTGTCTCGGGGGCAGGGAATTCATATGGTGTTCGTGCAAGTGGAAATGACTAGGGTTGGGAAGCATTTTCCGATCAGGGCCATTGTGATCTCCTGGACTCGTTTCGATCGCCTCAGGGGGTCGGAGATGAATTTCCCAGGTTTTTTTTCCCCATATTGGCCCTGGGGTTTTTCACTCTGGGTTTTCGCCTCTCCCTGGAGATCACATGGTCTGGAATGGGGGGGTGGGGGTGAGTTAATAGGTTGTAATGAACAAAGCATCGTAGCTGTGAGGGACAGCTCGGTGGATAGGATATTGGTATGTAGGTAGGCTGGAAAATTGGGCGGGATCCTGGATTCAGGATTCAATCCTGGACCGGGGAGCGGCGCGGGCTTGGAGGGCCGAAGGGCCTGTTCCTGTGCTGTATTGTTCTTTGTTCTTTGTATTGGTCACTGTCTGTGTGGTTTGCACATTCTCCCAGTGTCTTCATGGGTTTCCTCCGAGTGCTCCGGTTTCCTCCCACAATCCAAAAATGTACAGGTTAGGTTGATCCGCCATGGAAAATTACGCCTTAGTGTTTGCGGGATTAGGGGAAATATGTGGGGTTACAGGAATAGGGACTGGGTAGGATTGTGATCGGCGCATATTCGATGGGACGAATGGTCTTCTTCTGCACTGAAGAGAGTCTATGATAAGTTGAATGCTTGAACCCAATTTGCCTCAATGTTTTAGAGATGGTAAAGGAGTCAATAATCATCACAAAAACATCGGCATGTGGAAGGATTGGAGCCTGATATTAGTCAGAGGGCAGAGCGAGTGAGAGAAGGTGTTTCTGATATGGGAACACATGTGAACATGTGAATGAAAACCCCCTTTGAGAGCTGCCTTCTGAATTATTGCACTGTAACCATCTCAGCACTCTGTTCATTTCTTTTATGGGTGGAAGTGACAATGAAAGGGTTTCCTAGCCGGCTGGTATTTAATTGTAGTTAATGAGAACTAGCTTTGCATATCTCCTGGGGACCGTCAACCTGCTGTCTGAACTTTGCTCCCGTGCTTTGAACACCTGAGTGTCGAGTTACTGGAAGCGCTGACATTATTCCCTCTTTTAAAAATTCCAATCTCCGAAGGTCATGGCTCTTTGTAAAAACAATAACTAACCCGATTGTAGATATTAATTTTAAACAGAGGTGCCATTGAGATGAATCCTGCGTTCATTAGTGGAAGTGTTCATACTTTAAGATTGTACAACTGAATGTACAGTGACAGCTGGTATCTTTGCTGTTAAGCGGCAGGAATACTTTTGAAGCATCTTGCCACAAACACATGTTCTTTCCTTTGAACTATAGTGGGAAGGAGTCCATAATTGATATCAGACGTGGAACAGCGGCATAACGACTCCTTCCTTCACCAACAGGTCCTCACTTTGTTCTTGAATTGGGAGTTTCTCTTCGAAAGGCAGGGAGGTCGTGCCTTACAAATTTGGTGGAGTTTTTTGAGGAAGTGACAAAAACGGTTGATGAAGGAAGGGCCGTGGATGTCGTCGATATGGATTTCAGTAAGGCATTTGACAAAGTCCCACATGGCAGGTTGGTTAAGAAGGTTAAGGCTCATGGGATACAAGGAGAAGTGGCTAGATGGGTGGAGAACTGGCTTGGCCATAGGAGACAGAGGGTAGTGGTCGAAGGGTATTTTTCCGGCTGGAGATCTGTGACCAGTGGTGTTCCGCAGGGCTCTGTACTGGGACCTCTGCTATTTGTGATATATTTAAATGATTTGGAAGAAGGTGTAACTGGTGTAATCAGCAAGTTTGCGGATGACACGAAGATGGCTGGAATTGCGGATAGCGAAGAGCATTGTCGGGCAATACAGCAGAATATAGATAGGCTGGAAAGTTGGGCGGAGAGGTGGCAGATGGAGTTTAATCAGGATAAATGCGAAGTGATGCATTTTGGAAGAAATAATGTAGGGAGGAGTTATACAATAAATGGCAGAGTCATCAGGAGTATAGAAACACAGAGGGACCTAGGTGTGCAAGTCCACAAATCCTTGAAGGTGGCAACACAGGTGGAGAAGGTGGTGAAGGCATATGGTATGCTTGCCTTTATAGGACGGGGTATAGAGTATAAAAGCTGGAGTCTGATGATGCAGCTGTATAGAACGCTGGTTAGGCCACATTTGGAGTACTGCGTCCAGTTCTGGTCGCCGCACTACCAGAAGGACGTGGAGGCGTTAGAGAGAGTGCAGAGAAGTTTACCAGGATGTTGCCTGGTATGGAGGGTCTTAGCTATGAGGAGAGATTGGGTAAACTGGGGTTGTTCTCCCTGGAATGACGAAGAATGAGGGGAGATCTAATAGAGGTGTACAAGATTATGAAGGGGGAAACTTTTTCCAGGTCAGAGGTGACGATCACGAGGGGTCACGGGCTCAAGGTGAGAGGGGCGAAGTATAACTCAGATATCAGAGGGATGTTTTTTACACAGAGGGTGGTGGGGGCCTGGAATGCGCTGCCAAGGAGGGTGGTGGAGGCAGGCACGCTGACATCGTTTAAGACTTACCTGGATAGTCACATGGGCAGCCTGGGAATGGAGGGATACAAACGATTTGTCTAGTTGAACCAAGCAGCGGCACAGGCTTGGAGGGCCGAAGGGCCTGTTTCCTGTGCTGTACTGTTCTTTGTTCTTTGACGCTGCCAATGTGTCACAAGACAGCCTGGTGAGTCAATCAGCCACGCGGACATACAATACAATAATTGTTCAACAATTGCCTCGGAGTTTCATGAGGGA
Source organism: Mustelus asterias (assembly GCF_964213995.1). Lineage (NCBI taxonomy): Eukaryota > Metazoa > Chordata > Chondrichthyes > Carcharhiniformes > Triakidae > Mustelus > Mustelus asterias. The sequence goes on from NC_135830.1 coordinate 14,036,116, forward strand.
AAACTCGCATTCACGGCTGAGCCACTCCCCTGATGGTAAGACTTCAATAAACGGATTGATCCTGAATGAACCAAATCCTGGAGCAAACCTGAGTTTGACGGTCACGATAATCAGAATCGGATTTAACTGTCACCATTTGCTGTGTAAAACGGGAATATTCCCCCCATAAATCACTGACTGTTACCCAGCTCTGACAGCCAGCTCACCGGCCTGCCTGTTCACACTGTCACTGGGAACACCAGGAAGTGAAGTGAGAACATCCTGAGGCATCAGCAGATTATTGAGGGCGGGGTTTAGAACGGGTGTCTTCAAAATCCCCAACTCCCTTTTTACAGAGCGGCCAGAGACAATGCCGCTGCTCAGCATCTGGGTTGTGTGGGCAATATTTCTGACAGGTAAATGTGGACCAAACACATTTCTACTTGTCTTTCAATTTTCATACATGACGTAAACCTTAATTTTCAACAGTTATCGGTCAGATCTTTTGATATTTGAATGTTGTTTTTCAGATATGATTCATGGAGATTCTGTCACTCAGTCGCTGTCTTCAGATGTCAGGACAGAAGGAGAAGCGGTGACTTTAAACTGTAACTATGATCCTGCATTTAGCTACTACTATCTATACTGGTACCGGCAGCACCCAGACTCACAGCCCGAGTTTATTTTGTGGAAATACTCGGGCGGCAGTGAAGAAAAAGCCAATTTTGCCAAAAGCCGTTTCTCTGCTGAGCTTCAGACAGAGAATACATTCACCAGTTTATCCATCTTGGGTCTAAAGCTGACTGACGCCGCCGTGTATTATTGCGCGCTTTCAGACGCACAGTGATATAAAGCAAGCTCAGCCCTGTACAAAAACTGTATTTCACTGCAGAGTGCAGCTGCTGTCTGTTGGGGTCTGTGGAGGATTGTAGTAGATGCAGCCGCAATGTGCAGCGAAAGGAAACCAAACTCAATTCGAATGAAACTGTTCCCAGGAGAGACTGAGAAAACAAACTTCAGAATTCAATCAGGCAAACAGATCATCGCAGAATCACATTAGAAGACACCCGTTCGAAATCCCGCCCTTAATAACTTGTTCTCTTCCCCCGGGATGCTCTTGCCTCACTTCCGTGTCTGTCTCTGGTTCTCTGAGGCCAGTTGGTGGTGATCTGGGGTTGATATTGAAAGAGAAGTGTCCGAGCCTGGTTACAGTCAGTGTCCTGACAGGGGAATCGCCGGACTTTCAGAGACTGGGGAGGAGGAAGTGGTGGCCGGGGAAGGTAAGTCTGGTCTGTAAATTATCATCAGAAAATTCCGGATTGTTCGTGTTGACAAGAACCACACCAGCTTCCAGGAAACATTCTGAAGCTCAGTGCTCACTGAGGAAAATCTCCTTGGGGTTGTTTTAAAGATGATAGTCACCCCTTTGCGAAATCTATTCAGTGTTTATAAGTTTTCTTTGATCCAGCAACGCACTCTGATTAAATAAATCGTGTTAACAGGCCGTGGTCTAAGGCTCCACGAAACTGCGAGAGGGATGGAGAGGGTTGTTCAATGTCACAGACAGTCCCGGAAAACACATCGAAGGAAAAAGAAGTAAATTCAAGTAAGGAAGTAAATTTCTGAATGCTGATTTCAGCATAACTGCACTGGATTTAACCAGTACAATTCCGTACGTTTTCCTGAATTTTGTTGTTATTGTAAAGTTCCAGGTGACTCTGCATTTGGAAGCGGAATTTTTACTTCTGTTCAGCAGTGAGAGCGCTGTCTGGATACTGGGAGTATGTTTTTTTTTGTGTTCTGGATCTGTTACTTCTCTGTAGCAGTGTTGGCTCCATAGCACAACCATGCACGGCGATGTCAGAGAGAACTTCTCCTGTGATATTTCAAGGGACAACTTTGTTTCCTTGTGAAAATCAGCAGCGAGTGTAACTCCGAGAGCTGTTTGCCTTCAGTAAATGTGTCAGAGCTCCCGCAGATACTGGAGGAACAGGTCAGAGTTGGGACACTGTGGTTGTCGTATGTCGGCAGTCCAGTGTTAATGAGGCGCTGTTCTTCTAGAACTTTGCGCTAACAATTCAGAATTTCCTGACGATAATCTACAGACCAGGGTTACATCCACCCCGGACCTCCCAGTCCGACCAAAAGGACTTAGAAGCTTTGGAGAGAGTTCAAAGAATGTTCCCCAGGATGCTGCACGATCCCGAGGGCGTTGGCTATGAGGAGTATGAATAGACTAGGACTGTTTTTACTGAAATACAGAGGCTGAGGGAAGACCTGGATTGGATCTACAACATTATTGGAGGCATAGACAGGGTGGACGTGTCAATTACAAGGGGAGCACTGGTTCAAGGGGAAGTTTGAGGGAGATTTGTTCCCAGGAGCAGGCTGAGGGTAAGAGAGTGGGTTTTCTGACTGTAATTAATTATTTATTTTTTCAGTTAATTTTGGGTTTAAAATCGGAGGTTTTTTTCAAAACCGGAAGTCGGGCCAGGAGTGGCCTGGGGAAGTTTTTGGAGGGTTTAAAAGCGCACCAAGGTATACAGCGGGCAGCATCGTAGCGGGCAGCAGAGTGAGTGGGAAGTTCAGTGAGCTGTCAGGGCTTTGGCTCACAGGGCTTGGACGAGCAGGGGTGAGTTTTTGTTTCCTTACACTCTTATTAACTTTTCACTGTCTTACTTGACATAAAGTGTCCAGTATGAGTGTGAAACCAGTGTGTTGTTCCCAGTGTAGGATGTGGGAGGTCCTGGAGGCATCTGGCCTCCCGGACATCCACATCTGTGAGGGGTGTGTCGAGCTGCGGTTCCTGAGGGACCGTGTTAGGGAGCTGGAACTGCAGCTCGAGGATCTTAGGCTGATGAGGGAGAATGAGGAGGTGATAGACAAGAGCTATCATCAGGTGGTCACACCAGGGCCACGGGAGGAGGCCAAGTGGGTGACGGCCAGGAAGGGTAAGGCTAGGGTGGTTGAGAGCACCCCGGTGGATTTGCCCCTGCACAACAAGTACTCCTGCTTGAGTACTGCTGGGGGGGACAGCCCGCCTGGGGGAAGCAGCAGTGGCCGTGTCTCCGCAGTGGAGTCCAGCCCTGTAACTCAGAGGGCTAAGGAAAAGAGGAGGAAGGCGGTATTAATCGTGGACTCGATGGTGAAGGGGACAGACAGGCGTTTCTGCGGAGGTAGGCGAGATTCTCGCATGGTGGTCTGCCTCCCTGGGGCCGGGATCCAGGATGTCGCTAGTCGCGTCCCGGAAATCCTGAGGTGGGAGAGAGAGAAGCCTGAGGTAGCGGTACATATTGGTACCGCTGATGTGGGTAGGAAGGGAGAAGGGGTCATGAAAAGGGAGTACAGGGAATTAGGGAGACAGCTGAGAAAGAGGAAAGCAAAGGTAGTAATCTCAGGATTACTGCCTGTGCCACGGGAAGGTGAGGGCAGGAATGGAGTGAGGTGGAGGATGTATGTGTGGCTGAGGGACTGGTGCAGGGGGCAGGGATTCAGGTTCCTGGATCATTGGGACCTCTTTAGGGGCAGGGGTGATCTGTATACAAAAAACGGGTGGAACTTGAATCACACGGGGACCAATATCCTGGCCAGTAGGATGGCTAAGGCTACTGGGGAGAATTTAAACTAGATAGGTTGGGGGGAGGGGAGCTAGAAGAGTTGACTAGGATCAAGGAACTAATTGATGGGGGGGAGGATGCAGGGGTAAGGGGAAGTACAAAATTAATGGTAGAGGAGAGGGTGCAAGTGAATGAAGGCGGTAATTTAGGTAAGGGAGTAGAGGGAGAGGGTGTTCGCGACTCATCAAAGCGGGTCCAGATAAAAGCTGGAGTAAGGACACTTTGCCTGAATGCACGAAGCATTCGGAACAAGGTAAATGAGTTGATGGTGCAAATCAGCACAAGTGGGTACGATCTGGTGGCCATTACAGAAACGTGGCTGAAAGGTGACCAGGACTGGGAGATTAATATCCAGGGGTATCAGGCGTTTAGGAAGGATAGACAGGAAGGAAAAGGTGGTGGGGTCGCGCTATTAATAAGAGATAATATCAGGGTAGTACTGAGGGATGACATAGGCTCTGAGGAACAAAACGTGGAATCATTATGGGTAGAGATGAGGAATAGTAGGGGGAGAAAGACACTAGTAGGTGTGGTATATAGACCCCCAAATAATAATGTTGAGGTAGGGAGGGCTATAAACAAGCAGATAAGGGATGCGTGTAAAAACGGAACGGCAATAATCATGGGGGACTTCAACATGCACATTGACTGGCAGACTCAAGTCGGTAAGGGTGGAATGGAGGAAGAGTTCTTAGAATGCTGTCGGGATAGTTTCCTTGAACAGCATGTTACGGAACCGACGAGGGAACGAGCTATTTTGGATCTGGTATTGTGTAACGAGGTAGGTAGAATTAAGGATCTTATTGTGAAGGACCCTCTTGGGTCTAGTGACCACAATATGGTCGAATTTCTGATTCAGATGGAAGAGGAGAAAGTTTGGTCCCAAACCAGTGTCCTCTGTTTGAACAGAGGGAAATATGATAGGATGAGGGATGAATTGGCTAAGGTAGACTGGGAGAGCAGGCTGGCAGGTAGGATAGCTGAGGAACAGTGGAGGATTTTTAAGGAGATCCTTCTCAGTTCTCAGCAAAAACATATTCCAGCAAAAAACAAGGATTGTAAGAAAAGGGAGAACCAGCCGTGGATAACGAAGGAAATAAAGGAGAGTATTAAAATAAAAACAGCTGCGTACAGAGTGGCCAAAAATAGTGGAGAAACAAGTGATTGGGAAAAATTTAAGAAACAACAAAGAGAGACTAAGAAAGCGATAAAGAAAGGAAGGATAGACTATGAAGCTAGGCTAGCAATTAATATAAAAAATGATAGTAAAAGTTTTTATAAATATATAAAAAGGAATAGAGTGGCTAGAGTGAATGTTGGACCCTTGGAGGACGAGAGGGGGGAGTTAATAGTGGGAAATGAGGATATGGCTGAGTCTTTAAATACGTTTTTTGTGTCGGTCTTCACGGTGGAGGACACAAATAGTTTGCCAAACATTAACGATAGAGGGTTGGCAGCAGGAGAAATACTTAATACAATTAATGTTACCAGAGAGGCAGTGCTGGGTAGACTAATGGGACTGAAGGTGGACAAGTCCCCGGGTCCGGATGGAATGCATCCCAGGGTATTGAAAGAAATGTCAGAGGTAATAGTGGATGCGTTAGTGATTATTTATCAAAACTCGTTGCATTCTGGGGTAGTGCCGGTTGATTGGAAAACGGCTAATGTTACGCCGCTGTTTAAAAAAGGAAGGAGACAAAAGGCGGGTAACTATAGGCCGGTCAGCTTAACATCTGCAGTAGGGAAAATGCTGGAATCCATTATTAAAGAGGAGATAGCAGGGCATCTGGATAGAAATGGTTCGATCAATCAGACGCAGCATGGATTCATGAGGGGAAAGGCGTGCTTGACGCACATGTTGGATTTTTATGAAGATGTGACTAGGGCGGTTGATGGAGGAGAACCGGTGGATGCGGTGTTTTTGGATTTCCAAAAGGCGTTTGATAAGGTGCCCCATAAAAGGCTGCTGAAGAAGATTAGGGCACACGGAGTTGGGGGTAGTGTGTTAAAGTGGATTGGGGACTGGCTATCCGACAGGAAGCAAATAGTCGGAATAAATGGGTGTTTTTCCGGTTGGAGGAAGGTAACTAGTGGCGTGCCGCAGGGATCGGTACTCGGGCCGCAACTGTTTACCATTTATATAGATGATCTGGAGGAGGGGACGGACTGTAGGGTAACGAAGTTTGCAGACGACACAAAGATAAGTGGAAAAGTGAATCGTGTGGAGGACGGAGAAGATCTGCAGAGAGATTTGGACAGGCTGAGTGAGTGGGCGAGGATATGGCAAATGGAGTATAACGTTGAGAAATGCGAGGTTATACACTTTGGAGGAAATAATAACAAATGGGATTATTATCTCAATGGAAACAAATTAAAACATGCTACCGTGCAAAGGGACCTGGGGGTCCTTGTGCATGAGACGCAAAAGCCCAGTCTGCAGGTACAACAGGTGATCAAGAAGGCAAATGGGATGTTGGCCTATATTGCGAAGGGGATAGAATATAAAAGCAGGGATGTCTTGATGCACCTGTACAGGGCATTGGTGAGGCCGCAGCTGGAATACTGTGTGCAGCATTGGTCCCCTTATATGAGGAAGGATATATTGGCATTGGAGGGAGTGCAGAGAAGGTTCACCAGGTTGATACCGGAGATGAGGGGTTTGGATTATGAGGAGAGGCTGAGGAGATTGGGTTTGTACTCGTTGGAGTTTAGAAGGATGAGGGGGGATCTTATGGAGACTTATAAGATAATGCGTGGGCTGGATAGAGTGGAGATGGAGAGATTCTTTCCACTTAGTAAGGAAGATAAAACTAGAGGACACAGCCTCAAAATAAAGGGGGGTCGGTTTAAGACAGAGTTGAGGAGGAACTTCTTCTCCCAGAGGGTGGTGAATCTCTGGAATTCTCTGCCCACTGAGGTGGTGGAGGCTACCTCGCTGAATATGTTTAAAGCGCGGATGGATGGATTCCTGATTGGTAAGGGAATTAAGGGTTATGGGGATCAGGCGGGTAAGTGGTACTGATCCACGTCAGATCAGCCATGATCTTATTGAATGGCGGGGCAGGCTCGAGGGGCTAGATGGCCTACTCCTGCTCCTGTTTCTTATGTTCTTATTTGCGGGGGAGGTGGTGGGTGCCTGGAACACGCCGCTGTTTTGGAAGCATGCACATTAGCAACATTTAAGAGGCGTCTGGATGGGTACCTGCAGGGAGTTTGTCTGCAACCCAGCCGGGAAAGTTTCCATTCATTAAGATGCAGCTCACCCCCGACAGGCTTCAGAGGACCGAGGTTTGTTGACGGTGGGAATGAGAAGGTCTGGTTGGAACTATGGTTCTGTGCTTTGTCTCTGTTCTATTTACATTAGAACATAACATAGAAACATAGAAACATCGAAAAACTGCAGCACAAACAGGCCCTTCGGCCCACAAGTTGTGCCGAACACGTACCTACCTTCTCGACCTACCTATAACCCTCCATCCTATTAAGCTCCATGTACTCATCCAGGAGTCTCATAAAAGACCCTATTGAGTTCTCCTCCACCACCACTGACGGCAGCCGATTCCACTCGCCCACCTCCCTCTGTGTGAAAAACTTATCCCTAACATCTCCCCTGTACATGCCCCCCAGCACCTTAAACCTGTGTCCTCGCGTAGCAGACATTTCCAACCTGGGAAAAAGCCTCCGAGAGTCCATCCGATCTATGCCTCTCAACATCTTATATACCTCTATTAGGTCTCCTCGCATCCTTCGTCTCTCCAAGGAGAAAAGACCGAGCTCCCTCAGACTATCCTCATAAGGCATGCCACTCAATCCAGGCAACATCCTTGTAAATTTCCTCTGCACCCTTTCAATCTTTTCCACATCTTTCCTATAGTGAGGCGAATGGAACTGAGCACAGTCCTCCAAGTGGGGTCTGACGAGGGTCTTATATAGCTGCATCATTATCCCCGGACTCCGAATTCAATCCCTCGATTGATAAAGGCCAGCACACCATACGCCTTCTGAACCATCTCTTCCACCTGCGGGGCCGATTTTAGAGTCCTATGGACCCGGACCCCAAGGTCCTTCTGATCCTCTACAGTACTAAGAGTCTTTCCCTTTATATTGTACTCCTTCATCCCATTTGACCTCCCAAAATGGACCACGATGCATTTATCTGGGTTGAAGTCCATCTGCCACTTGTCCTCCCAGTCTTGCATCCTATCTCTGTCCCTCTGTAACTTCTGACATCCCTCCAGACTATCCACAACCCCACCAACCTTCGTGTCGTCGGCAATCTTACCAACCCATCCCTCCGCTTCCTCATCCAGGTCATTTATGAAAATGACAAACAGCAAGGGTCCCAGAACAGATCCCTGAGGCACACCACTGGTGACTGACCTCCATTTAGAAAAAGACCCATATATACCCACTCTCTGCCTCCTTTGGGCAAGCCAGTTCTGGATCCACCGGGCAGCAGTTCCTAGGATCCCATGCCCTCTTTCTTTTTCTAGAACCCTTGCATGGGGGACCTTGTCGAATGCCTTGCTAAAATCCATATAAACCGCATCTACCGCCTTCCCTTCGTCAATGTGTTTAGTCACATTTTCGAAGAACTCCACTCGGCTCGTAAGGCACGATCTGCCCTTGACAAAGCCATGCTGAGTTTTCTTGAGCAAACTAAACCTCTCTAAATGCTCATCTATCCTGTCCCTCAGGATCTTCTCCATCAGTTTACCAACCACTGAGGTTAGACTCACCGGTCGGTAATTACCTGGGCTATCCCTATTCCCCTTCTTGAAAATAGGAACCACATCCGCAATCCTCCAATCCTCCGGCACCTCTCCCGTCTCCATCGACGATGCAAAGATCATCGCCATGATCTTTACGAACATAGGAACTAGGAGCAGGGGTGGTCCACCTGGCCCCTTGAGCCTGCTCCGCCATTCAATAAGATCATGGCTGATCTTTTTGTGGACTCAGCTCTACTTAATAGCCCGCTCGCCATCACCCTTAATTCCTTTACTGTTCAAAGAATTATCTATCCTTGCTTAAAAACCTTCAATGATGTAACGTCAACTGCTTCACTGGGCAGGGAATTCCACAGATTGACCAGCCTTTGTGTGAAGAAGTTCGTCCTCAACTCAGTCCTATATCTGTTTCCCCTTATTTTGAGGCTATGCCCCCTAGTTCTAGTTTCACCCGCCAGTGGAAACAACTTCCCTGCTTCTATCCTATCTGTCCCCTTCTTAATCTTATATGTTTCTATAAGATCTCCCCTCATTCTTCTGAATTCCAATGAGTATAGCCCCAGTCTACTCAGTCTCTCCTCATAAGCCAACCCTCTCAACTCCGGAATCAGCCTTGTGAATCTCCTCTGCAACCCATCCAGTGCCAGTATATCTTTTCTCAAGTAAGGCGACCAAAAGTGTACACAGTACTCCAGGTGTGGCCTCACCAGCACCTTATACAGCTGCAACATAATTTTTAACTCCATCCCTCTCGCAATGAAGGACAAAATTCCATTTGCCTTCTTTATTACCTGCTGCACCTGCAGACCAACTCCTTGAGATACCTGCACAAAGGCACCTAGGTCCCTCTGTACAGCAGAGTTTGTGTAGTTTGTGTTCTCAGCCACTCGTGGAACTGTTGAGTGACAGTTTGATCCGAGGTTAATCTGGTTTTTTCTCACTGTGTTTTAACGGCTGACGGCGGAGCTGTTCTCTGTTGCTGAAACATCCCGCGATTCCGAAGAACCCGCAGCAGATGGAGCTCTTATCTAGAGCTTCTGTAGCGCGGTGAGACTGTATTTTATCACTGTGAGTCTGAAAGCGCAGTAATACACAGCAATGTCACTCAGCTGCAGACCCAAGATGGTTAAACTGGTGACTTTATTCTCGGTCAGGAGATTAGCAGAGAAACGGATCTTAGTAACTCTGCTTTATATTCAAAGCCTCCGGAGCTTTTCCACACTATAAACTCAGGCTGATTATCTGTGCACTGTCGGTACCAGTATAATCTATAGCTTCTTTCTGTTGTATCATAAGTACAGGTCAATGCCACCGCTTCTCCTTCTGTTTTAATATGTGCGGGGCGCCGCTAGGTGACAGAATCCGCATTAGTCAGATCTGAAAAAGGTGATCACATAGTAATAGGCCAGGCCAGAGCGTGGAAAGATTTCAACCCTGCTTGACAAATGAGAGAAAAAACGAAATGCACTTAATCCCAAATTACCTGCCAGAAATGCTACCCACACAACCCAGATGCTGAGCAGCCGCATTGTCTCTGTCAGCTCTACAAAAGGGAGCTGGCAATTTGGTAGAATCTGTTCTAAATCCCGTCCCCACTTATCCGCCGAGTATCGGGATGTCAACATTTCACTTCCTGTATCGCTGGGGGCGCTGTGAGACTGGCGGTCGTGAGTCAGTTATGAATAATTTGAAACCCGTGTTGCATGACGGTCGTCACCCGTTCTGTGTTTGTGACTCCGGAATGAAAGAACAGCGTGACTCTGTTTCGGTATATTCATTTGTGGGACATGGGCGTCGCTGACTGGCCAGCATTTACTGCATATCCCTAGTTGCCCGATGGAAGTTGAGAGTCAATCAATTTGCTCTGATTCTGGAGTCCCATGTTGGCCAGACCAGGTAAGGATGGCAGATTTCCTTCCCTAAAGAACACTAGTGAACCAGATGGGGTTATCAGACAATCGGAAATGGTTTAATAGTCATCAGTAGGTTCTTAATTCCCGATATTCTTTTATAAAGTTTAATTTAATCCAGATTTTTTTCATTGAATTCTAATTCCATCACCTGCCTTGGCGGGATTAGCTGAATTTCTGGATCAAGAGTCCAGCGGTAACACCACTCGGCCATCGCCTCCACGATGTTAAACACTGTCTGGTTACATTGAGCCCATAGCTCGAGTTTTGGTTTTATTCTGGGCCAACTTGTACTCTTGAGTTCCCTTAGCTCCCTTGCAGAGACTGGTGAATCCCCTTCAAAGTGAAAGCTTTTTGTTCACACTTTCAAGGGACTTCAACGTCGCAACCGATGCTGGAATATGTTGCCCTACTTGATCTCGGGCAGGAATAAGCGAGCTTCCATTTTACACAGTTGCAATCTTGTTAGGGATCTTGAAGATGGTGTGATTCCCATGCCCCTATTGTGCTTCTCTTCGGGCGGTAGGGGTCGCGGGTTTGGAAGCTGCTGTCGAAGTGCGCCTAGCAGGTTGCTGCATTCTATCTTGTATAATGTGCACACTGCTAGCATTGTACGTGGAAGGAGTGAATGTGGTGTACCATGCACGGAGCCCGAGCTACTGTGGAGCCTCTGGAGTATTGCTTGAGATCCACTTATCCAAGTAAGTGGAGAGCAGGTCAACACACTCTGTGTTTGGCAGTTAGCGGACAGACATTGGGGAGTCAAGAAAAATTCCAGTGTCTGACCTGCTCTCGTAGCCAGAGTTTTATGGGTAGGCACGGTTAGTTTTACTGTTACCGGTCAGCGATGCGAAGGCACTTGATCCGGAAATGCTCAATTCCTGCCACATTTGGGGCATGAATGATATTTGCCACAACTTCGTCAACGATATTGCTACATACCGGAATTGACTGCTTAAGTTTCTCAGAAGTCCCGAATGATTCAGAACATTGTGGAATCGTCGGCAACGATCCCAAACTCCAATATTATGATGGAGGGTACGTTATCGATGAAGCAGATGAATATATTTGAACAAGGGGCGCTTCTTTGACGATATAAGGCTCCTCAGCTGGCGTCCATCTTTCCACAATGAATCAGCTGAACAAAGCGAACTAGTTTTGGGAAAACAACTAGAGTTTATTTTTTTATTAATGCGGATGGTGAAGAGCGAATTCTGCCCTCCCACAATGCATGCAATCATTGGGCAGAGTCAGGATTCAATGTGAATTGATTTAAATGGCTTTTACGTAGATTGCATTCGATGTCTGCGCTCACGGGAATGTATTCATGTGTCATTGTGTGACCCGCTCTTGTAAACAACTCCCAACGACAGCAGCTTTGACCCAGAAATCTGCGGAAGTTTTTATATGAGAATTTCACTCGTTCCCATCACTGTGAGTTTCAGTGCACAGTGCACAACAGACCGCGGTGTCAGACAGCCACAGCTCCGAAATGGTCAATAAATTGTCTGAGTGCTGAACCGGTTCCAAGCGAAATTCGGCTTCAATTCAGAACGGCCGCTGGTGTATCTCTGGACTGCAAACTCGGGCTGTCTGGCTGTGTACTGACGGTACCAGAATAAGTGCAAATAATTGCCAGTATAGGGGCAGGCTAAAGTGACATTTTCTCCCTTTGTCTGTATGACTGAGAATTCCCGCTGAGTAATAGAATTTCCATCGTTCCAAACTGTAACGGGTGAAACATGGAGGTCAGTTTTCTATTACATTCGATAGAGTGAGAGCCGAGAATGAACCTTCATTCGACACAACTGATGTCTGGTTAACACTTCAAGGAGCCTCCTGCAAGCGTAGTCATCTCACCCTCGGAAAATTTCCATCTTCTGCTTTCTCCATAATCTTCTCATTAATTTTCTCCTTCATTTAAGTTATAATAACGACCCGCAACCTCCCGGTGATAATGATTTCCACATTGGAGACACTCTCTGCGTTGGGATCTTTTTCCTGGAATCTTTGTCAGACTCATTGATAGCTTTTATATACCGCGTTTTAAAATCGTCTACTTTGGGGGTGGGGGGGGGGGGGGGTGCGTGGGGGCGGGGGTGGCGGGGGGGGGGGGGGGGGGGGTGCGGGGGGGGGGAGGGGGGCGACTCCTTTTCAGGATTCTGAAACATCATCAACATTTTTAAAGACTTCTCCCAAGTTAACGCATTGCTCCCTTTGCTCGAGATAACAATCCTAGCATGTACAATGATTTCGGATAATTCCTTTTAACCTGAGATTTGACTGTATCCTTATAAACCGCATTTTCTGGTTTCACCTCCGTATTTGTATTATTTTACAAACACTTTTAATGAAGTCTAACCAGATTTAGGCTGGAGATTAAAATGTGCTCCTTGCCTTTTAAATGTCTTCCTTTTTATGTGATTCTCCTGTTTTTCACATTTTAACCTTCTTACCCAGAATGAGTGTTATCCAGAACAAAGCGAGAACCAGGAGCCGCATTCCTGCCTCTCCGGAATTCGAAGGATTTCTGTAGCTGAGCAAGTTGTAGAATATTGAATAAATAAGAGCAGCTGTCACCACATGAAGGACAATACATCCTCAGAGCTTGGACTGGTTTGATATTACTTCCTGCAGAAGTTCAATGCAGAAAGAGCTGATCTGATGTCACTTAGAACATAGAACAGTACAGCACAGAACAGGCCCTTCGACCCACGATGTTGTGTAGAGCTTTATCTGAAGCCAAGATCAAGCTATCCCATTCCCTATCATCCTGGTGTGCTCCATGTGCCTATCCAATAACCGCTCAAATGTTCCTAAAGTGTCTGACTCCACTATCACTGCAGGCAGTCCATTCCACACCCCAACCACTCTCTGCGTAAAGAACCTACTTCGGATATCCTTCCTATAACTCCCACCACGAACCCTATAATTATGCCCCCTTGTAAGCTCCATCCACCCGAGGAAATAGTCTTTGAACGTTCACTCTATCTATCCCCTTCATCATTTTATAAACCTCTATTAAGTCTCCCCTCAGCCTCCTCCGTTCCAGAGAGAACAGCCCTAGCTCCCTCAACCTTTCCTCATAAGACCTACCCTCCAAACCAGGCAGCATCCTGGTAAATCTCCTCTGCACTCTTTTCAGAGCTTCCACATCCTTCTTATAGTGAGGTGACCAGAACTGCACACAATATTCCAAATGTGGTCTCACCAAGGTCCTGTACAGTTGCAGCATAACCCCACGGTTCTTAAACTCCAACCCCCTGTTAATAAAAGCTAACACACTATAGGCCTTCTTCACAGCTCTATCCACTTGAGTGGCAACCTTTAGAGATCTGTGGATATGGACCCCAAGATCTCTCTGTTCCTCCACAGTCTTCAGAACCCTACCTTTGACCCTGTAATCCACATTTAAATTAGTCCCACCAGAATGAATCACCTCACATTTATCAGGGTTAAACTCCATTTGCCATTTTTCAGCCCAGCTTTGCACCCTATCTATGTCTCTTTGCAGCCTACAACAGTCCTCCACCTCATCCACTACTCCACCAATCTTGGTGTCATCAGCAAATTTACTGATCCACCCTTCAGCCCCCTCCTCTAAGTCATTAATAAAAATCACAAAGAGCAGAGGACCAAGCACTGATCCCTGTGGCACTCCGCTAGCAACCTGCCTCCAATCCGAAAATTTTCCATCCACCACCACCCTCTGTCTTCGATCAGACAGCCAGTTACCTATCCAATCGGCCAACTTTCCCTCTATTCCACACCTCCTCACTTTCATCACTTCTGGGCAGTTGAATTCAAATTAACCTGAGACGCAGTTTACCGTCTATTTGACGTATCGTATTTTCAAAGAAGTTGGACAGGGTAGATGTTGAGAGATTGTTTTCCCTTGTGGGAGAGTCTAGGACCAGAGGCCATGATCTCAGAATGAAGGGTAGCCAATTTAAAACAGAGACGATGAGGAAATTCTACTCTGATAGGGCAGTGCATTTGTGGAATTACTTATCGCAGGGGATTGTAAAAGGTATGTTCAAGGCTGAAAAAGGTAGATTTCAATCAGCAAGGCAATCAAATGTCATGGGGATAAGGCAGGAAAGTAAAGTTGAGCACCATCACATCAGATCAGTCATGATCTTATTGAATGGTCGTGCAGACTCGATGGGCCAATTGGATGGACGGAGGGAGGGAGGGAGGGAGGAAGGAAGGGATAGATGGAGGGATGGATGGATGGAGGGAGGATAAAAGAGGGAGGGAGTGAGGGAGGGAGGGGGAAATAGGGATATTTTTGATAGGTTGACGGGATGCGAGAGATACCTAAAGACATAGATACTTTGGGATCAACAATAGAGAGAAGTAGTGCAACAATTGATTGGTAAATAGAAGTGCTGTATATATAGTGGAATGGATAGACAGTCACGACTGTAAAAATAAATAAATCCACCAAATATGAATGCCAGAAGATTCCATTAAACAAAAACATGGCACTTGAATTCAGTCAAAATATTTCTACGCTGGTCACAAGCTTTTCATCTTGTGCCTCCTCTCCGTTGAAACATTTGGACTGAACGAGCAGAATTTAATGCATTTAATTCAACACATGGAATCCCCCTTATTTTTCTCAGTATAACAACGCTGCACGCTCAATGATTTGCCTGTGAACATTCACGCTGACTCGGTCATTTATCCCATTAAGGAAGCAAACATATTGTCGCTGACAAATGTGGATCTCAATGCGTGGAGATCTTTACACGTGTGCATCTGCTTCCAACGGTCATTCTGTCCACAGGAGGGTGCTCTCCGATCAGTTATGAGCGATCACGATCCCCTCCTCGGGAAAGCCACTGTTTGAAGACATGAAGATATGTGGAGGAAATAAATCGCATTCGACTCATTAACTCCACACCTCCTCCTCCTCCCCCCCCCACCCCACCCCCCACCCCCCCCCCCCCCACCCCCCCACCCCACCGGGCTGATGAAAATCTCCAATTACAGGTCTAGTACAGAAACTGTCTTTGTTTCCGGATTTCAGACTGGAATCATGGGGGTGGAATTCTGTCTGCCTCTGTTTATTGTCCTAATCACAGGTCGGTCAATTTGAACCTCTGCTCTAAATTAGCCAATCCTCATATTTATTCTCATTTCAATGTTCTGCGGACTCGGGTTCGAATCCCGCCACGGCATATCATGGAATTTGAATTCAATTTAAAAAAATCTGGAATTAAGAATCTACTGATGACCAGGAAACCATTGTCGATAATCGAAAAAAAAAGCAATCTCGTTCACTAATGCCCCTTATGGAAGGAAATCTGCCATCATTACCTGGTCAGACCTATATGTGACTCCAGAACCACAGCAAAACGCCATTGCACTCTGAAATGGCCCAGCAAATCGTTCAGTTCAAGGGCAACTAGGGTGGGCAATACATGCTGGCCGATCAGCGACGCCCAGGTCCCACAAATGAATTTTTAAAAATCCATCTCTGGGTGCTCATCCGCCTCATGTCCCTCCTTCTAACCCGTTCTTTGCCTGCTGCTCATTTTCCCAAATGAGTAACGGAGACGTCACCCAGTCAAGGAGTTGAAGCAGCAGAGGGTGGAGATTCATCAATACCCTGCAGCTACTCTGTACCGAGCTCAGCGAGAGAATATGGTCTATTCTGCTGTCGCCAGTGTCCACAACGACCTCCTCAGTATCTGCTGAGGGCCAATAGTTATGGATTTCAGAAGGCGGCTCCCGGCTTTCGACAGCACAGCGGGAATCTCACTTGTCCGTTTGAAACTTGAAGATGACAGACAGCGCCATGTATTACTGTGCACTGAGACCCACAGTGAATGAGGTTCCCGCAGGCCTCACACAAAATTCAGGTGCTGATTGATAATCAAGAGTTTCGGATCAGGGCAACACATGGGGCTGAATTTCAAATAATATGTACAGATAATGAAGGCACCAATGCAGCCCCATCTGAGAGGCTTTCTTTCGCTGAACCCAATGATTGTCACTGTTGGGAAAGATGACATATTACTCCAGGGTGGGATTCAATCATTTCCCGATCCCATTCTCACAGACCCGCAGATATCCTGGATCAATCAATCTGTACATGTAAAATTATTTCTGGATCACCTGACAATCTATCAGGAGACACAGTTTATCAGCGGTCTAATTTCAGCGTTGTCACATTTTCGTGGGTAGAAATAATGATTAACTGTAATCAATATTTTGGCAGTACCAGAACAGCGCCAGTGGAACTGCGTCTCGATGTGGAGTTGGGTGACTAAATATCCCCAGTACTTTTGAAAAGGTTTAACCTGTTGATTAAGTTCAAGCACTAAATATCCCTGGGAATTGAGTCATATAGTTGTAGTATTTTAGAGGTATATTGCGCAGAAAAGGCCTCCGGCGCATCGAGACTTACTTTAATATATTTATTTGAACTTCTACCTTCATTTCGGAGAAAGGGATGGCCATTAAGTTCAGAGGAAAAGGATTTGAACCGAGTCAATAACAAAATGGCTGACAATGGGAGACAGGGCAAGGGATGGAATTTGATTGGAGAGTGTAAGCCATTATACCACCAACTAACCGTGATTGGCCCTTAGCTGACTTCAGAGCGAAGAGACCAGCCAATCGCAGCACAAAGATTCGCCATTCAGTGTCCCGATTAGAGAAGCTGCCTCTGATCTGAGTTCACTCTGTGATACAATAGAAGGAGCAACATATTTTAAACAGTGTCGCTGTTTATTGTCCAATCTGGAACCATGTGTCCCCTGTGTGCTTTACTGATAATAATAGTCATGCTGCCCGATGAGCCTGAGCTCAAATCCTCAGTGTGTGTTTCATGGGTTATATTTACTCACAGATTTCTCGCACATTCTATATGTTGTTACAGGAACCAATGGCCAAGATTCAGTTTCCCAGAAGCCGCCTGAATTAACGTTTCAGTAAGGGCAGACGGTAATATTGAACTCCCACTTACGAAACAATACTTTTTTTTGATGCATCCAGTGTCCCGGGGAAGCTCCGAGATATTTACTGAGGAGTTACGGCAAGGGGAAGGGGAATAAGTCTCCCGGTTGTCCTGACCGGTTTTCTGCTGATTTGTACATAGACAAGGAAACAAGTCCTTTAAATGTCACCGAGGTCTTTGACTCTGACTCTGCCGTGTATCACTGTGCGCTGAACACCACACTGTTACAGAGACCATAAGACCATAAGACACTGGAGCAGAATTAGTCCAGTCGGCCCATCGAGTCTGCTCCGCCATTCAATCATGGCTGATTTTTTTTCTCACCCCCATTCTCCTGCCTTTTCCCCAGAACCCCTGATCCCCTTAGTAATCAAGAAGATATCTATCTCTGTCTTAAAGACACTCAATGACCTGGCCTCCAAAGCCATCTGTGGCATAGAGTTCCACAGATTCACCACTTTCTGGCTGAAGAAATTGCTCGTCATTTCTGTTTTAAAGGATCGTCCCTTCAGCCTGAGGTTGTGCCCTTTTGTTCTAGTTTTTCCTACGAGTGGAAGCATACTCTCCATATCCACTCTATCCAGGCCTCGCAGTATTCTGTAAGTTTCAATAAGTTCGTCCCACCCCCCTCATCCTTCTAAGCTCCAACGAGTACAGACCCAGAGTCCTCAACCGTGCCTCATACGACAAGCTCTTCATTCCAGGGTTCATTCCTGTGAACCTCCTCTGGGCCCTTTCCAATGCCAGTACATCCTTCCTTAGATACGGGGCCCAAAACTGCTCACAATATTCCAGATGGGTTCTGACCAGAGCCTTATACAGCCTCTTGTATTCTAGCCCTCTCGACATGAATGCAAAACATTGCATTTGTCTTCTTAACTGCCGATTGAATCTGCACGTTAACCTTAAGGGAACCTTGAACAATGACGCCCAGGTCCCTTTGTGTTTCAAATTTCCTCAGCGTTTTCCCATTTAGAAAATAGTCCATGCCTCCATTCCTCCTTCCAACGTGCATAACCTCAAAATTTTCCACATTGTATTCCATTTTCCACTTCTTTGCCCACTCTCCTAACCTGTTCCATTCCTTCTGCAACTCCCCTGCTTCCTCAATACTACCTCTCCCTCTAGAGGTACAGTCAGTCTACAACAAACAGCAAAGGCACTCTCACCTCTTCTTACTGAGTCAGATCTGTGATCTGGACTGTGATCTGTTAATATAACAGAAACACATTTAAAAAAGCCAACTTGCCCGAATGTTTTATTTCTGCGGCGCTGAATCTGTGTCGTTCTCTGTAAAACCCGTCTTTATAGTAGTTTTCCAGATCACCGAGCAGCTCATTGACAGGTAAACTTTGGTACTGTTATCGGAACAACTTGAACTATTACCTGTAAGTGACCCATCGCAAAGATAAAGAAACACAATTATTTTTAATGCCCATCATTACTATTCTCGATCACAGAGAGACATAGTTATTCAACAAGGGTGACGATAGGCAAATAAGGAATATGCGGATATTGCAGGAACAAAGAACAAAGAACAAAGAACAATACAGCACAGGAACAGGCCCTTCGGCCCTCCAAGCCCGCGCCGCTCCCCGGTCCAGGATTGAATCCTGAATCCAGGATCCCCGCCCAATTTTCCAGCCTATCTACATACCAATATCCTATCCACCGAGCTGTCCCTCACAGCTACGATGCTTTGTTCATTACAACCTATTAACTTACCCCCACCCCCCCCATTCCAGACCATGTGATCTCCAGGGAGAGGCGAAAACCCAGAGTGAAAAACCCCAGGGCCAATATGGGGAAAAAAAAATCTGGGAAATTCCTCTCCGACCCCCTGAGGCGATCGAAACGAGTCCAGGAGATCACAATGGCCCCGATCGGAAAATGCTTCCCAACCCTAGTCATTTCCACTTCCACGAACACCATATGAATTCCCTGCCCCCGAGACAGGTTCCCAACTATCCGCAGTCTCACTCTGTACTGGCACCAGTCATGATCAGAGAATGAAGCCTTGAAACGAGAAACCAGGAACAATTAGCCCGCGCCGCTCCCTGGTCCAAACTAGACCACTCTTTTGTATCCCTCCATTCCCACTCCGTTCATATAGCTGTCTAGATAAGTCTTAAACGTTCCCAGTGTGTCCGCCTCCACCACCTTGCCCGGCAACACATTCCAGGCCCCCACGACCCTCTGTGTGAAATATGTCCTTCTGATATCTGTGTTAAACCTCCCCCCCTTCACCTTGAACCTCTGACCCCTCGTAAACGTCACCACCGACCCGGGGAAAAGCTTCCCACCGTTCACCCTATCTATGCCTTTCATAATTTTATACACCTCTATTAAGTCTCCCCTCATCCTCCGTCTTTCCAAGGAGAACAACCCCAGTTTCCCCAATCTCTCCTCATAACCAAGCCCCTCCATACCAGGCAACATCCTGGTAAACCTCCTTTGTACTCTCTCCAAAGCCTCCACGTCCTTCTGGTAGTGTGGCGACCAGAACTGGACGCAGTATTCCAAATGTGGCCGAACGAACGTTCTATACATCTGCAACATCAGACCCCAACTTTTATACTCTATGCCCCGTCCTATAAAGGCAAGCATGCCATATGCCTTCTTCACCACCTTCTCCACCTGTGACGTCACCTTCAAAGATCTGTGGACTTGCACACCCAGGTCCCTCTGCGTCTCTACACCCTTTATGGTTCTTCCATTTATCGTGTAGTTCCTCCCTACATTATTCCCACCAAAGGAAGATGGATGTGAGGAAAAGCAGCCATGATCTTACTGAAGCTAGCGGACCCTAATAAAGGAGCAAATGGTCCACTCCAACTCCTGTTCCTATTCTCTGATGTTCTTCTGTCCAGTTAATTGTTCTAAGAACAGATTCAAATTGTTACATACTCCTCGCTCTGACGTCATGTTTGTAGAATGAAGACAGTCTTAGCTGATTAGATGAAATGTACGACAAAGGAGCTGTGAGCTGATTGGGTGTCTCCTGTTGGCTCTGTCAGGAATGAACCAACTGCTAGTGAGGCCGATATGACTCAACATTTTGTGAATTCTGTCCTGGAAAAATTGAGCTTCAACTCACTGAGTTCAGATCCCGCATCAGCTCTGTGAACATGTTAACTGTTACCTTTGCAGAAATTCTCTCAGCTTCAGCGCTCTTAACTGTCAAGTTCCTAGGTTGAATAATTTTCACTTTGCTCGTGATCCGGACTTGGAAATCACCCATTATCTGTTTCTCCACTGTTTGCAAACAATTCCGTTAACTTGATATCATTGCCAATTTTTAAAAAAAATCTGTATTTTTAATTTGTTGCTAGGTGTTATCGACTCAGATTCTGTCTCACAGGAGCCGTTTTACGACAACGTTTGAAGGAGATTCGCTCATGAATGATTTCAGAATGATGTGGGGGAAAAGCCCCCCATTCTTGATCTACATCCCTATATATGGCGATGTTTTCAGACCAGACCAGAGGGAGTGGGGACTCAATTTTCTGCATCTATGAACACTTCAAAAAGTGAAGGGAGTTTCGCCATACGTGAGCTGTGACTGTCTAACAGCGCAGTGTATTACTGCGGACTGAGAGACACAGTGACTGAAACCAGAGGAAATATTGAACAGATATACAGTGTGACAAAGGGAATAGAGGGTCAAAGGAACGGGTCTCCGGGGGCCGGGGGGTCGGGGGGGGGGGCGGGTGGCGGGGGGACGTGTGGTGGGGGTGGGGACTGAGCAACTGGAATTTCTAAATCCATCAGCGAATTGTTCTCATTTAAAAGAGATACAAAATATTAACAAGCCTTGACTAACAGATTCAGCACTGGCGAATATTTCCTCTGTTCCATTTACAACGAATACATTAATGCAAAGACGTGAATGGAGAATTGATACTCATTGGCAAATTGGAGATTTTGTGACATAATTGCTGTGTTAAATATTTGTTATTGTGTTCCAGATGTTAACGGAGGTACGGGCAACAGGTAAATGTAACAGTAGGTAAATAACACTGAGGGAAGTGCAGGAAAACGAATCCATATTTTGTGGGCATAAATTATTCTCTGGCTTGTTCCGATTTCCCAAAGCGCTTCTGGAGATTTTAGAAAACTTTCTGAAGCTCTTGTCAATCCAGCTTCTGTACTTAGTCGGTTTTCATACCATCCGTTCCAGTGCTTAAGCCACGCCAATTATTTCGTTTTAAATCATTTACTCTACTAATCGCTCCTCATCATGACTGGAAGTAATCCTTTTGCAAATCTTATGTTAACCATTCTCACTTCATAAGTGAATTTAAGTGAGAGGTGTTTAGTCACGATTAGTTATTGGGATTTGCCTCAGCTGGCGGGCTTCAGTTTACACTATTGACTGATGCTTCGCTTTGAATTCTCAATGTTAGTGCCGAGTTCCCAGTGAACCCCAAACAAACTGCAGCCAATTCTGCCCTCGCACAGTGAATGTAATAATCAGAAGGAATCTGTCTTCGATGTGAACGATTTTAAATGGTGTTTATGTGGATTGTTCTCGGGGTTTGCGTTCACGGGGATATATTTACGTGTCAGTGTCAGACCCGCTGTTGTAAACGGTACTCAGCAGACTGCAACCGTGACTCAGAAACCTGCGGCAGTTTTTGCACGACGATTGCACTAATTCTCATCACTGTGAGATCCTGTGCACAGTAATAGGCCGCGGTGTCAGACAGCAGCAGCTCCGAGATGGTCAAGCGGTGCAACTTTTCTGAGTGCTGAATTGTATCAGGAAACCGGGTCTGAGCGAAATCCGCCTTAAATTCATAACTGCCGCTCGTGTCCTTCCGGACCGCCAACTCGGGCTGTTTGTCTGGGTATTGACGGTGCCAGAATAAATAATAAGCATTGTCCGTATTGGTGCAGCTTAAAGTGACATCTTCTCCCTCTGACCGTGTGAGTGAGGATTCCGGCTGACGAACTGAATCTCCATTGCTCATATCTGGAAATCACGTTTAAACAAAGAAAAACATTAAACTGCACTGGGGGTGGAAATTCGCAGACGGTGTAACATAAAAATAAACATTAAATGATAATACATTCGTTCCAACTGATTTTTCGTCCCCGTTTACAATCCCCAGTAGAATCCTCCCTCTCGCCTCATGTCAAATGCCTCTGTCCCTTTCTCTCTCAGCTGTTTTATCTAGTTCACCCAACTGTGTTTTTACTCCTCTCCTCAAGTGTTCATTGTGTTAATGTGAGTCACTTTCTACAGAACTCTTTCTAAAGAAGATTCTCTGTAATTCTTCTTAATTTTTTTGTTTCACTTAGATTTATGGGACATGGGTATGGAATCCTGCCCAAGTGGAATCATTCTCTCCCCGTTCACCACGTCAAACCTCTTCATCACTGTAAATACACCAGTCAGGTTATGCTTTAGTCTTCTCGACAGGAAGCAGAGAGTCGGAATAAATGGGTGTTTTTCTGGTTGGCAGATGGTAACTAGTGGCGTGCCGCAGGGATCGGTACTGGGGCCTCAACTATTTACCATTTATATAGACGATCTGGAGGAGGGGACTGAGTGTAGGGTAACAAAGTTTGCAGACGACACAAAGATAAGTGGAAAAGTGAATCGTGTGGAGGGCGTAGAAGGTCTGCAGAGAGATTTGGACAGGCTGAGTGAGTGCGCGAGGATCTGGCAGATGGAGAAAACGTTGACAAATGCGAGGTTATTCACTTGGAAGAAATAATAGCAAATTGGATTATTATCTAAATGGAAAGAAATTACAACATGCTGCCGTGCAGAGGGACCTGGGGGTCCTTGTGCATGAGACGCAAAAACCCAGTCTGCAGGTGCAACAGGTGATCAAGAAGGCAAATGGGATGTTGGCCTATATCGCAAGAGGGATAGAATATAAAAGCAGAGATTCTTGCTGCATCTGTACAGGGCACTGGTGAGGCCGCAGCTGGAATACTGTGTGCAGTATTGGTCCCCTTATTTGCGGAAGGATATATTGGCCTTGGAGGGAGTGCAGAGAAGGTTCACCAGGTTGATACCAGAGATGAGGGGTGTTGATTATGAGGAGAGACTGGGCAGATTGGGTTTGTATTCGTTGGAATTTAGAAGGCTGAGGGGCGATCTTATAGAGACCTACAAGATAATGAAGGGGCTGGATAGGGTAGAGATGGAGAGATTCTTTCCACTTAGAAAGGAACCTAGAACTAGAGGGCACAGCCTCAAAATAAAGGGGGTCCGTTTAGGACAGAGTTGAGGAGGAACGTCTTCTCTCAGAGAGTGGTGAATCTCTGGAATTCTCTGCCCACTGAAGTGGTGGAAGCTACCTCGTTGAATATGTTTAAATAACGGATAGATGGATTTCTGATCGGTAAGGGAATTAGGGGTTATAGGGATCAGGCGGGTAAGTGGAACTGATCCACTTCAGATCAGCCATGATCTTATTGAAAGGCGGGGCAGGCTCGAGGGGCTAGATGGCTTCCTCCTGCTCCTATTTCTTATGTTCTTATGTAAAAATTAACCTCAACGTTTACATTGCTTTCTGATAGGTGTCATCTCCCAATTTTGGTATCGGTTTGCTGTGCGTTTCGCCAAACTATACTCCTGAAAGTAAAAGCCAAGAGCAAAGACGTATGACAGGCCCGATATTGGCTTTTTTTCTCCAGAACTTAAACTCAGTTTACGCTTTTTTCAAGTTTTAAACTTCTTACCGACAATGACTGTCACCCAGTTCACAGTGAGAACCGGCATCCGCATTCCTAGTGCTGCTCCTGAATTCCAGGGACTTCTTGTGTCTCCGAAAGCTGCAAAATATCGAACAAGATAATGCTGAGAGCATTGGCTGAGGCTGATCCGTCGTCACATCCTACAGAACCTATGGGAGGAAGAGCAGAGATCGCTGGATCTGATTGGTCTGACGTCACTAACTTAAACGCTGATTACAGAGAACTGAGACATTGACGATAAACTCGAGGCGAGTAAAGACAGCCAGCTTGATCCTAATTGAGCTAAGAGACAGGTTTACCTTCAATTGAACTGAAAGAAATCGCCTTGAAGAATGAAATGCAAGTGTTGAATGTGGATGAAGCTGTTCCTAGAATTTGAGTCACTGTTACTAATCAGACTGAGTTTGAGACGGGGGTCGATGAGGAAGATGTTCTCAGGTGTTCTCTGTGATAGTGCCATACCAGACAGAGTGTGGAAATACAATGACAGTGAATAGGTGAAAATGAATATGTTAAAAAGGTTGGTTTATCAAATACACGT
The DNA here is from genome assembly GCF_964213995.1 of Mustelus asterias. Lineage (NCBI taxonomy): Eukaryota > Metazoa > Chordata > Chondrichthyes > Carcharhiniformes > Triakidae > Mustelus > Mustelus asterias. The sequence goes on from NC_135830.1 coordinate 14,060,577, forward strand.
TTAAGGGTTGCACGCAATTGCTCAGTTTGAAGTGAGCCTGACATCCAACTCCTCTGTTCGGAGCTGATGGGATCTGTCTTGTGGATGCATTCTCCAGACTCTCTCCTTTGCTGAGGGCTGAAAACAGGTCTCCAAACGTGCAAGGCAAGATCTCTGCTGATTTTCACAAAGGAAACCAAACCGTCCCTTGAAAAATCACGGGAGACGTTTTCTCTGACGCCGCATTTCTGTGCTACGCAGCCAGCAGAGAAGTCGCAGGTTCGGGACAAAAACCCCACAGGGAGTTCCAGACAGCGCTCTCATTGCTAAACAAAATCAAAAACTCCGCCTACAAAGTCAGAGTAACCGGCAGTCTCAAAACAAAAACGTCAGGAACACTTGCGGAATTGTGTTAGTTAACTCCAGTTATACTGAGAGCAACCTTTAGTAATCTACTTCATTACTCCAATTACTTTTTTCCTTTCGATGTATTTTCCGTGACTGTAACATTGAACAATCCTCTCTCCATATCCCCTCCCAGTTTTCTGGAGCTCTCGCAGTTTATTTAAACAGAGAAAACTTATAGACATTGAACAGATTTCGCAAAGTGGTGACTGTGATCTTTAAACCAACCCCAAGTTGATTTTCCCTCGTGCCCAGTGAGCTTCAGAATGTTTCCTGGAGGCTGGTGTGGTTTCTGTCAGCACTAACAATCCAATTTTTTCTAATGATAATATACAGACCAGGATTACATTCCCCGACCACCTCTTCCACCTCCCCCAGTCTCTGAAATTTCGGCCGTTCCCGATCAAGACATGACTGTAGCCAGGCTCGGACGCTTTTATTTCCATGTCAGCACCAGATCGCCACCAAGTGCTCTCACAGAACAAGAGTCACACATGGAAGTGAGACATGAACATCCCGAGGGTTGAGAACAAATTATTAAAGGCGGGGATTAGAACGGGTATCTTCAAATATGACTCTGTGCTGATCTGTTTGTCGGATTGAAATCAGCAGTTTGTTTGTGCAGTTGCTTCTGGGAACAGTTTCATTCGAGGTTGGCTTGGTTTCCTTTCGCTGTACATTGTGGCTACATCTACCGCGATTTTCATTCTGTAGTGATAGGCAGTTTTTGTACAGGACTGAGCTTGTTTTCTGTCACTGTGCGTCTGATAGCGCAGTAATATACGGCGGTGTCAGCCAGCTTCAGACCCCAGATGGTTAAACTGGTGAATTTATTCTCGGTCTGGAGCTTAGCAGAGAAACGTCTTTTGGCAAAACCGGCTTTACCTTCACCGCCATCTGAGTATTTCCGCAATATAAACTTAGGCTGTGAGTCTGGGTGCAGCCGGTACCAGTATAGATCGTAGTACCTCGCTTCAGTATCATATTTACAATTTAAAGTCACCGCTTCTTCTTCTGTCCTAACATCTGAGGACGGCGACTGAGTGACAGAATCTCCACGAATCAGATCTGAAAAAACAAATATAAAAAGATCTGACCGGCGACTGTTGAAAATTTTGTTTGACACCATGTTTCAAAAATGTAACAAAAAAGTTGAAATGTGTTTGGTCCACATTTACCTGTCAGAAATATTGCCCACACAACCCAGATGCTGAGCAGCCGCATTGTCGCTGTCCGCTCTGTAGAAGAGGAGTTGGGGATTTTGAAGACACCCGTTCTAAACCCTGCCCTCAGTAATCTGCTGTGAGTCTCAGGATGTTTTCACTTCACTTTCTGACGTTCCCAGTGACATTGAGAATAGGCAGGCTGGTGAGCTGGCTGCCATTGGCTGACTGCCAATGATTGGAAACGCTCAGAGCTGCGTAACAGTCAGTGCTTTATTGGGGGGGGGGGGGGGATATTACGGTTTTACACAGCAGATGGTGACATGTAACCCGATTCTGATTATTGTGGCCGTCAAACTCAAGCTTGGTCCAGGATTTGGTTCATTCAGGATCAGTCCGTTTAAGCCTTACCATCGGGGGAATGGCTCAGCCATGACTGCGAGATTTCGTAGAAAAAACATAGAAAAACTACAGCACGAACAGGCCCTTCGGCCCACAAGTTGTGCCGAACACATCCCTACCTTCTAGACCTACCTATAACCCTTCATCCTATTAAGCTCCATGTACTCATCCAGGAGTTTCTTAAAAGACCCTATTGAGTTCGCCTCCACCACCACTGACGGCAGCCGATTCCACTCGCCCACCACCCTCTGTGTGAAAAACTTACCCCTAACATCTCCCCTGTACCTACCCCCCAGAACCTTAAACCTGTGTCCTCTCGTAGCAGACATTTCCACCCTGGGAAAAAGCCCCTGAGAGTCCACCCGATCTATGCATCTCAACATCTTATGCACTTCTATTAGGTCTCCTCTCATCCTTCGTCTCTCCAAGGAGAAAAGACCGAGCTCCCTCAGCCTATCCTCATAAGGCATGCCACTCAATCCAGGCAACATCCTTGTAAATCTCCTCTGTACCCTTTCAATTATTTCCACATCCTTCCTATAGTGAGGCGACCAGAACTGAGCACATTACTCCAAGTGGGGTCTGACGAGGGTCTTATATAGCTGCATCATTATCCCCGGACTCCTAAACTCAATCCCTCGATTGATAAAGGCCAGCACACCATACGCGTTCTTAACCACCTCCTCCACCTGCGGGGCCGATTTTAGAGTCCTATGGACCCGGACCCCAAGGTCCTTCTGATCCTCTACAGTACCAAGAGTCTTTCCCTTTATATTGCACTCCTTCATCCCATTTGACCTCCCAAAATGGACCACGACGCATTTATCTGGGTTGAAGTCCATCTGCCACTTGTCCTCCCAGTCTTGCATCCTATCTATGTCCCTCTGTAACTTCTGACATCCCTCCAGGCTATCCACAACCCCACCAACCTTCGTGTCGTCGGCAAACTTACCAACCCATCCCTCCGCTTCCTCATCCAGGTCATTTATGAAAATGACAAACAGCAAGGGTCCCAGAACAGATCCCTGGGGCACACCACTGGTGACCGACCTCCATTTAGAAAAAGACCCATCTATACCCACTCTCTGCCTCCTTTGGGCAAGCCAGTTCTGGATCCACCGGGCAGCAGCCCCTAGGATCCCATGCCCTCTCACTTTTTCTGGAAGCCTTGCATGGGGGACCTTATCGAACGCTTTGCTAAAATCCATATAAACCACATCTACCGCCTTCCCTTCGTCAATGTGTTTCGTCACATTTTAGAACTCATAGAACTCATAGAAACCCTACAGTGCAGAAGGAGGCCATTTGGCCCATCGAGTCTGCACCGACCACAATCCCACCCAGGCCCTACCCCCACATATTTACCCGCTAATCCCACTAACCTACGCATCACATTTTTAACCTTGCCAATCAACCTAACCCGCAGATCTTTGGATCTTTTCGAAGAACTCCACCAGGCGCGTAAGGCACGATCTACCCTTGACGAAGCCATGCTGAGTATTCTTGAGCATACTAAACCTCTCTAAATGCTCATATATCCTGTCCCTCAGGATCTTCTCTATCAGTTTACCAACCACTCAATTTCCCTCTTGAAGCACTGAGGCAATTATTGAACAATTATTGCATTTTGTGTCGGAGTGGCTGATTGACTCACCACATTGCCAGCGTCCCTGCCGCTTGAAGAGAAACTCCCAATTCAAGGCTAAAGCGAGGATCTTTTGGAGAAGGAAGGAGCGGTTATGCCGCCGTTCAGCGGTCGGATAATCAGTTATGGAATCCTTCCCACCATAGTTCAAAGGAAGACACATGTCTTTGTGACGATATCCTTAAAAAGTATACCTGCCGCTTTGGAGCAAAGGTACTGGCTGTCACTGTACATTCCGTGCAACAATCTTGAAGTATAAACATTTCCACTATTGTACGCAGGATTTCTCTCAATGGAACCTCTGTTTAAAATTATTAACTTCAATCGGGTTAGTTATCGTATATTCAATAAGCCACGACTCTCGGAGTTTGGAATTTGTTTAATTGATAATAATGTCAGCGCCAATCATGTGTTCAAAACACGAGAGCAAAGTTCAGACAGCAAGTTTACAGTCCCCAGAGGATATGTAAAGCTTGTCCTCATTACCTACAATTCATTACCAGCCGGCTAGGTAAACCTTTCAGTGCCACTTCCATTCATAAAAGAAATGAACATAGTTGAAATGATTACAGTGTAATAATTCAGAAAGCCGTTCTCAATGTGGGTTTTTCATTCATATTTTGACAGCCTTTTCCACATCAGACACACCTTCTCTCACTCGCTCTGGCCTCTGACCAATATCAGGCTCCAATCCTTCTACATGTGGATGTTTTTGCAATGATTATTGACCACTTTATCTTCTTCAAAACATTGAGGCAAATTGAGTTCAAGCATTTAAATTATCATTGCATACATTGCAGAAGGAGGCTATTTGGTCCATCAAGTCTGCACCCTCCGCCATCCCATCGAGGCCCTACCCCATAACCCCACCTACTTATCCTACCAGTCCCCCGAACACTAAGGGGCAATTTAGTATGGCCAATCAACTCAACATGTCCTAGAATGTCAACATCCCTCCTTTCTACACTCTCCATCCAGCACATCCTTCTCCTTTGTGAATACTGATGCAAAGTAGTCACTAAAGACCTCACCCACCTCATCTGGCTCCACACACAAATTCTCTCCACTGTGCTTGTGTGGACCTACCCTCTCTTTAGCTACCCTCTTCCTCCGGAAACCGGACGAGAACGTGCAAACTCCACACAGGCAGTGACCAGAGGCTCTGGCGCTGTGAGGCAGCAGTGCCAGCGTGCCGCCCACTGGTGCCTATTCGGAGAAGTGTTCCGATGGCGGTGGACAGAAGAGGAGAGAATCTTTGGTTATTCATTGGCCCCGCCTGATAGTTTCCTTTTGTGGCTCAGTGGAGTTTTGCCAGACTGATTTAAGATGCCGAGCGGAAAATTAGGTTCTGAACCGTTAAACTAAATCTTGGAAGAAAGTTAAGCAATTACAGGTGAAAAGTTGAAACTGGAGGTGGCAAGGAACAGAGTGGGAAAATAAATTGAAAGGAACGAGGTCAATTAACATGTAAACAATTAAGGCTCCACAGATGTACTTATGGAGTCTATTTTTAATATGTTGCGAATTGAAATCATAAAATAATATAGTTCTACGAGTGGACCTCAAGATCTATTGTTGTGCTTTGTATTATTTGCAGGTTGAGAAAGATCCCTCTGGCACTCACGCCGCTGAGTGAATTATTGCTGCTCTTCACCAGTGTGAGAGCGCCCTCTGCTGCGTAGTCACTTGAATTGTCGCTGTGGGATTTTGACTGGGACCCGATGCATCTCTGGAGCAGTGTGGGGATATCAAGATATCATTGACACAGATGCCATCATCACACGTGAGAACACCCTCCACCAGGTACACGGTACATACTCTTGCAACTTGGCCAACGTTGTCTACCTGATACGCTGCAGGAAAGGATGTCCCGAGGCATGGTACATTGGGGAAACTATGCAGACGCTGCGACAACGGATGAATGAACACCGCTCGACAATCACCAGGCAAGACTGTTCTCTTCTTGTTGGGGAGCACTTCAGGGATCACGGGCATTCGGCCTCTGATATTCGGGTAAGCGTTCTCCAAGGCGGCCTTCGCGACACACGACAGCGCAGAGTCGCTGAGCAGAAACTGATAGCCAAGTTCCGCACACACAAGGACGGCCTTAACCGGGATATTGGGTTCATGTCCCACTATCTGTAACCCCCACAGTTGCCTGGACCTGCAGAGTTTCACTGGCTGTTTTGTCGGGAGACAATACACATATGTTTAGCCTGTCTTGATGCTCTCTCCACTCACGTTGTTTTGTTTCTGAAAGACTTGATTAGCTGTAAGGATTCGCACTCCAACCATTATTCTGTAAATTGAGTCTGTGTCTTTATATGCCTTTTTTAGGAATAGAATTCCCACTCACCTGAAGAAGGGGCTTGGAGCTCCGAAAGCTTGTGTGGCTTTTGTTACCAAATAAACCTGTTGGACTTTAACCTGGTGTTGTTAAACTTCTTACTGTGTTTACCCCAGTCCAACGCCGGCATCTCCACAGCAGTGTGGGGACTCATGGCACTGAAATACACAGTTGTGTCGGAGATCAGGACTTTGCTAATCGTTAACTCGGTGATCTTGGTAGTTGTACTAAACTTTGATCTCAACATTTGGGCTTGCAGTTGTTATCCCGCCAAAGTGATAAAGCAGGAGCGAGATGGATACTCAGCGAGAGCCTGGTGTCCTCGTGCGTCAGTCGCTGAAAGTAAACGTGCAGTTACAGCAGGCAGTGAAGAAGAAAAATGATATGCTAGCCTTCATAGCAAGAGCATTTGAGCACAGGAATAGGGATGTTTTGCTGCAATTCTATCGGGCATTGTTGGGGCCACACCTGGAGTATTGCGTGTAGATTTGGCGTCCTCATCCGAGAAAGGATGTCCTTGCTACAGAGGGAGTGCAGAGAAGGTTTACCAGGCTGTTTCTTGTGATGTTAGGTTTGGCATTTCAGTAGAGAATAAATCAGTTAGAATTGTATTGATTGGAGTTCAAAAGAGTGAGAGGAGTTCTCATAGAAACCTCATAAGAGGATTACAAAGACACACAGAAGTTAGAAGCCGAATAAGCCATTCGGCCCATCGAGCCTTCTCCGCTATTCATTTTGATCATGGTTGATCATCAAATTTAACATCCTGATTCGCCCTTCCTCTCATACCCTTTGATCCCTTTAGTCCCAAGAGCTATATTTAATTTATTCTTGAAATCAGAAAACGTTTTGGCCTCCAGTACATTCTGTGGTAGTGAATTCCATACATTCACCACCCTCTGGGTGAAGAGATTTCTTCCTACCTCAGTTCTAACACGTTTACCCCTTTTCCTCAGACTATGACCCCTAGTTCTGGACTCCCCCATCACTAGGAACATTCTTTCTGAATCTACCCTGCCTAAACCTGTTAGAATTTTCTAAGTTTCTATGAGACCCCCTCCCACTCATCTAACTCCAGTGAATATAATCCTGACCGATTTAGTCTCTCTTCATATGACAAACCCGCCATCCCAGGAATCAGCCTGTTAAACCTTCGCCCTGCTCCCTTTCCAGGATGAGACAGAATAGATTCAGAAAGACTTTTCCCGATGATGGGGGTGTCCAGAACTAAGAGTCGCAGTTGGAGGGTAAGGCTTAAACCTTTTCGGACTGAGGTGAGCAGAGATTTCTTCACCCAGAGAGTGGAGAATGCATGGAATTCACTACCACAGGAAGTAGTTGAGGTCAAAACTTTGTGTGATTTCAAGAAGAAACTAGATATCGCTCTTGGGTTTAAAGGGATCAAGGGATATCGGTGGAGGGCAGGATCAGGATTTTGAATTTGATAATCAGCTATGATCAAAATGAATGGCGGAGCAGGTTAAAAGGACCGAATGGCCGACGCTTGCTTCTCGTTTCTAAGTGTCTATGCGCTATGGAGGATCCATGATGTGGAGATGCCGGCGTTGAATTTGTGTTGACACGTTAAGAAGTCTCATAACACCAGGTTAAAGTCCAACAGGTGACTCGCCTGATGAGGGAACAGCGCTCTGAAAGCTCGTGATTCCAAATAAACCTGTTGGTCTTTAACCTGGTGTAGTGAGACTTCTTACTATGGAGGATGTCAGGGTGTTTAATCTAATAGAATAAATAATCTCACTCATAAATTAGCACTCGTTTATTCTGAAACTATGCCCTCTGTCCCTGGACTCTCCCACGAGAGGAAACATCTTCTCAGCATTTAGACTCTCAAGGCCGTCAATAATCCTATGTTTCAATGAGGGCACATGTCATTTTTGTAAATTCCAATGAGTAGTGTCCCAACCTGTTTAATCTTTCCTCATAAGACAATGCCTCCATACTCGGGATCAGCTTTGTAAACCTTCCCTGAACTACCTGCAATGAAATAAGATATGTCGTTAAATAAGGGGACCAAAGCTGCTGACGGAACTCCAGATGTGGTCTCACCAATACCTTGTACAGCTGCAGCAAAACTTCGCTACTCTTATACTCCAACACCCTTGAAATGAAAGTCAACATCCCATTATCCTTCTTGATTACTTGCTGCACATTTCTGTTAACTTTCTGTGTTTCATGCACAAGTACCCCTAAGTCCCTTTGTGTGGCAGTGTTATCCAGTTTCCCTATTTGCATAGCACTCTGTTCGTTTGTTCTCCCATCCAAATTGAACACTTTCAGGTTTCCCCGCATTAAATTTCATTTTCCAACTTTTCGACTACTTAGATAACCTATCAAAATCTCGATATCAACTGTTTGTATCCCTGTCGCAAGTTGCCTTCCCACCTATTTTTGTGTCTGAAAAACTTTCTACGATATATTTGCTTCCTCCCTCCAAGTCATTAACATTTATTGTAAACAGTTGTGATCCCAGTATTAATCCCTCTGGAACCCTACGGTTACACGTCGCCAAACTGAAAACCCTTTATCCTAAAATGCTGCTTCCTGCCATCAGCCAATTCTCTACCGACAAATATACTACCCCCAACATCATGGACTCTTATGTTACGAGTTAACATTTTGCGAGGTACCTTGTCGAACACCTTCTGGAAGTCCAAAAACAATACATCCCCTGGTCCCTTTCTATCCACTCTGGGATGGACTTCTCCAAGAAATCTAATAAATTAGTCAGACATGATTTCCTTTTTCTTTTCATGAATTCATGCCTTTGGAATCCATTCCTACCTTGTGTGTGCATCAATATGATTGTGTTCCCCGAGAGGGTAAGCACATTTTTGCCATCACCAAATGCATTCACTTATTCGTATAGCTCAATGGCAATTGGTAGAGAATAACAACATGTTTGAAAGTTGCGAGAAAGATTGACTGATTCTGGCTTTGTTGAGTGAATTGACTTATTGACTCACTACCGTCGTGACACAGAAGAGAATGATTGAAATTTTCACTGCTCAACATTTGAACAGACAGTGGAATCACTCGTTGTGATGGTGGGTTCCAGTTCTATATCTGCAACGGCAGCATCAATTTCTATCAGCTACTGTAAACCGATATTTCTAATCAGTTGGAAAAATACAGCAGCATGATCCAATGTATCTCGTTTTATTTTAAATGAATATTCATAGATCGATTTGTATGACAATTTACTGAATAACATCAAGACTGGCAAAGTTTGGACACTATTTCCCTGTTGCAGAAGAACACAAAGTGTTTCTACGTCGGGAATATAAGGAGAAACAGAAATAGTGTTTTTGTCAAGGATAACCCGCGCGTATTTATAGGTCGCTGAGCTTGACGTCCGTGGTAGGGAAATTGTTGGAGAAGATTCTTAGAGATAGGATATATGCGCATTTAGAACTGAATAATCTCATTCGCGATAGACAGCATGGTTTTGTACGAGGGAGGTCATGCCTCTCAAATTTGGTTGAGTGTTTTGAGGAGGTGACAAAAACGATTGACGAGGGAAGGGCCGTGGATGTCGTCGATATGGATTTTAGTAAAGCGTCCCTCATCGCAGGCTGGTGCAAAAGTTTAAACTTTACGGGATAAATGGTGAGCTAGCTAGATGGGTGGAGAACTGGCTTAGCCATAGATGACAGAGGGTAACAGTGGAGGGGTCTTTTTCCGGTTGGAGGTCTGTGACTAGTGGTGTTCCGGAGAGCTCTGTACTGGGACCTCTGCTGTTTGTGATATATATATATATATATATATATATATATATATATATATATATAAATGATTTGGAGGAAGGTGTAGCTGGTGTGATCAGTAAGTTTGTGGACGACACAAAGATTGCAGGAGTTGCGGATAGTGATGAACATTGTCAGATATTACAGCAGGATGTAGATAGGCTGGAACACTGGGCTGAGAAATGGCAAATGGAATTTAATCCAGATGAATGCGAAGTGATGCATTTCGGTAGATCTAATGTAAGGGGGAGCTGTACAATAAATGGCAGAACCTGGGTGTACAAGTCCACAGATCCTTAAAGGTGGCAGCACAGGTGGAGAGGCTGGTCAAGAAGGCATATGGCATGCTTGCCTTTATTGGACGGGGCACAGAATATAACAGTTGGCATATGATGTTGCAGCTGTATAGAACGTTGGTTCGGCCACATTTGGCATACTGCGTCCAGTTCTGGTCGTCACACTACCAAAGGGACGTGGAGGCTATGGAGAGAGTACAGAAAAGGTTTACCAGGATGTTGCCTGGTATGGAGGGTCTTAGCTATGAGGAGAGATTGGGTAAACTAGAGTTGTTCTCCCTGGAAAGGCGGAGGATGAGGGGCGACCTAATAGAGGTGTATAAAATTATGAAGGGCATAGATAGGGTGAACAGTGGGAAGCTTTTTCCCAGGTCGGAGGTGACGAACACAAGGGGTCACGGGTTCAAGGTGAGGGGGGCAAGGTTCAACACAGATGTCAGGGGGACGTATTTTACACAGAGGGTGGTGGGGGCCTGGAATGCACTGCCAAGCAAGGTGATTGAAGCGGACACGCTGGGATCGTTTAAGAGTTATCTAGATAGCCACATGAACAGACTGGGAATAGAGGGATATAAACGAATGGTCTAGTTGGGCACATAAGTGGCGCAGGCTTGGAGGGCCGAAGGGCCTGTTCCTGTGCTGTATTGTTCTTTGTTCTTTGTTCATTCCAGTTCATGTGATCACTGGGATTGAGGGAGGTCATGCAACCACTTACGAAAATGTAGTAACTCCCTCCACGAATATATCTGCAAACATCTCCTTAAATATCTAGCGTTCCAGCCACCTTCCATTGAAACCAGAAATTTATTTCGCACATTTACCACTTTCTGTGAATGAGAAGCATTTTTCGATATTATCCCAGAAATGCACTTTTCACTTCGAACCCGTGTTCCCGAGTCCGTCTCTACAATTAAAATTGGAGTAAAATTGCAGGAAATGTTTTTACTACATGATGTATCCAATATTGTTGTAGGTATCAGTCAGACACTTGGGTGGGGAGCTGATTGAGAGAAACACATGACCCTCTGTAGCGAGTCACACCGGCCAGAATCTGTCTTTTGGGTTGATTTGTTTCACAGATAGAAATACTTCAACACAAGATAGAAAGTGAGAACAGCGCGATCATTTCTTAAGCACAGACCCCAGGAGGATAACAGCGCCAGTTGTCGGACCTCTCACAGTTTCCATTTGACCTGCCTGCCCTTGTCTCTGAAGTGGTGAGATTGATGCACCTATCCCCTGGCTGCCATCGGTTGGCTGAGCAGTTCTGTGGTTGGGGACCAGCACTTGCTTTGACAGAGGGGTTCATTGTCTGCAGAGTTACAGACAACGGGAGCGACATTCGGAACTATCTCTTTCCTTCCTGCTAACTCTGTAACATCTCAGTAAGTATTTCCTCCCGACTAATACTCCACTCTCCCCCTAACCGCACTAAACAATGTATTCTTATTTGTAAAATGGTGGAAATTACGACATGAGCGGATCCAAAACATTTTACTTGTCCTTTTACTTCCAACATGTTGCGAATCTGATTTTTAAATTCTCGCATGTTTGACCTATCACCATTGGAACATCTTTTTTTCCAGATCTGAGTCATGGAAACGCTATCAGCAGCTGCTATTCTCAGGAGTTAAGACAGAAGGAGAAGCGGTGACTTTAACCTCCATCTATAATCCTGCACCGAGCGACTGCAATGATTTATACTGCTACCGACAACATTCCTGAAACAAAGCCAGAGCTTATTCTGATAAAATACGCGGGAGGTTCAGCGATGAGACAGGTTTTGCCAAATACTTCTTTTGCGCAATTTAACAGCTTGACAAGAAAATTCACTTTCCCCATCTCTGGGCTGTAACTGAGAGGCACTGCAATTTATTTCTGCTCCCTGAGGCATTCAGTGATAAAAAGTTAGATTCACGGCAAGAGACCCTCGCCTCTTGGCAGGACAGAAGTTGCCAATGTACATTATAGCATCGGTGAAATAGAATCATGGAATCCCTACAGTGCGGGCTATTCACAAAGGGGCAATTTAGCATGGCCAATTAACCTAACCCGCACATCTTTAGACTGTGGGAGGAAACCGGAGCACCCGGAGGAAATCCACGCAGACACGGGGAGAATGTGCAAACTTCACACAGACAGTGACCCAAGTCCCTGGAGTTGTGAGGCAGGAGTGCTAACTGTGCCAAGTGTGAAAAAAAAAAACGATTCATACAATCTGACAGTCGTTTGCAGTAATTTACTATTTCATCTCTATCTGTCTTTCGTCGGTGCAAGTTACCCCAAGTCGCCCACATATTCTGAATTAAATTTCATGAAATTTAAACGCATTCGCCGAAGGGGGCATGAGGAGTTTGGTTCAGTTGTTGGTTTGATTGACGTAATGGGTAAGCGGTTGTGTTCTTTTCATCTTTAGTAAAAGTGAACGTTATTGTCAAAGCTGTATTTTTTGAAGGGGTAACCAAGAAGGTAGATGAGGGCAGTGCAGTTGATGTTGTCTACACGGACTTTAGCAAGGCCTTTGACAAGGTACTGCATGGCAGATTGTTGCATAAGGTTAAATCTCACGGGATTCAGGGTGAGGTATCTAAATGGATGCAAAATTGGCTCATTGACAGAAACCAGAGGGTGGTTGTAGAGAGTTGTTTTTCAAACTGGGGGCCTGTGACCAGCGGTGTGCCTCAAGGATCAGTGCTGGGTCCACTGTTATTTGTCATTTATATTAATGATTTGGATGAGAATATAGGGGGCATGGTTACTAAGTTTGCAGATGACACTAAGATTGGTGGCATAGTGGACAGTGAAGAAAATTATCTCCAATTGCAACGGGATCTTTATCAATTGGGCGAGTGGGCTGACGAATGGCAGATGGAGTTTAATTTAGACAAATGCGAGGTGATGCATTTAGGTAGATTGAACTAGGGCAGGACTTAATCAGTTAATGGTAGGGCGTTGGGGAGAGTTACAGAGAGATCTTGGGGTACATGTTCATAGCTCCTTGAAAGTGGGGTCACAGGTGGACAGAGTGGTGAAGAAGGCATTCGGCATGCTTGGTTTCATCGGTCAGAACATTGAATACAGGAGTTGGAATGTCTTGTTGAAGTTGTACAAGACATTGGTCAGGCCACACTTGGAATACTGTGTGCAATTCTGGTCACCCTATTATAGAAAGGATATTATTAAACTAGAAGAAGTGCAGAAAAGATTTACTAGGATGCTACCGGGACTTGATGGATTGAGTTAGAAGGAGAGGCTGGATAGACTGGGACTTTCTCCTCTAGAGCGTAGGAGGCTGAGGGGTGATCTTATAGAGATCTATAAAATGAGGGGCACAGATCAGCTAGATAGTCAATATATTTTCCCAAAGGTAGGGGAGTCTAAAACTAGAGGGCATAGGTTTAAGGTGTGAGGGGAGATATATAAAAGTCTTCAGAAGGGCAATTGTTTCACACATAGGGTGGTAGGTGTCTGGAACAAGCTGCCAGAGGTAGTAGTAGAAGCGGGTACAATTTTGCCTTTTAAAAAGCATTTAGATAGTTACATGGGTACGATGGGTATAGAGGGATATGTGCCAAATGCGGGCAAGTGGGATTAGCTTAGAGGTTTAAAAAAATGGGCGGCATGGACAATTTGGGTCGAAGGGCCTTTTTTCCATGCTGCAAACCTCTATGACTCTATGATTGCCCTTCACTAATTGCCTTTGTAAAAGTGATAGTGAGCTGCCGTCTTGGACTGCTGCAGTCCATGTGTTGTAAGTATATACACAAAACTATTCCGGAGAGAGCTCCGCATTTCGACCTAGAGACAGTGAAAGGAAAACGTTATAGTTCTAAGTTCTAGCCCTTCGCCTCTTGAGAGGTGTTGGTGGGCTTTCTTATATATAGCGCCGGCGTGGATGGATCAGGACGAGTTGTTGGTGATCTGGACATCGAGAAACCTTGAAGCTCTCGACCATTCCCACTTCATCCCCGTTGATGTCGATAGTGCATGTCCGCCACTACGCTTAATGAAGTCGATGACTATCTCTTTCGTTTAACTGACATTCAGGGAGCGACTACTGTCCTCGCACCAGTTCACCAGATTCTCCATCTCTTTCCTGCCTCATCATTGTTTGAAATCCGACTCACCACGGTGGTGTCATCAGCAAACTTGAAAATTGAGTTGTAGGGGAATGTGGCCATACATTCACTGTTTCATTCATTGTTTCCCTTCTCTGACTCCGCTGTACAGATTGAGCAGCTAAAGGACCAACGCTGGAATTATTGCACAGAGAGTACTCAGGTTAAGATGAATAAAATCACCTTTCACTCCGCGTGGAGGGTAGGAATTGAAGATCCAAGGAGTTTGACATTATTGGTTGAATCGTTCGCATATTTGTTTTAGATGATTCAATGTCAACTGATGACGCACGCGGCGAAGAACCAATCAGAAGAGTAGTGGGTGTTGCTCACCCGCTTCTCAATTCTTGAGTGAAAACTTTCGGCCTCAGCCCATTGGTGTTGACTGTGCTATGAGGTCTCTGAAAACATGTCTCCTGTCACTTTGTGTTTATTCCTCACAGCGGCTGCTCTGTTAACCGGTCAGTTCACAAGTTTCACAAAGCTGTGTTTCATATATTTACCACACATGGCATCATCACATCGGTAACAATGGATTGATCATAAATTAACCCTCACCACTTTACCGCCACACACCCTGTGACAAACAATGGACTTGAAAACCTATGGACAGTTGTCAGTTTCCCCTAATTGCAGGAAACGCTAGAGGGGAACTGAACCCGATAGATGGCGCCAATTGTGCATTCCAGAAATCCTATTATTCGAATCAAATATAATCAAGTTATAATCCCAGAGATGTTGGAAATATGTTTCACTTTCGTTGCACCAAGTTATTTATCCGGCTGTTGCGCAGGGCAAAATGCAGATTCTGTGTGATAAACGTAGTTGTTTGACATCGTTTAATTTGTTGTTACTCTGAATACTTTCAGGATATTGTGGAGGAGATTCTGTTACACAGACACCAGCTGCAGTCACAGTGAGTGAACGACGTGACGGTCAGTTGTTCTGTAACTTTACAGCTACAACCAGCGACGACCCAGCGATGAGCCAGAAAATAAGAGAAAGTGTCAACATTTTAAAATTATCTAATCTTCCCTTCTGATTTTAATACAATGCCAGCAAATCTCAAGTAACATCTTACCGGAGTTTGTCAGACTAGCTAAGTAT
Organism: Mustelus asterias; assembly: GCF_964213995.1. Lineage (NCBI taxonomy): Eukaryota > Metazoa > Chordata > Chondrichthyes > Carcharhiniformes > Triakidae > Mustelus > Mustelus asterias. The sequence continues at coordinate 14,075,803 of NC_135830.1, forward strand.
TTCTCAAGATTTGTACTGCAGACATTAGGCTTTCTGGTAAAATTCACGTATTCTATTCTGGTATCGTCAGTATCCCAGCGGGTCCATGGAGTTTCTGTATCAGAAAAGTAGATACAGTGGGAACACAGAAAGATTCCGAGGGGACCGTTTCTCTGCAGAGTTTGACTTTATGAAGAGCACCATTCCGCTGAATGTGTCTAAGATAGAGCTGGCAGACTCCGGGGTGTATTACTGCGCACTGAGACCCACAGAGACACAGAAATGGGCTGAACCTGTACAAAAACTGTCAGAGCATTACTCAACATTCCAATGTGGCAGTTGAGTGAATCATTATAGAATATTTATATGCCGACTTACCGGATGTCACACAATGTGTTTAATGTCACTCATACGATGAATGAAAAAAACACAAGCCAATTTGGCCCCCACCATGGTCCTTCAAACAACATTATTATGCATAGCCTGTTTCAGGACGTTTATTCTTGGGTAGTTATTGACTAGAGCAACTCTACTGCTCTTCTTCGAAATAGTGTCCTTGCGCACTATCACGTCCATCTGAGAAGGCAGTCGGTGCCCTCGATTTAACATCTCATTCGGCACCTTTGACAATTCACCATCCGCTGCGGAGTGCACGGCCGCATCTGAATGGATCCTGTGACTAGAGGCTCCTCAAATCTTCTGCTTCATCGGCGGTAAAAATAACAACGGAACCTAGCCTGGCAAGCGTTGTGTGTAGATTAGCGCGTATATTGTTAATTCTGAGGTATTTACACTGTTTTGACAATTTATATATAGTTTATATTTACACATGCCGGATTGATGCAACGGTTAATCGAGGTGATCAGCCTGATAACTGAGAGATAGATAGGAGCAACCTCTCGATGCCTCAGTCACTTTCCATCAGCGTCACCCAAGTACCTTCTGGCATTGTTTTTCCTGAAAGAATCCGTGTGTCTTGTGGGGAGGAAAGAATCTCGGAATAGACTGAAGACTGAATCCTGGATATCCCAGGAGTCAGTGACTGTTCATCCACCCAATCATGGATTAAAATAAAGAAACGGAAATTTAAAGCAGCAACCTTTGCTGGTCCTGATGGAAGCGGCCGGATAACATGTTTAACCTTTGGAATCAACTATTACTCTTCAAGGGAAATAAAAGTTTTTTTTACTGGTCTCGCGCCCTTGATGGATTCTGGACATCTGAAAGCACTTTACAAATGATGGAAGTTTATTTCCAGTGCAGCCGCTGTGTGTGCTGTTTGAAACATTATTTATACAGAGGACACGGGGCATTGTGGATCACCGCCACAAAGAGTTGTCTCTCTGACGCTCATAGCGAAATGAAGAGATTTTCAAGTCCTTGTATTTTCTGGATACTTTGTGTTTGTGAACAATCGTAACCAAAATCTTACATCACAAGCATGGGAACCCGCACGACCTCTCTCTCACAGACATACCCTCCCTCTCTCTCTTTTGCTGTCCTCCTCACTGATCAACGCTATTAATTAGAAACATTGCGCTGATTTTTTCCTTCAGTAAACCCTGTGACCGTGCACCATGAAATGCAATGGCTGGCAAAGTTCACTCTCCAAGTCTCCTTTGCCATAACATTGACAATTCATCGACGGGTGCTTGTCCTAAATATACCACTGTTCACAGTGAAGTGTCACACCACAACATTATTTCCTGTAATTTACAGCTGTCACCTGTGAGAGCGGTGAACTGCAGTTTTACGTACTTTCGGTCAAATAAAAGTTTCTGGAGCGCCACCTAGTGGAATGATCTGCGTAAACACAATTATTCTCGAATACTGCAGCATACTAAAATATTACCATGCCAGATTATTACGGATGTTATTGTTTTGATTTTATTATTCCTGATGCTTATGCCTTTTTCATCATTTCACTTTTGTTACGCTGACTATTTAATATTAATTCCGACATTATTTTCCTAGTTTGCTGCCAACCGAAGAAACTAAAATTGAAACAGTACCATTTAAATCTCGAACGAATGTGTGAACAGGGGGTATATTTACATAATTGGCATGTGTTGTTGTTTTAAAATCTGGATTTCATTGGGACCTTGGCGGATTCATATCGCTAAAGCAAGCTTCGTGATCCAGAGTGGCTGAGGCATTACAATAAATCGGCAGTGTTTAAGATAAAAATGGAATTAGCTCTCATGTATACGTTCATTGCATTGCAACAATAACAATATTTGCAAGAATAATGCGGCAGAGTCTTGTAACAACATATTTCAGGAACTTGAGAATTCGGTGATTGTCCAGGAATTAGCCTCACATAGCCACCAGATGGCGGTGTCTCACCATGTTTGTTTGTTTACTGCAGCGGGTACTGGAACGATAATATTGTGGTTCTGCAGCTAGTCTAGTATTCCAGAGGGACAAGCGGCTGGCCGAAATCACCCTTTCCTTATCACGTGTTATGTTATATAAGACTATATAACTATTTGCAGCTCTTTAAGACCCTGGTCAGACCACACTTGCAGCACTGTGCTCAGTTCTGGTCGCCTCATTGCAGGAAGGATGTGGGAGCCATAGAAAGGGTGCAGAGGAGATTTACAAGGATGTTGCCTGGGTTGGGCAGCATGCCTTATGAGGATAGGTTGAGTGAGCTCGGCCTTTTCTCCTTGGAGAGACGAAGGATGAGGGGTGACCTGATAGAGGTGTATAAGATGTTGAGAGGTATTGATCGAGTGGATAGTCAGAGGCTTTTTCCCAGGGCTGAAATGGTTGCCACTAGGGGACACAGGTTTAAGGTGCTGGGGAGTAGGTTCAGAGGAGATGTCAGGGGTGAGTTTTTCACTCAAGGGGTGGTGGGTGCGTGGAATGGGCTGCCAGCAACGGTGGTGGAGGCGGATTCGATAGGGTATTTTAAGAGACTTTTAGATAAGTACATGGAACTTAGTAAGATAGAAGGTTATAGGTAAGCCTAGTAATCGCTAAGATGGGGACATGTTCGACACAACTTTCTGGGCTGAAGGACCTGTATTGTGCTGTAGTTTTTCTATGTTTCTATATTATGTTATTTTATTTCTCCATCTGGAATTCCTGAATCAATTTTGGACATTGCTTTTCTCAATGCGCCCCTTCGTTTCTCTCACTGTATAGCTCTCTGTTTCTCGTGTTCACAGCCTTCTTGTCTCTCTTCGTTTCTTCACCGTTTCTTAATCTAATTCCCTTCCTGCCTCCGCCTCTTTTTCACTCCGTGTCAGTCCCACTATTTATCTCTGTTTCTCGCTCATTTCTATCATTCCGCTTCCTCTTTACCTCCCCGAATCTCAATCCGTCTCTCCCTATCTATGTACCTATATCTACCACGGTCTCTGCTTTTGATTCACTCACTATCTTTCCATTTGCTTAGCTTCATTTCTTGTGTCGTATTTCTCCTTGCGACACGTCAAATATCAAATATTTTCCACAGTTCTTTCATAACAGTATCTTTAATTTTAAAATAATGATTGTTTCAATCTCACCTTCACGTTATGTTCATGTATTCGACAAAACTGGGACAGAGGAAACGTTTCCCAGTGCAGTACCTGGGTTGCTCTCGACTTGCTAATAATTTGGGTTCATTTTAAATCATAGCAACCTACAGGTAGGTTTGGAAATTCCAGGTTTTCCCCTTCTGCCCAGCTGTTCCCTTTGTCACACTGCGGTAGTTATTTTGCACGAGGCTTCCTCTGGTTCTGGTCACTGTGTCTCTCAGTCCGCTGTAATAAACCGCGCTTTCAGACAGCTGCAGCTCACGTGGTGAAATTTCCCTGATTTTTCGAAGTGTTCAAAGATGCAGCAAATCGAGCCCCCACGCCCTCTGCTCTGACAACATCTTCGTAATTGGGGATGTAGATCAAGAATGTGGGGACGTTATACAGGTCCTGGTGGTAAAACTGAAAAGAATATGCAGCAGCTGTGGTCGAATAGCTGAAATCAATACACACCGATTCTCCTTCAAACCTTATCGCTGTAACCGGTCCCTGGGAGACCAAACCTGCAGCACTCACACCTGCAAAAAAGAATAGAAATACGAAATTTAATTTTTCTTTTCACTTTGTCAGAAACAACGGGATTTAGGTAATTGAATATATTACAAATAGATGGAAAAACAGTTCAATGGAAAGATGTCTATGTCAGTATCGCGAGCAAGCGGCAGAATGTGCAACTTGGGAACTTACCAGTTAAAAGAGTTGAAGCTGTGAGGAACTGGTAAAGAGTAACACACAAAGTCTTCATAGAGATTATGCTGGATCTGAACTCAGTGAGTTCAAGCTCCATATTTAGTTCAGTGTTCAGAAAATGTTGAGAAATATCCGGCCTCAAGCGATTGGCTCGTTTCTGACAGAGCCAGCGGGAGACACCCAATCAGCTCACAGATTCATTACCCTCCATTTCATCCAATCAGCTCAGAGTGCCTTCGCTCACCAATCCATGACGTCAGACGGAGGAGCCTTAATTGCCCTCCATTTGAGAGGACATTTAAGGATCAACCACATTACTCTGGCTCTGGAGTCACATGTCGGCCAAACCAGCTAAGGACGGCAGATCTCCTTCCCCCATGACATTAGTGAACCGGATGGGGTTTTGCAACAGTCGATAATGGTTTCATGGTCATCATTACACTTTTAATTCCAGATTAATCACATCAAAACCTGAAAAATGTTCAATCTGAGAGCTGGAGTTTCTTCATGCTGACGTTAATAATCTCCATAACTTGCTGCTTTTGAATATTCCGATATGTGTCAAATGAACTAATATTGTTTCAGGCACAGAGTCAGTTCCTTCATTTCTCCAGGATAGGAGCAGATTAATTGCTAACCTGTCACTGGCTGTCACTCAATGCTTCATCTTTATTATTTTCTCCTTTCTAACTGTCTCGATCATTTCATTTCTTGGACCTTCAGCTATTCTGTTGAACTCATACCTTCCAAAATGTCTTTCCAAGCCTTGGGAACCAGGGAAGGCATTGATAACACATCCGGGTCAGTAAACACAAAACACGGCCGTGATGTGCTGGACCCCATCATTGAGAGTGGGGATGTTTGTGGAGCCTCCCCTTCCTGTGGTTCCACTTTGGATGGAAATCAGTGAGGTCTGAGAGTGGTTTTCTATTTTTCATATACTCGTAAAACAAATGAACTGATAAACTTGTTGAAATCCTCTTAAAACAGCATTGTAATAAAAAGACAGAACTTCAAGGAAAACATATTAAATTAAAATATTTTCCCTATTTATACTCTTTATTCCTTGAACTGGGAAATTATCAACGCAGTCAAACTGGGGAGAGGTCATTCACCGTCGCGAAGGGTGGAGATGGATTTAATCAGTTGTCCCTTCTGTCAACACACCAGCAAGTTCATACTGGGGAGAAGCTGTTCTGATGTTTTAAATGTGCGAAGGAATTTGCTTACTCATCTGACCCGCTGGCACATGAATGAGTTCACACAGAGGAAAATGCAGCCACCTGCTCTGTTTGTGGGAAAGGATTCGCTTAGTCATCCCAGCTCACTAAGCATAAACTTGATCACAGTGATCAGAGTCCTTTTAAATGTTCTGATTGTGACAAGAGCTTTAAAACAAGAAGTATATGTGAATAAAACAACAGCTTCAGACTGGAGTGAGACGGTTCATATACCCGGAAAGTGGGAAAGGATTAATTCAGTCATCGGATCTGCTCACACACCAACAACGTCACACCAAGAAGAGGCCGTTCACCTTCTCTGAGTTTGGGAAGGGATTCCAGCCGCTTCCTGGCACACCAGCGTGTTCACAAATGAGCGGAGGACATTGCAGACATGACGGGAACGGTTGAACGGACACTGCACAACAATCGCCAGGCGGGAGTGTTCCCTTCCAGTTGGGGAGCTCTTCAGCGGTCCAGGACATTCAGCCTCCAGTTTTCGGGTAAGCGTTCTCCAACGCGGCCTTCAAGACATATGGCAACGCAGAATCGCCGAGCAGAAACTGAGAGCCAAGTTCAACATGCATGAGGACGGCCTTAACCGGGATCTTGGGTGAATGTCGCACTACTTGTAACCCTCATCATACTGCCTGGGTTTGCAAAATCCTACGAACTGACCTGGTTTGAGACAATTCACACCCCTTTAAATTGTAATTGTCCCTCGCTCCACTCACACTTCGCACCTATAAAAACTTGATTATTTACTTTATATTTACCTGTAAAGACTCATATTAAATCACTCTTCACATACCAATCTGTAACTATCTTGCAGTTGTGTCTTTGATTATATATACTGTGCTTGCGAACTAACCTTCACGCACCTGATGAAGGAGCAGCGCCCCGAAAGCCCGTGATTCCAAATAAACCTGTTGGTTCTTAACCTGGTGTTGTGTGACTTCTTACATTGCTGCAGTTACTCACGCCCAGGACTGAACTTGGAGGTTAATCCTGAGGTGTGTAAGGAATGTGTGCGAGCCGCTCTCTTCCATGGTTCAGAGCTCCGAGACACGGAAGAGAAGCTCCTTTACAACTGTGTTCGGAGTCAGGAGAGCAATGTTGAATACTGCAAACGTGCTGTAAAATCAGAGGTTGGTGTAAAATTGGTCTGTTCCTGAGAGTGAAATGGTTTAAGTTTCCAGACTGAAAATGTTTGTGTGACTTTCCTGAATCTACTAATGTAAGTAACATCAAGTTACATTTCACTCTGGAACTTTGAACCATTCTGTTTTGGTTGAAAATATTTTGTTGAAAATGTTGAAAATGAGATGGGTATAGAGGGATATGGGCCAAATGCCGGCAATTTGGATTAGCTTAGGGTTTTAAAAAAATGGCGGCGTGGACAAGTTGGGCCCAAGGGCCTGTTTCCATGTTGTAAACCTCTATGATTCTATGACTCTATGACTCTTTCTCCCACCTTCCATTGACTTCAATGTGATGGAAACTGACTGTTGGAACCTGTGAACATTTGAAATATATTTACAAATGATTGGAGGGTTTCTTCCAGATGGATCTTTCTCTGTTCTTTCTACTGGTAGCGTTAGAAAACATACTTTCTCCTGTGAATATCCAGCTGGAATATTCGGCACTGATGTCTTTCCTTGTTCATCTTTTTCACTCGAAATATTGAATATTTTGGTTTCAGACAGCAGATAATCAAACTCCCAGCAATAGACAGTCTATTACTGACTTTATTAACAGCACTGCAATAATACAGGGTAATTCCAAATTAGTTCCATTCCTTAATGAAGTATTTAAATGATGGCATCCATTTGTATTTCAGAGTCAGTAACATAGAAATGGTGTACTGGTCTTTAATTTCGATACAATTTTAATTCAATGTTCCTTCTTTCAATATCCTTTCCACCACTTCCCCGTTACCTGATTAATTTGAGATACCAGCAGACACAATGTAAATCACAGTTGCTGTGGGCAATTGACGTGTTTGTGGCGTCAGTTTCCGAATATCAGGGCATCGCAGCTTTGCCGTAGTGTAGTGGGTATCACGGTCGCTTTACACGCAAAAGGGTTCCTGTTGGATCTGGGGCAGGAATATTTACCAGAAAAACAGAAATTTCTGGAAAAACTCAGCCAGTATGATAGCATCTGTGGGGAGAGAGTGGAACCAACATTTCAAGTCTGGATGACCCTTCGTCAGACTTCTTGATTCGACACAATGGCTCGATTCTCTCATCACAAGTGCTGGCAGACCTGCTGAGATTTTCCATTATTATCTGTTTGTGTTTCAGGTTCCAGCATCAGTAGTAAATTATTTTTACAAAAAACATTTCCAAATGTTATCAATTTCAGAGTGATTGGGCTTTCAGAATTTTTCGCACATTTGTCACGAAACTGACCTGTGGAACATTTTCAAACAACGAACGTTGCAGTACAATTATCATTTTCGCTTCCGATGGTTCGAAACAGGAAAGAAATATTTCCAAATACTTTACAATTCGGAGTGAGGGAAAAGTTTCGTAATTCAGTGGCAGTGTAAACGGTAAAATCTGACCTATTACCAGACAGATTTTACCTTGCAACAACATCTCAATCGTTCGTACTTTGCAGTCTTAATTCACCAGAAATGTTCCACACCCAGAAGCACGCTGCACCACTATCCAAAGCACTGCGTTGCTTTCAAAGGCAACTCTCCTCTTAAAAGGTTGCACACTCTCACTCGATGATGGTGAAATGTGACAGACAAATAGATAGATAGCGAGGTAGGGAGAGAGAGAGAGAGAAGAGAGAGAGAGAGATGAATAGATAGATGGTAAGAGAGATGGATGGATGGACGGACGGACGGACGGACGGACGGATGGATGGATGGATGGATGGATGGATGGATGGATGGATGGACGGACGGATGTATGGACGGATGGACGGACGGACGGATGGGCGGATGGATGGATGGGCAGACGGACGGATGGACGGACGGATGGACGGACGGACGGATGGGCGGATGGATGGACGGATGAATGGATGGGCGGATGGACGGGCCAACGGACGGACGGATGGATGGATGGGGAGAGGGAGAAGGACGGACGGAGGAATGAACGGACGGAAAGGAACATTTCACTGACTGAGAATAAGTAACATTCACCTTAGTTCAGCCTATGCGCAAAATTTTAAAAAATTAACAAATTGTTTGAGTGGATATTTCACCAAATTCTTTAACTCGGCTCTGATTTTACTCTGGGTCCCAGCATAAATCAATGGGTTGATGCAGGAACACAAAAACAGAAGCATATATCCAGTTTCCTCAAGATTAAATGTATTACTGAAACCAGAACCTGAGAAATAAGTAACTTTCGCAATTCGGACATAGATGATAGTTATAAAAAATAACAAGTATAACAGGATGAAATTTCCTGAAATGGTGAAGAGTAAAACAATGGACTTTTTCCGCTTCTCCACCTCTGGGTCACTCTGATTCTTTCCATTGTTCTGGGCCCGGAGTCTCCTGCGGGCTCTATTGGCCGCTAGAATGTGTCTTACAGTAAGAGCATTCAGCAGCAAAATCAAAATGAATGGAAGGATAGGAGTTACAATACAACGCATCAAGTCATAAGCAGCCCAGAAAGGGGATGTGTAAAATATTAACTTTACATTGCAGAACCAGGGTACATCGTCAATTATGTACAGGGGTTCATAAACAAAGTACACAAAGACATTTTTTACACAGGCGAGTGTGGACACGATTCCAATGACCCACGTGGCCACATTTTCATTACAATATTTAACTTTGAGCTTCTGGCAACAAATAGCCACAAATCTATCAAACGTGAAAGCGACGGTTAACCAGACAGAGTTGTCCATGGCGGTAGAATGTAGGACTGTACGGACGCTGCAAACTGGTGTGACAGACAAGAAGCTCAATGGAAAAAAGATTCCCGCAATCCGGTTTAATATTACAGCAGATATTATGTGCAGGAGATCCACCACCGCTATGGACACAAGGTAATACGTGATACATCTGGAGAGACCACAACTTTTTCTTGCGAGGACCATAATCACTGCTGTGTTAGCTGTAATAGAGGGAAAGAGATTGTGAGAATTTGTGCATGACGAAGCATGGGAAGTGGAACATTCATCGCAACAAAACAATCCATGATGTTGAATTCTGTGTGATAGGTGCAACATTTATACCTGATCTCAGGGACACTTGTTTCTGCTTAATAACAATATCTTTATTAATAATAAGGAATGTTAACGAAAGTGATTGCATTTTTAATGAGAACTGAGAGAGGAATAATGCGAAATGGAAAGCATATCAAAACCAAAACTGAATAATTAAATGCACAATACAATGACATGTAAACAACTAATTAAAACATATTGGAGAAGATAAATTGGAAAATACCCAATAATAAGTGCGGATGTTAATATGGTCACGGATTATACTTCAATGGGTATTAAATATGGCTCCATGAATGACAGCAAAATTATTTACTTTTGGAAACGTTTGCAGTGAATTTTCTCGAATAAATCCTCAAACAAAGGCAAATAAAAGGACAATTGTTAGCAGTTGTCGGAACTTGCAGATTTAGGAAGCAGCGCCAAGACTGAATTGTATCCCTGATAATCATCTGAAATATCCGGTGAAATATGAAACGAAAGATTTGACGAGTTATTTTGCTTGACTCTTTGCAGAGAACAGAACAATTTGAAACGATACTGGGTTCTGGGACAGAAAGGAATCAAGCAATCAGGAGCAGCAAATGTGAAATAGGATTCCCGGGCGGAGCCAATGAGTGTTTGGCACTGGGAGCAGGCACAAATTGTTGTGAGTTCGGGATTAATAACAATCATTCATCAAAGGATAACTGTTTGCATTATTTCAGCCTTCTACATATCCATCCCTGACGTTCGGCCAGAACATCCCATCCATGCCCTTCTGTCCGCCCTGTCCCTGTAATCCCGCGCATTTACCATTGCTAATCCAACTAACATACACGTCCATGGGCATTAAGGTGCTTCTTTACGCGGCAAATCTACATAACTTGCGCAGTTTTGTATTCTGGGCACCTGGAGAAAACCCTCACGCACACATGCGAAGAATATGCAAACTCCACTCAGACAACACATCTCTGGAATTGACCCCCTGTTTATTGTGCTATGAGGCAGCAGTGCCAACCACAGTGTACCTCTGCTGCTCAGTTTGAGAATTCGCCCAGAGGAATACTGTCAACGCCAACACAACAATCATAATAACTTTATAAACAACAAACATAAATAACAAAACATAAATAACAACATTGAATTGTGTTTAACCATTATAACAGAACGGAAATGTAAATCAGAATGAGTAACACAATAAAACCTCGACTGTCAGATGTTACTGGTGAATGGGACAGGTTATATTACCAATTGATGAAATGGTACCTGTCACAGCACGGTTGTATAAGGTTAACACGGTGAAACCATGTATTTAATGTGAAGGAACTACGGTAGGAAAGACGTAAAATTATACCGTTAAATTTGTAGAATTTATGGAATGAACATCGAAAAATTATGTCAGGGAATAGCGAAATTATAATGCCAAATATGGAATTGTCTACTGAAGTAGAAACGGGACATTTTCGAGGAATACGTTAAAGGGCAGAAAACAGAACTTTGACGGGGAAACCTATATCCCTTTCAATGAGAGGAGGAACTTGGTGCTGTTGAGATAAGGTGGTAATAAAGTGGAGGAATTAATGCAACCAAACAATATTTTTCGCCAGCAACTAAATAACTGAGATATTTTACCTGAAACTCCGATAGCTGCTATGACTGGATAATAAATGGCAAACACCAGACCTTCTGGTATTCCATGCATTTCTTACAGAAGCGCTGATCGTGGTCTGCACTACATTGAAAAATTGTCACATTTATACGTGGTGTCATGCTCCAGGGAGATAATTAGGTTGCTTGATCTTTCGCATTAATTAAATTTAAAAGAACAAAGAGATTATTGCAACAACGGCAAGGTGACACAATGGTTAGCACTGTTGCGTCACAGCGCCAGGGACCCGGGTCCAATTCCGGCCTCCGGTCACTGTCTGTGTGGAGTTTGCACATTGTAACCCGAACCCTAACTCTAACCTTGACACTAAAACTAACCCCAACCCGAAATAACTAACTAACCCGAACCCTAACATTAACCCTAACCCTCGGTGACATAAAGCCTATAAAAAAAACAAGAATACGGACTTTAAAAAGGGGAAAGGAAAGAATCCAAAATGAAACAAAGAAAATATTCCACCACTTAAAAAGCAAATAGTCTCGTCGACAGAGAATAATCTCTCCCTAAGCTACAGACAAAAAGATTCATTGCATCCCCCAGAACACAACACCACCCAGATGATACGAAGCACCCACCCCCACGCCCCCCGCCCCCCGCCCCCCCCCCCCCCACGGCACTACACGTACCCAAAACCATCAAAAAGACACCCTGCCCCACAAATAAAACCCCACTACCCAAGCCCAACACCATTACAAAAGATGTCCCACCAACCCTCTGCTTGGTTCACCTCGACCCTCCCACTTTCCCCCTCACGAATCAATAAGAAAAAACAGGAAGATGCTTCGCTCCCTTACCCTCCAAGCTCCTGACCAGACCATATACAAGGACGAGAGGCAACCACACTTGAAGACTTATTGACTGCCAGACACTGCCAAAGCCTCCAAAAAGAGACCAAGAGACCACCACTGGCACAGAATATCACAGAGGGAAAAAGGAATATCCCTCCCCCACAAATACCAGGAATGCAACGCAAGGACTGAACCAGGAACCAAAATATTAAAAGAGGTTACCACACAGGGCATAAGGGGACAACAGAGATTCGAAAGCAGAACCAAAAAAACAAACACCCGCCCATCCAAGCAAAAAACATCCTCAACCCGCCCTAACCACAGAACCATAGATTGAGGGAACACAAAACTGAGAACACAGCACACCGTTTCCCTGTCAGTCAATGATTGGGAGGGGGTGAATTCAAAAGCTACAGAGAACCAATGCGTTTCAACAGCTTCCTGTCACTCCGGGACAAGAATTGGCGCTACTTAAGGCCATATGCAGTACAGGTGGAGAGGGGAAACTTCCTTTACCCGCAGAGGTAGCACGGAACACGAGCTGAACACAGAGCACTCACTCACCCCAAAATTGCTGGACGACACACTATCCGAAAAGGCCACGAAAAGCACACGAAGGACAGGACAGTGAGAACAACTCTCCCTTCCCTTGATGAAGCGTAAGGAAGCAGCGAAACCGGTCGGGATGCAAGCTAAATAAGCAAGATTAAACCCCAGTTGGGACTCTACTGGAGAGGAAATGCAAGAATGGCCTGACACTATCCACCGCCAGCCTTGGAAGTGGGACGAATGGGAGCTAAATGAACCTCAGCTGGATCTGGCCTTGGCACCCTACAGCCCTAGGGTGAGTGAATTTTCCACATCCACACATAAATAAAGACTCTCAGACCGTGTGCCCTGGACACGGTCCGCGGATTGACATAGGTTCACCTTAATCAATGGGGCTAATCCAAAACACATAGGGACCTAAAAGAACGGTAGAAATAATCGACTCGGCGATGTGTGAACCACTAAAACAAAATATAAATCTGTATTTTTTTCATGTAAGATATAAAATGGAGGACACAATGGCCACATGGCGACTCTGTACAATCCACGGGCAGGTCTCGGAAAAATATCAATCATTAAGTATTCGATCACCCGAATCAATAGGACAAACCTGGACACAGGATAGCTTGTCGCAACTAACAAACGGGCTCTCCCTTAAACATGCGAATGTCTATATTCTTTGAATCACCTTGAACAATGGAACGAACCCTGGTCACAGAGTAACACACAATAACTGACAGATGAAACTCTCCTAAGAAGGGCAACAACTAACCCACTGGATCACTTTAAAATGATACAATACATGTGAAATCATTAATTTATGGGCCGGGACGGTGGCACCGTGGTAAGCAGTGCTGTCTCACGGCGTCAGTGACCCGGCTTGACTTGGACCATTGTGCAGAGTTTGCACGTTCTCCCCGTGTCTGCGTGAGTTTCCTCCAGGTGCTCCGGTTTCCTCCCACACTCCAAAGATGTGTATGTTATGTGGATTGTCCGTGATAAATTCTCCCTCAGTGTACCCTTTCACAGTAACTTAATTGCATCGTTAATGTAAGCCTATTGGGACACTAATTAAGAAATAAATAAATGGTAACAGAAGTCATTTTTGTCCTGCCAAAAGTTCTTGCCTCATGACAAACCCATGAACCACCCAAATAAACGAGGATGCCCGTAGACTCCCTCGCTCCGCCAACCAATGCCTCCACACCAATCCGACACATACCACCCGAATCCACACAACACCATCCTGCCCACCACAACATTGAACACTCAGAAATAACAGGTCACTCGATCCCAAGTGGTCCGGGAGCCCCCTCACCCCGTCCACCCTTGGAGACACACACGGGAGGCGAAAGTGTCAAGGCATGGGAAGACAACAAACCACCCTTCAAAACACAACATAACCACCAATTTTCTGATCAGGAAAGCCCCAAGAATTCCCCCCACAACCTCCTGAGCTGCCCTCAGTAGCCCACCTGCTACCACCAAACCACACACCCCAATCCCCGCACCCCCCGTCCGTCTGCCCAGAAAACAAAAAAAACAGAGTCTCACTCCGCAACAGGCACCAAACCTCCCCATCCAGGAAAGCCACAAAAAACTCTCCAGCGCACACATTACCTTAAGATTTACGCCAAAGCCACAGAAACACAGAAACCCCAACCTAACCGTCCCCTCCCCCGACACACACGACCTCAACAACTACCTCCCCCCAACCACCTACAATACGGCAGAACTCGACCATCACTCTGTCTTCCTCCTCTCCCCCCACAACCCCATCTTAATTCCACTCACACGAGATTTTAATTGCATTTGACTGCGTTATTTTAAATACTTTGTCGGCGTCGCCATTCACAACTAACAAGAGTAATCATATTCATTTTAAAAAAAGGAAAAGGTCCAGGAGACAAGAATACAATAAGCCAAAATATAAGGGCAAGGGATCACAAGGGGCATCAAGGATTGGACGTGGGCCGAAAGCAAAATGGCAAAAAACAAAGAAAAGGGGACATGTCCTCTTTCTGTCCGACTCCAAAAACCTAACCGATGCGTTCCTTCAATCCACAGGAACCACGACTCTCATCGACCTAATATTTGTTTAAATTGTGAACGATAACTCAGTGGGTGACATCGGTAGGGAGACTCCCTGCCCTCTGTGTCTTTTCTGACACTGTAGCACATTAGGTAGCATTGCTGGCCCACAGCGTATTGGTGCAGAATTCAATACGGGTCACTGTCTGTGTGGAGTTTGAACATTCCCCCCGTGTCTGCGTGTGTGGAGAGAAACCGAGCACCCAGCGCACAATGCAAAGTTGTGCGGGTTAGGTTGATTGACCATGTTGCATTGCCCGCAGTGGCAGGGAGCAAACAGGGCACATATGTGGAGTTACGGGGATAGGGCCTGTGTGGGATTGTTGTTGGTGCAAACTTGATGGGCCGAATGGCTTCCTTCTGTACTCTAAGGCTATCTATGTTTCTGCCACTGAGCTCTTGGTATTCTGAGCAATCGTCTTCTGGGGCTGATGCAATGACGCCAGGAGAGTCATTCGCTGCAGCGTCTGCAATGTGATTATGGTGGAATTTGGTGAATTTTTCTCAGTGTACCACGTTCTGAGGATTTTGATTAAAATGCCCTTGAGTAAAAACAATCAGCGGCTTCAGCAAAGAAAAGCAACGTCCCACCAAGATCTAAACTTGAATCGCTGGATTCAGAGTCCAGAGTTCTGGCCATTACAACACAGAACCCAGAAGCCAGCTGCAAGTGGTCACTCAAAGCACGTGACCCCTTTCATTCAATGTGGCAGCAACAGCAGGAAGGTCAAATCCTTTAAGCGGCCATTTGCAGCCGGCTCCAATGTTGGAGGTTCTCTGGTCCAATGGTGAGCACTCTGAACCAGACTGATCCTTGCTTTTCTTTGACGTTGCTGAGGGTTGATTTGAATCTTAGAAACCCTACAAGCACAGAAAGAGGCCACTTGGCCTATCGAGTCTGCACCGACCACAATCCCACCCTCATAACCCTACATATTTACCCACTAATCCCTCTAATCTACGCATCGCACGACACTAAGAGCAATTTTAGCATTGCCAATCAACCTAACCCGCACATCTTTGGAATGTGGGAGGAAACCAGACCACCCGTAGGAAATCCACGCAGGCACGAGGAGAATGTGCAAACTCCACACAGACAGTGACCCAAGCCGGGAATCGAACCCAGGTCTCTGGAGCTGTGAAGCAGCATTGCTAACCACTGTGATACCGTACCGCCCCATTTGTTGATGGACATTTCGTTTAAATTTCTCACAAAGCAGGAATGCCAACGACAATTTTGTCAGCCTGTTCAGCTGCTATTACAATGCACATTGCTGAGCCTCTGGCGACAGATGTCTGCACCATCAGTGTTTTTTTTCATCTTTTCGCTACCCTTTAATTCCTCTGTTGAAAGAAAGGGGCAGTTGGTGTCACACAACCACAACCATTGGGCTGGAGTCCGGCAATTATTGATCAAGTTTGTGAGTTTCTGTGTGTGTGTGTGTGTGTGTGTGCCTGTGCATAGGTGCGTTTTGGGAGATCAGAGTGTCTTATATCAGAGTGCTATCGGTTCTATGGTGTAACGGTTCACACTCTGGACATTCGGCGTCCGAACAATTGTTTAAATTGGGACAGGTGGGTGACTGAATGGCACCCGTAGGTGGACCCCTGTCCGCTGTGGCTTCTCTGCCTCTCAGCGCTTTTTCTTCTCGAGCAAACGTCCTCTGGGCCTGATGCAATGACGACAGGGGCGTCATTCGTTGCATCATCTGCAAAGTGATTGCGGTGGAATATGCCGAAATTACCTCAGTGTTTAGATTTCGACTTTCTGAGAATTTTAAAAAAAAGTCCCTTCAGCAAAATCATTATCGGCTTTGGGAAAGGAAGGCAAGGTTCCATCGAGATTTGAGCTCGGATCACTGGATTCAGAGTCCAGAGTGCTCACCATTACAACATAGACCCAGGAACATGGCCACCAGCTCCAAATGAGGACACACAAATAGTTTGACCTCTTTCATTCAATTACCCGTTTTATCCACCTGTCGTGCGACATTCAGGGACCGCTATACATGCTCACTAATGTCCCTCTGAGATTCCCAGGGTCCTGCGTTTATCATGTATTCCCTTGCCTTGTTTGTCCTGCCCGAGCACATCGCCTCACATTGAGCCGGATCGAATTCCATTTGCAATAGCCCAGCTTATCTGACCAGGTCATCTATATCCTTCTGTGAACCAGGATTACCTCCGCCTTATCTACCACCTCGCAAATGTTTGTATCAAATGCCAATTTATTGCTCAAGCCTCGAACATTCAAATCGAAATCACTCATGCAAACCGCAGATGCAAAAACACTGATCCCTTGGGGCCCTCAGGAGACATACTCTTCCACTCCGAAAGTCTGTCACAACCATCACCGTCTGCTCCCTGCCATAAGAGGTCACAAGATATCGGAGCAGAATTAGGTCATTCGGCCCGTCGAATCCGCTCCGCCATTCAATCATGGAGGATATGGTCCTCATCCCAGAACCCTTCAACCAATTAAAAATCTGTCTCATTCCTCCTTAAATTTACTCACTGTCCCAGCATCCACTGCACTTTGGGTTAGCGAATTCGACAGATTCAAAACCCTTTGGGAGAAGTAGTTCCTCCTCAACTCAGTTTAAATTTGCTACCCCTCATCCTAAGTCCATGACATCCCATCTTAGAATGCCCCAACAGCTGAAGCATTCGTTCCACGTCTACCTTATCCATGCCTTTTATCATCTTGTACACCTCAATTTGATCTCCCCTCATTCTTCTCAATTCCAGAGAGTACAGGCCTAAACTGTTCAATCTCTCTGCATGCGACAAACACTTCATCTCTGGAATCAATCTGGTGAACCTCCTCTGGACTGCCTCCAATGCCACAACATCTTTCCTCAAATAAGCGGAACAAAACTGCGTACAATACTTCAGGTGCGGCCTCACCAATACCTTGTATAGTTGCAGCAATACTTCCTTGTCTTAATATTCTATGCCTTTAGCTATAACTGCCAACATTCCTTTCGCTTTATTTGTCTGCTGTCTGCATGGCAGATTCCTGTGACTCATGAACGAAGACACCCAGATCCCTCTGCACCGGAGTATCCCAAAGTCTCTCCCCATTTAGATAGTAAGTCGTCTTCCCATTTTTCTGACCAAAATGCATGATTTCACACTTATTCACCTTAAACTCCATCTGCCACATTTTCGCCCACTCTCCTAACCTACTTTTTTCATTATTAAGTTTTTTTATTTCCTCCTTGCAACTTACTGTCCCGCCTATTTTTGAGTCATCTGCAAATTTGGCGATGTTGCCTTAATTTCGAGTTTATTCAGGAGGAACTTCTCTTTCAGAATGTCAATGTTCCGACGAGAGAGCGGGAGAAACTTGATCTCCTCTTGGGAAATAAGGAAGAGCAGGTGACACAAGGAGAGTGAGGGATCACTTTGGGACGAGTGACCATAATTCCATTAGTTTTAAGATAGCTATGGAGAACAATAGGTCTGGCCCAAAAGTTAAAATTCTAAATTGGGGCAAGGCCAATATTAATGTTATCAGACAGGAACTTTCAAAAGTTAATTGGGGAATTTGCTGGCAGGCAAAGGCGTCTGGTAAGTGGGAGGCTTTCAACAGTCTGTTAACCAGGTATCAGGACAAGCACATTCCTCTTACCGTGAAGGGCAAGGCTGGTAGAACGAGGGAACGCTGGATAACTGGGGATATTGAGGCCCTGGTCAAGAAGAAGAATGAGATAAATGTCATACACCGGCAGCTGGGATCAAATGCATCCTTGAAGAATATAGAGGGTGTAGAAGCAGAGATAAGAGGATTCAGGAGAGCAAAAAGAGGACACGAGAATGTTTTGGCAGATAAGGCAAAGCAGAATCAAAAGAGTTTCTACAAATGTATGAAGGGTAAAAGAGTAACTAGGGGAGAGAGTAGGACCTATTAAGAATCAACAAGGCAATTTATGTGCGGATCCACAAGAGAAGGGTGAAATGATAAATGAATATTTCTTATCGGTATTTAGTTTTGTAAAAGGCAAAAAATGTTCGGGAACTTAGGGAAATAAATAGTGATGTCTTGAGGCGTGTAACAGAGACGGAGGTGCTGGATGTCTTAAAGTGCATCAAGCTAGATACATCCCAGGGACCTGATGAAGTGTATAACAGGACGTTGTGGGAGGCGGGGGGGGGGGGGGGGGGAGAGGCGAAAGAGGAAATTGACTTTCCCCTGGCAGAGATATTTGAATCATGGCCAGCCACAGTGAGGTGCCTGAAGACTGGAGGGTGGCAAATGTTGTGTATTTGATTAAAATGGGCTGCACGGAAAAGCCTGGAAACTACAGGGAGATGAGCCTCATATCTGTAGTGGGTAAGTTTTTAGAAGGCATTCTGAGAGACAGGATCGATAGGCATTTAGAGAGGCAAGGACTGATTAGGGAGAGTCAGCATGGCATTGTGAGTGGAACATCATTTCTCACAAATTAAATGCAGTTTTTTGAAGGGGTAACCAAGAAGGTACATGAGCAATGCAGTTGATATTGACTACATGGGCTTTTGCAAGGGCTTCGACAAGGTATCACATGATAGGTTGTTGCATAAGGTTCATTCTCACGGAATCCAGGGTGAGATGACAAATAGGTACAAAATTGGCTTGATGACAGAACACAAAGGGTGGTGCCAAAAGTTGTTTTTCAAACCCGGAGGCCTGTGACCAGCGGTTTGTCTCAGGGATCGGTGTTGGGTCCACCGTTTTTGTCATTTATGTTCGTGATTTGGTATTTCAACGGCGGCCGGAGCCTCCCACTTATTCTACACCTCTCATGTCTCTTCACAGTGCCAGACTAGAGTCAAGCTCAACAGGGTCTTCTTTCCCCGCTGATTTTGCCAAGCCCGTTCCCTTGGCTGTGGTTTCGCTAGATAGTAGGTAGGGACAGTGGGAATCTCGTTCATCCATTCATGCGCGTCACTAATTAGATGACGAGGCATTTGGCTATTTGAGCACACTCAAATGAGTGCCATGTTCGAGTCTTTACGTCGCTCGTCGACGTGTTTGTCTACCTCTAGCGAATCCACAGTCAAGGGACTACTAATCTAAACTGAGGCCAGATTATAAGGTCAAATCAGGGGTACTACCCTCCCAAGATCTAATTGGGGCTACCGAGCCAAGTTGTTGGTACCCAGTGCACGAAACTCCACCACCTCAGGACTGATAGAATAGGCCGAATCAAGACTGAAAAATTAAAAACTATTAACTATACTACCCTTAGTTCGGTCCTGAGTTGGCTCTATGCTAACAGTCTCGATGAAGGTACCAGAAGTACCAACATCGCTTACGGTATTTTTGCTTATTTCTAAGCTTCCCAAACCCATATTCTGGGCTTTATAGGCCTTATTATAGAAGGTAACTGTAGTTAACTCAACTACGTCATCCGTTGGATGGGCCGTCCGAACGGGCTCCTCTACAATAGGTTCAATGTCCTCAACTACTGGGGTAGCTACCTTACCTGGACTGGGACCAGAATATACCACCCAATAGTGCCGATAGTTTAACTCGGGTCTCAAGACCGTCTCTTCTGTTTGAGTGGAGACGGAACTTGTCTCTAGCTTCTTAGGGCTAGTTCTAGTATAGCCTAACTTTTTGAATTTTTCCCAGAGAGCGGCTACAGACTCATCTGGGGGGCTGTTATTTAACCGGGACCCAACCCATCCGGATTCCCCCTTTTTGGGAGTATTATTCATTTCGCTAACCGCCTATATCAAATCGCACAAATCTCTCTGTGGACTATCTATCTACGGTCTCTGCGTTGTTTTTAACAAAGTTGTTTAGCCCTTGGTGGCAAGCCACCAAGGTTACCGACGGGGCCGCGAGGAGGCACAACTTCACTGTGAATGCCAAAACACGCCAATAACATTCACAGAGGTAACTACCCAGAGATGACTCTCTAGTGAGACCCTTCTAAGAGAGTCATAGTTACTCCCGCCAATTTAGGAGGTACAGTTTGTAAGTTTGCAGATGACATCTAGATAGGTGGCATAGTGGACTGTAAAGAACGGTTTCAAGGACTGCAAAGGGATTTTGATCAATTGGGCCAGTGGCCTGACGACTGGCAGATGGAATTTACTTCAGATAAATGTGAGGTGATGCATTTTGGTAGATCGAACCACGGCAGGATTTACTCAGTTCATGGTGGGGCGTTGGGGAGAGTTATAGAACATAGAACATAGAACAGTACAGCACAGAATAGGCCCTTCGGCCCACGATGTTGTGCCGAGCTTTATCAGAAACCAAGATCAAGCTATCCCACTCCCTATCATCCTTGTGTGCTCCATGTGCCTATCCAATAACCGCGTAAATGTTCCTAAAGTGTCTGACTCCACTATCACTGCAGGCAGTCCATTCCACACCCCAACCACTCTCTGCGTAAAGAACCTACCTCTGATATCCTTCCTATTTCCCACCACGAACCCTATAGTTATGCCCCCTTGTAATAGTTCCATCCAATCGAGGAAATTGTCTTTGAACATTCACTCTATCTATCCCCTTCATCATTTTATAAACCTCTATTAAGTCTCCCCTCAGCCTCCTCCGCTCCAGAGAGAACAGCCCTAGCTCCCGCAACCTTTCCTCATAACACCTACCCTCCAAACCAGGCCGCATCCTGGTAAAACTCCTCTGCACTCTTTCCAGCGCTTCCACATCCTTCTTATAGTGAGGTGACCAGAACTGCACACAATATTCCAAATGTGGTCTCACCAAGGTCCTGTACATTTGCAGCATAGCCCCATGGCTCTTAAACTCCAACCCCCTGTTAATAAAAGCTAACACACTATAGGCCTTCTTCACAGCTCTATCCGCTTGAGTGGCAACCTTTAGAGATCTGTGGATATGGACACCAAGATCTCTCTGTTCCTCCACAGTCTTCAGAACCCTACCTTTGACCCTGCAAGCCACATTTAAATTAGTCCTACCAAAATGAATCACCTCACATTTATCATGGTTGAACTCCATTTGCCATTTTTCAGCCCAGCTTTGCATCCTATCTATGTCTCTTTGCCGCCGACAACAGCCCTCTACCTCATCCACTACTCCCCCTATCTTGGTGTCATCAGCAAATTTACTGATCCACCCTTCAGCCCCCTCCTCTAAGTCATTAATAAAAATCACAAAGAGCAGAGGACCAAGCACTGATCCCTGTGGCACTCCACTAGCAACCTGCCTCCAGTCCGAAAATTTTCCATCCACCACCACCCTCTGTCTTCGATCAGGTAGCCAGTTACCTATCCAATCGGCCAACTTTCCCTCTATCCCACACCTCCTCACTTTCATCATAAGCCGACCATGGGGGACCTTATCAAACGCCTTACTAAAATCCATGTATATGACATGAACCGCCCTACCTTCATCAACACACTTAGTTACCTCCTCAAAGAATTCAATCAAATTTGTGAGGCACGACTTGCCCTTCACGAATTCGTGCTGACTATCCCGGATTAATCCGCATCTTTCTAAATGGTCGTAATCTCATCCCTAAGGACCTTTTCCATCAATTTACCAACCACCGAAGTAAGACTAAACGGTCTATAATTACCAGGGTCATTTCTATTCCCTTTCTTAAACAGAGGAACGACATTCGCCACTCTCCAGTCCTCGGGCGCTATCCCCGTGGACAGCGAGGACCCAAAGATCAAAGCCAAAGGCTCTGCAATCTCATCACTTGCCTCCCAACGAATCCTAGGATATATTTCATCAGGCCCAGGGGCTTATCGACCTTCAGTTTATTCAGAACTGCCAGGACATCCTCCCTCCGAACATCTATTTCCTCCAGCCTATTAGCCTGTAACACCTTCTCTTCCTCAAAAACATGGCCCCTGTCCTTGGTGAACACTGAAGAAAAGTATTCATTCATCACCTCGCCTATCTCTACTGACTCCATACACAAGTTCCCACTACTGTCCTTGACCGGCCCTAACCTCACCCTGGTCATTCTTTTATTCCTCACATAAGAGTAAAAAGCCTTGGGGTTTTCCTTGATCCGACCCGCCAAGGACTTCTCATGTCCACTCCTAGCTCTCCTATGCCCCTTTTTCAGCTCATTCCTTGCTAACTTGTAAGCCTCAATCGAGCCATCTGAACCTTGTTTCCTCATCCCTACATAAGCTTCCCTCTTCCTTTTCACAAGATATTCCACCTCTTTCGTGAACCATGGTTCCCTCACACAGCCATTTCCTCCCTGCCTGACAGGGACATACATCAAGGACACCCAGTATTTGTTCCTTGAAAAAGTTCCACTTTTCATTAGTGCCTTTCCCTGACAGTTTCTGTTCCCATCTTATGCCCCCTAATTCTTGCCTCATCGCATCATAATTACCTCTCCCCCAATTGTAAACCTTGCCCTGCCGTGCGGCCCTATCCCTCTCCATTGCAATAACAAAAGACACCGAATTGTGGTCACTATCTCCAAAGTGTTCTCCCACAACCAAATCTAACACTTGGCCCGGTTCAGTTCCCAGTACCAAATCCAATGTGGCCTCACCTCTTGTCGGCCTATCCACATATTGTGTCAGGAAACCCTCCTGCACACACTGCACAAAAACTGCCCCATCCGAACTATTTGACCTACAAAGGTTCCAATCAATATTTGAAAAGTTAAAGTCCCCCATGACAACTACCCTGTGACCCCCACACATATCCATAATCTGCTTAGCAATTTCTTCCTCCACATCTCTATTACTATTTGGTGACCTATAGTAAACTCCTAACAACGTGACCCCTCCTTTCCTATTTCTAAGCTCAGCCCATATTACCTCAGTGTGCAGATCCCCCTCGAAGTGCCTTTCCGCAGCCGTTAAACTATCCTTGATTAACAATGCTACTCCTCCACCTCTTTTGCCAGCTTCCCTACACTTACTGAAACATATATACCCCAGAACATTCAACAACCATTCCTGTCCTTGTGCTACCCACGTCTCCGCAATGGCCACAACATCGTAGTCCCAAGTACCAATCCACGCCGCAAGTTCATCTACCTTGTTCCGGATGCTCCTTGCATTGAAGTAGACACACTTCAACCCACCTTCCTGCTACCGGTACCCACCCTTGACCTTGATACCTTCCCCAATACCTCGCCACCCTCAACACTGACTTCTGGATTACAACTCCTTTTCCCACTACCCTGACAAATTAGTTTAAACCCCCCTGAAGAGCCTTATCAAATTTCCCTCCGAGGATATTGGTGCCCCTCTCGTTCAGGTGCACCCCGTCCTGTTTGTACAGGTCCCACCTTCCCCAGAATGTGTTCCAATTATCCACGTATCTGAAACCTTCCCTCCTACACCATCCCTGCAACCACATGTTTAACTGCACTCGCTCCCTGTTCCTCAACTCGCTATCACTACAGCGAGTTAAATATATAGTTATAGAACAAAGAGATCCAGGGGTACATCTCATTGAAAGTGGAGTCACAGGCGGACAGATTGGTGAAGTGGGTATTCGGTATGCTTGGTTTCATTGGTCGAAACATTGAATTCAGGAGTTGGGACGTCTGCTTGAAGTTGTACAAGACAAGTGAGGCCACACTTGGAATATTGAGTACAGTCCCGGTCACCCTATCATAGAAACGATATTATTGAACTGGAAACAGTGCAGAAAGGATTTACGAGGATCCTACCGGGACTTGATGGTTTGAGTTCCAAAGACGGGCTGGATCGACTGGGACTTTTTTCTCTCGAGCGGAGGATGCTTCGGGGTGATCTTCGAGAGGTCTATAAAATATTGAAGGGCAGAGATCAGCTACATAGTCAATATATATTTCCAAAGGTGGCGGAGTCTAAAACTAGAGAGCAGAGTTTTAAGGTGAGAGGGGAGAGATACAAAGGAGTGCAGATGGGCATTTTGTCACACAGAGGATGGTGAGTGTCTGGAACAAGCTGCCGGAGGTAGCAGTAGAGAAAGGTACAATTTTGCCTTTTAAAAAGGGTTTAGGCGGTTACATGGATATTATGGCTGTTGAGGGATATGTCCCAAGCGCGGGCAATTGGGACTAGCTTAATCATTAAAAAAGGGTGACATGGGCATGCTAGGCCGAAGGGCCTGTTTCCACATTTTAAACCTGTATGATTCTATGAATCTATGACTGTTAAATATGCTATGAAATGGCCCAGCAAAATATTCAGTTGAAGGGGAAAGAGGGATGGCCAACAAATACTGGCCTTGGCAATGAAATATATTTTGCATCAGCAAAATTTTATGAAATGATTTACTCTCATTTTGTTTCATTTCATATCAAACAGGGTGACGTATCCTGGTGTCTTATTATTTAAAACTTCAGCACTTTAACTACTTAAACAGGTAAGGTTCAGTCAGAGAAAACTCTGCTATTTGTGATGTATATAAATGATTTGGAAGAAGGGGTAACTGGTGTTATCAGCAAGTTTGCGGATGACACGAAGTTGGCTGGACTTGCGGATAGCGATGAACATTGTCGGACAATACAGCAGGATACAGATAGGCTGGAAAATTGGGCGGAGAAATGGCAGATGGAATTTAATCCAGGTAAATGCGAAGTGGTGCATTTTGGAAGAACTAATGAAGGGGGGAGCCATCAAGAGTATAGAAACACAGAGGGACCTAGGTGTGGAAGTCCACAAATCGTGTAAATCACATTAAATGATCACTGCCTGCCATGTGTCTGTTGTGTGATTCTTCTTCAGAGCTTTTTGTTCATGTTACATCTCTGATTTTCCAGCTCTGATACACGTTTCCCCAGTTCGAAGATTAATTTGTTACTCCGTTCGCAGAGGCGTGTTTCCACTTAATGAAGAACTAAATAAAAAGTTATTAATTCCATGACTGGAAATTAAGCCCGGGTCACAGTGCCGAATCCTGACCACGAGACTCAGAGGGAAGCACATGCAAGAGATTTGCAATTAGTTGAACATCTTTCTACTCGTTGCATCAGTTCAAGCCTCTTGAGCTGTAGACATTGTAAGACATTCATTTGTTGCCGAGTGATTCCTGAGTTCACAATTAGAAAATGCAACAAGTGCTCTGCAGCTCAGTAAAGTTGGTAACCATTAATGAAATCCGAATGGCATTGACATTAAAAATGTATGGAAATGCTTCTGATCAGTTTCGAAGTGGGGATTCTTCCGCGTGTAAGTCAAACGTGACAACCATTACACTACAGAAGCACTGCAATATTGTTACCTGAAGCAAGTGCTGTTTTCTGGAGGGGAAAGTAAACTGGTTCCACAAGCCCGTCTCTTGTCCACATGAAGTTATATTTACAATGGTCCTCCCGTTTCCTCCTATCAAAATGAATAATGATACACCCTGTGGCGTTATTTTCTGCTGACTTGATCAACGAATTGTATTCCATGACTTTTAAAGTAAATTAACATTTGAAAGTGATATGATTAGATTCCAATATTTCCCCGCTATTATTACGCTGGATTCAGTGCCTTAGACGACCCAGCAACGCTACCACAGGAAGCAAATGGTGTCATATCTGGGCTGCCAGGAAACAGAATTAATGGAGTAAGACAAAGTCATGTATCCCATTGAGCCTCCTCCACCATTTAATGAGGTCATGGCAAATAAAGTCACCATAGTCCCAGATCAACATCGGCTGTTATTTATTCATCTGATAAAAAACAAAAATACTGCATACGCTGGAAATCCGAAATAAAAACAGAAAATGCTGGATCAACTCAACAAGTCGAGACAGAAACAGAGTTAACGTTTCAGAACTTAATTATCATCCTTCAGGGATATTCACCTTAGTTGTGTAGCTTCAGATTAATATGCTATACAAAGGTAAACAGAACAGTGCAAAAGTTCAGGACATTTCTTATTAAGTAGCTGAGAATGCCCGAGGGGCCAAATGACCCACCTCTGTCCATGTTAACCATACGCTAATCAGTGCAGTCAAAACAATGGTTAAGGTGATGTCATGGTGGCAGTGTGGCTGGACGAGCTAAGGTATTTTTTCAATTTCTAGTGTCTGTGGTGATTCGGCCTCAGTTCCCGCCTCTGCCAATCTTCCTGCTGGTTTACCCTTCATGTCAGCAGGTCATGTGTCTGACAAAATGTTTCTGACAAAAATAATGAAGATGAACTATGCAAGAGGAGTTTGTAAACTTTGGAGGGAGGTGCAGCATAGAAGAGTAAGATGTGAATAATGTTAATGATAATTGAGAAGAATGCATTGTAACCTACGTGGAACATATTCCCCACTTTGAAATTTGAACAATCTGAGATGCCAGATGGAAAAGCACATTTTGAAATGCCGCTGACGCAATGTGCTTAGCGAGCTCAGTCGGTAAAGCAGAAACTCTTAATGTTAAGGTCGTGGGTTTGAGGCCCACTTTGGGCGTCAGTGTTTTTAAACTTTTCTGCTTTCCTGTGTGAATTCCAGCTCTCCATTCCTCCGGCAATGTCACCACTCAAACTGGGTATTTCCCCGTGCTGCTTTGTGAAACCCTCAGTTACTGGTTTCTGAATGAAAACTGCCTGTCCTCCATTGGAAGCCGAAAAGTTTGGTGCTTAATTCAGCTAGAGGTTTGTTTTTAAATCATTTAGCATCATATTTGGACCGGGATCTGTGATATACTTCTGTCAGTGGAAAAAATAAAATCTACGCATTATTGGCCAGATTTTACCTTGTATTGCCATCTCTATCGTCAGCGCTTTGCAGCCGATCACTGTCCTTTTCCTGTTCTTGATCTTCTGAACGTGACATTTCCAACTCAAGCACAAAGTCGTGCATCTCCCTTACTGGTACTGACCACAAAATCAATAATGGTTGATGCACAATAATAAAATTGCTTGCCCTGACAAGAAATCGAACCCAAGCAGTAACGGTGCAAGCGCTGCATCCTAACCACGAGACCACTAGGTAAAATACGAGGTGCTGATTTTTTCGAATATCTAATTGACAATTGAAACCTTTGACTTTCATTTTCTTTTCAGACTTTTTTTCCCCAGAAACAAGTTTCTCCTTGAAATTGTCAAGTTTAAGCTGAGCAAAATTGACTTCTTAGCCAGTGGAAACACGAATGCTGTTAACTGGAACATGAAATTAGCAGTGCGATGAAATAGTCCCATAAGCTGCTGATATGTAACTTTCAATTTCTAAGTCTCACCAACCTCATCATTGCAGCTCATGTGATACGTATGAGGCAACACAAGGCAGACATCGGTCACTGAAAGCAATTGACGCAGATCATATGTTAAACATTTTAATGTCGCATCTCTTTACGTTTCTGTTGCTGCCTCTCCTTCTGCTCCCTCTGACCGTCCAGCTCCTCGGATCAATTAGCTTCTTGTGGCAGACCCAGATAGTTGGAGGGAGGATCGGGGATTATAGGACACAACGTTGTGTGAAGAGAGGGAGTTCACAGATGACAGGGGATAGAGACACCAGGATCTTATCTTCCTAATTCTCCAAGATGCAGATTACAGGAAGTTGCACAGTGCCAATTATTCGCAGTCACGCTCTCCTTTCAGTCTTTTGTACGGAGTCAAGTTTCGTAACCTTTGAAGCCTTGCTGCATTTGCTCCGGGTATTGCCAATCCCTCATTTGGAATATTGTGTGCATTTTTGGTGTTTCACATTTAAGACAGGATGTGCATCTAATGGAGACAGTACAACAAAACTTCACTGGGCTATTCTCTGAGATGAAGGGGTTGTCCTATCATGCGAGATCGGGTAAATTGGGCTCAATTTCTCTGGAGTTCAGCAAAATGATATACTATCTCATTGAAACATACACAAGAATGAATGGAATAAATCGGATGCATTCTGAGATGTCATTCGCATTCTCAAATGATTTAAAATATGGGACACAGTCTCAGGATAAGGGACAAAGACTTTAGGACATTTAGGACTGAGATGAGGAGAATAGTTTTGTTGGTTATATATCCAATTCAATCCAATCAAAGTCCAATTCAGTGTCGCAGCAAGTGATACATACCCGGTCCAAGCTGACAAGACAGGGATCTCACCTCCTATCTTGGACTTGATCTATAGGATCCAAGCTGATTGGAGTAGGCATTGCACCTGCTCCAAGGCTTGATCTCATTTGCATCTCAGCCAAAAGGCCGAGATGCTGCTTTTAAAAAATGCTTCAAATGAAGCTACAATGTAACCTTGTGGCTTCAACCAAGTACAGCATGTCGATGCTGCACTTGATCTTAGCCAAAAGGCTGAGAAGCGATGACGAGAAATTACTCCACTCAAAATGTTGGGAATCGTTGGCATTTTCTCTTCCAGAAGGTTCTGGATGCTCCATCATTGAACACATTTCATTGTGCGATAGACAGATTTCTTCTGTCCAGCAACGAAGGGAAGCAGGCGGGAATATCGAACTTAAACAAATGCTCAGCCACGAATTAATGTTTCAACACTGAATCTTACGTTTAATAGCATAATCGATATATATATATATATATATATATATATATATATATATATATATATATATATATACTTCATTTAACATGTATACAATGAACATTTATGAATTAAATAACGTTGGTAACGCTGGGAGACATTTTTAAGGGCGGCCACGGACCCATTACCAACCCGCAAATGTTTGCGTATGAATGCTGCTGGGGAGTAAACAGTAGAATTTCCGTCCCTGGATTATTTCGAACTACCAATCGTTCTTTCAATAGCCGAGCTGCAACAGGTATCTTAAATTAGGGCGTTAATCATTTCTCTACAGATTCGAGCAAATTCTATTGCTGCAAAAGCTGATCCAGAACGACAGCATGACCACATCGTTTACAATTCCATACAAGTGCCTTCCGTTATTTTGTTTCCACATGGTTGCTGTGTGTGGGGGGTATTCCCTTTCTCCTACGAAAAAGTAAAATGAATCCATGCCTCTTACGGCAGGGAGAAATTAAACGGTAGAGAATAGAATTGACCACCAGAAGCCCAAGGCTACAGGACCTTCAAGTCATGATGTGGAGTTGCCAGCGTTGGACTGGGGTAGGTACAGTAAGAACTCTCGCAACACCAGGTTAAATTCCAACAGGTTCATTTGGCAGCAAGAGCTTTCGGAGCGCAACTCCTTCACCTGATGTAGGAGCAGAGCTCCGAAAGCTCGTGCCACCAAATAAACCTGTTGAACTTTAACGTGGTGTTGTGAGACTACTTACTGTACTTCCAACTCAATCATCAATAACATCATTCACAGCTGCATCTTGTTCCAAGCATTGTGAACCATTTTACTCAGGAATTATTCCTGGATTCATATTTTCCTCCTTTGTGTTCTCATTTTGAAATGAGATTCACTTCAATCTCCAACAAAAATCGAATTGCAAACCAGGCGGAAAACCAATGGGAAACAAATCACTGGGTAAGACAGATTCATTGGCGCTCATTGCAGATTCACAACACTCAGCTTTTAAATCAAATTGAGGAATTTTACACCGAAAATTTTAAGAAAGTTGTTGTGGCTTTTTTTTGTGACTCACACACTCCGGTATTGTGTAAATGCAGCTCGGACGTTCAGTGAGCCGTTTTATCATCTACCTGTGTTTTCCTGAGCCTGTGCTCGGTGTATTGAGAGGATTGTCCTGGGTTGCTGTTGTCGCAGGGATGGGGAGCCACCCGCTGATTGAAGCTGCAGTCGCCGCTATCTGGTGGCAGTGGGTGATTGGAGATTGCGGGGTAACATTCTGATGCTTGTCTCTGTCTCACTCACCGTAGAGCTGATTCAGGAATGTGATTATATTTATGATTAGTGTTGCTTAACCCCCTTTGAATTTAAAATCACGCATGTTAATTTGTTAACCCACTTTTGAACGAGCATCCTTTGCATGCTAAGTAAATGCAACAACGACGACACTTCAGTAACGATGCCATAGTTGGTATATCTAATTCCTTCCTGCAAACATATAATGTCATCACCTCCACCACGAAATCCGCAGGCTTACCACTCTCTGCGTGAAAAGATTTCTCCTTATCTCAGTACTAAAATGTTTACCCATTATCCTTAGAGGATGACACGTGGATCCGGACTCCCCCACATGTCCCACGAGTGGATAAAAAAATCGGTCAGGATTACATTCATGGGAGTTCAGAAGAATGTAGACTGGGAGAGGAGGATGCCGTATAAATCTGTAAATTTCTAACAGGGCAGGACATGGTACAGGCTGGAAGGATGCTCCCATGGATTAAGACAAGTCAGCATGGATTTAGTAAGGGGAGGTCGTGCCTGACAAACCTGTTAGAGTTCTTTGAAGAGATAACAAATAGGTTAGACCAAGGAGAGCCAATGGATGTTATCTATCTTGACTTCCAAAAGGCCTTTGACAAGGTGCCTCACGGGAGACTGCTGAGTAAAATAAGGGCCCATGGTATTCGAGGCAAGGTACTAACATGGATTGACGATTGGCTGTCAGACAGAAGGCAGAGAGTTGGGATAAAAGGTTCTTTCTCAGAATGGCAACCGGTGACAAGTGGTGTCCCGCAGGGTTCAGTGTTGGGGCCACAGCTGTTCTCTTTATATATTAACGATCTAGATGACGGGACTGGGAGCATTCTGGCCAAGTTTGCCGATGATACAAAGATAGGTGGAGGGGCAGGTAGTATTGAGGAGGTGGGGAGGCTGCAGAAAGATTTAGACAGTTTAGGAGAGTGGTCCAAGAAGTGGCTGATGAAATTCAACGTGGGCAAGTGCGAGGTCGTACACTTTGGAAAAAAGAATAGAGGCATGGACTATTTTCTAAACGGTGACAAAATTCATAATGCTAAAGTGCAAAGGGACTTGGGAGTCCTAGTCCAGGATTCTCTAAAGGTAAACTTGCAGGTTGAGTCCGTAATTAAGAAAGCAAATGTAATGTTGTCATTTATCTCAAGAGGCTTGGAATACAAAAGCAGGGATGTACTTCTGAGGCTTTATAAAGCACTGGTTAGGCCCCATTTGGAGTACTGTGAGCAATTTTGGGCCCCACACCTCAGGAAGGACATACTGGCACTGGAGCGGGTCCAGCGGAGATTCACACGGATGATCCCAGGAATGGTAGGCCTGACATACGATGAACGTCTGAGGATCGTGGGATTATATTCATTGGAGTTTAGGAGGTTGAGGGGAGATCTGATAGAAACTTACAAGATAATGAACGGCTTAGATAGGATGGACGTAGGGAAGTTGTTTCCATTAACAGGGGAGACTAGGACGCGGGGGCACAGCCTTAGAATAAAAGGGAGTCACTTTAGAACAGAGATGAGGAGAAATTTCTTCAGCCAGAGAGTGGTGGGTCTGTGGAATTCATTGCCACAGAGGGCTGTGGAGGCCGAGACGTTGAGCGTCTTCAAGACAGAAATTGATAAATTCTTGATTTCTCGAGGAATTAAGGGCTATGGGGAGAGAGCGGGTAAATGGAGTTGAAATCAACCATGATTGAATGGTGGAGTGGACTCGATGGGCCGAATGGCCTTACTTCCGCTCCTATGTCTTATGGTCTTATGGTCTTATGGCAAGGTCATCCAGAACCACGGATCAATGTTGAAGGATGCCAGATAAAAACATTTTGGACTGAGACGAGCAAATACTCCTTCACCAATAGATTGGTGAGCCTATGCAATTCACGACGACAGTAATCCGTCGAGGCTAAAGCCTTTCTTGTCATCACGAAGGAGTTGTATACAACCTTGGAATCAAAGGGTAAATGGTGGTAGGGGAGGGGGGGGGGCGTTTGGGGAGCAGGTTTTACTTAGTTTGATGCAGGCGGAGCAGGATCACAGGGCCGAATAGACTTCTTCTGTTCCTATTTTCTACTTTTTTATCTGCATGTCTCTCTGTATTTCCGTTTGTATCTCTTTCGCTGTATACCTCTTCGTTTATGACAGTTGTTGTGTGCCAGTGTGCCTCTCTCTATATGTCGTTCTGTGTATAAGCCATTGTATTATCTTTGTCTGCAATGGGAAACTTCCGTTTGGGGTTACGATTGAAAAACGGTGAAAGCCTCTCTCCCTGAACTGTGTTTCTCTCTCATGCAGTGACAGGACCTGCAAAGAATTTAATAAGAGAGTTAAACAAAAACTCTTGGGAATGTTTTTAACAGTTTGGTCTGTGGAAAATGTGTTGTTCATAAGACGCTGGGGGAAGATGTTTCTATCTGATAAATGACTCTGGAAACCTGAGTAAGCTTTGCAAGCATATGTGAGGGAGAGGTTTGAATGGACATTCAGGTTTTTGGCTGATTGTAGTGTCAATTTGTTTACAGATGCTATTTACAGTGAAGGGCCCGAGACAATGAATTGCCTCCAATATTTCAGGAACGTGAAAGAAGCAATTCATAAAGTGAGAAATACTGGAAAATCACTAACTTGAAGTTGCGAGGCCTGATCACTTCTACCTGCTGCTGTTTATATTTTTTTTACATTTTTAAGAACTATCACATCTTGCCCTTGTTACTCTTGTTGGAAATCTCACTGTTGTTTTAGAAAAGATAAACACCGATCCCACACTAAATACCATTCAACTCCAACCCCCTGTCCCCGCCCTCCCCCCAAACATAGGACTGAACAGAGATTGTGAGCTGTAACTGGTGGCAATGAGAACTATGTTTTAAATGTGGATAAGGAACACATCTCCATTTACAGATCTCTGCCCTGTTTATAAAGTGACGAGGACTCTCCCGGCACTCACTATCTATCCTGAATTGGTCGCTGTTCCTCACTGTCTCACTGTTACTCTCTGCATTAATTTTACTCTCTCCTTCGTCATCATAGTTCATCGCGCTCTTTCCAAGAGAAAATCTGCCGGGGGCAGCAAAGCAGGAAAAGGGCAACCTGCAGTTTGTAAACCTCACTGAGCCTTGAAGAATGATGGGATTAAAGACGAGTGAGTTTGTGGCATTTGACATTGGTGAGATTCAGATAGATTACCGTAAGTTAGAATTTTAGGCACCTTCCCAAATTCCAGGTCGTGCGAATTAATGCATGTGGCATGATGTGCTAGTTTCAGATGGTGAGAGCATAGCCCCCATGTTTCCCAACACATTTCCCTTCTTTAATGAGTACTTGCCTTTCTGATGTCTTGCCTTCATGGACATCATGAACCGCCGCCAATTCAGGCACCTTGGACCACAGAGGAAAGAAAAAGCGAGAGAGAGCAAGAACACAGCCCATTGTAGAGGTCACGTGTAAAATGAACAGCAAAAGCAATGAATGTCACATGATGTTGGGCAGCACGGTGACACAGAAGTTAGCAGTGCTGACTCACAGCAACAGGGGCCTGGGTTCGAATCCCGGCTTGGGTCACTGATTGCGTGGGGTTTACAAATTCTCCTCGTGTCTGCGTGGGTTGCCTCCGGGTGCGCAGGTTTCCTTCCCCAGTCCAGAAATGTGCGGGTTAGGCAAATTGGCCATGCTAAATTGCCTCTTCGTGTCAGGAGGGCTAACTAGGGTAAATGCATAGAGTTATGGGGATAGGGCCTGGGTGGAATTGTGTTCCTGCAGACTCGATGGGCCGAATGGCTTCCTTCTGCACTGTATGATTCATGTTTTATTCGCATTATTTCTATGTCGATTAGGATTATTTCAATCGTTTAAATATCAGACAGAATGGGTATGTCAGCCAAATCTTTAACTCCTCCCTTACTTTACTCTGGGTGCCTGCGTAAATGAATGGGTTAATGCAGGAACTCAACAGCTGAAG
This sequence comes from Mustelus asterias, assembly GCF_964213995.1. NCBI lineage: Eukaryota > Metazoa > Chordata > Chondrichthyes > Carcharhiniformes > Triakidae > Mustelus > Mustelus asterias. Next base: position 14,110,133 of record NC_135830.1, read on the forward strand.
CATATACCCACCTTCGTCCAGAATAAAATTCGATTGATTGTAATTGGTGCCCGAGAAATAGCTAACGTTCGCAATTTGGACACAGAGAAAAGTTGTAATTACTAACGAATATAACAAGATGAAACTTCCAGAGACACAGAAGAGTAAAACAATCGACTTTCGCCTCTTCTCCACTTCAGGGTCCCTCTGATTCTCTGCATTGCTTTGATCCAAGAGTCTGCTCCGGGCTCTGTTGGCTATAACGATGTGCCTTACGGTCAGTGCATTAAACAGTAAAATCAAAATGAATGGAAGACAAGGATTTAAGATGACGAAAATCCAGTCAAATGAGACCCAAGCAGCTGTTGTGTAATATGTTGTTTTTAAGTTGCAGTACCATGGTGTCTCATCGATGAAAAATGCAGGCTCATAGATAAAGTACAGCGGGATATTTCTTACACTGTTCAGAGCGCAGGCAGTTCCAATAACCACAGCTGCTGTTTTTTCTGTGCAAAATTTGGTTTTCAGTTTCTGACAACAAATCGCAACAAATCGATCAAAGGTGAACGCGACGGTGACCCAGACAGATGAATCCCTGACCCCATAAATCAGCATAAGACTAACACGACAGACCGGAGTGATGGACAGGAAACTGAATTGGAAATAAATACCTATAATCCGGTTAACTATTACAGCAGTGATGATTACGAGGAGATCCGTTACAGCCATGAATACCAGGTAATAAGTGATACATTTGGAAAGGCCACATCTTCCTCGAGGTAGGATCACAGTCACTGCCAAATTAGCTGTGACAGGAAAAACAGCATGTGAATAATGCTGGAAAATAAGGACAGAACATAAAATATTGCAATGACTCAGAAGTCGGGAAATCATCGCAGAGAGAGCAGTTTTAGCATATCAGGTGGATTACCTGCCTCGTAACTGGAGGAAATAAAACCACTCAATGCACACAGCTGCTGGCATGTTGCTGCAATATTAGGAAGATTTTTGTTTCTCTCATATGGCGGACACTGAACTTGGTACTTTGCAGATCATTGGCAGGAAATACAATTAATTATCATCTGTCTCAAATTGTAGAGAAGAACAAAGATAAGAAGAGTCATTGCGAATCATTGCGAATTCGAATGGGCTCTAATACTATATTGACCAAGGAATTGGGCAGAAAGACAATATATGACATTGAGTGTTAAAGAAGGGAAATGTTTCACACAAAATAAAAACAGAAAGAAACGATGACTGAAATATAAACGACCCATTTGCTTGGGAAGAGCTCGACTCCTGATTGATAATGATCACAAACTAATATATCAATAATTTGCATAAACCAATAAAGAAACTCAACATGTAAATATCTCATTGCAGGTCAGTCAGCAGTACCCTCGCTTCAGACCTGGAAGGTTCTAGTTTCATGTGCTCTTCCAGGGCTCGAGCAATATAACATTGTTGCACTTCCAAGGCTGCCATATTTGAGCCATGATAATTAAGCCAGAAGCCAATTAATAAAATAGTCATGGACAATTTCAGCTATTTGGCAGAAAGCTTCCACATTCAAGCGCTGGGACCAAGGTGCGCGATGGTAACATTGAGCAGGTGCAACAACGCCCACATAGCAACAATGACAAGTATGCAATTGAAACTCAATTAAACTTCAATGACCACCAATAGTTCACCGAGAGAAATTCTGTCGCCAATATAAAAGGATTATCTTTATACCTTGAGCTGGAAGTAATAAATAGAAGAAATACACAATTGCAAGGATACAATGATACTCATCATGGGACGATAGTATAACAGCACGTTAAGCAACCTTTGTGGTTCAGTGAAGAAATTACACCATAAAAGTGGAGAAAAGTCACTAATAATGTAGTGTAATTGTGTCAATAAAAGGGATAAGTTATGTTGTTGTTCAGAGCGTGAAAACGATTGAAGTGGGAAAATGATACTATCTCAGCTGCATTGAGTGTCCCATTAAAAGCCAAATATTGCCCGATTAATGAGGGAAAAGAATATACCTGCCGTCTAGAAGCAGTTCTTATATATGACAGAAGTGATAGAGTAACGTCAGATATGAGAGAAAATATTAGACAATTATATTCACAATGAATAAGTAGTAAAATTACTGTACCTGGAAACCCAACAGCTGCAAGGATAGGATAGTAAATTGCAAACAGCAGACCTTTTGGTATTCCATGCATTTCAAGCACAAACTGAGAATGTGTTTTGCACAACCCCGAAAGATTGTCACATTTATACCAGATCTCAGTCTCAGCGGACATAATTACATGGTTTGATGTTGCACATTAATTGCACATGTTCGTTTAATATCCAACATCACCCTATGATGCTGCCGAAATTGCTGGTGTTTTCCTTTTAATTTAATAGACATTTTATTGAAAAGTTCATCCAGCAGTTGCCAGGTAGAGTAAACAACTAGATAAAACTCCACTTCAAAAATAAAGTTATACGAGCAATGTGGAACGTTTTTTGTCGAAACAACTCTGATGTGGAACCAACATATTGTACTGTATGATTGCTAGGTGATAACGTATAGCCCAACAGGCCGTTGCAAAAGTGAAATAGAGAGTTATGCATAAGGAGTCCATCAAGGGTAACTCAAACCAATTCAGCTGAAGGTATAACTGACCAGAAGTCCGAAAGGCAGATGTAACCAAGTTCGAGATCCCGATCATTATTGACAGAGCGTAATCACCGATCAAACTGCAATGTGGGCCCAGATCTATCTGAAACCTCGACCCGGAATCACAGAACAACAGAATAATACAGTGCAGAAAAGACCCTTCCGCCCATCGAGTGTGTACAGACGCATGAAAGGCCCTGACCTGCCCATCTAATTCCAATTGCAAGCACTTGGCCCATAGCCTTGTATGCTATGGAGTGCCATGTCCACATGCAAATATTTTGTTTTGAAGGATGTGAGGCTTCCAGCCTCTACCAACCTCCCAGGCCGTGCATTCCAGACCGTCATCACGCCCTGGGTAAAATAAATGGTCCTCAAATTCCCCCCTAACCTCCCACCTCACTTTTCATTTGCGTCCTCTCGTAACAAACCCTTCAACAAAGGGGGATAGCAGCCTTCTATCCACCTCGTCCATGTCCCTCATAATTATGAACAACTCAATCAGGTCGCCCTTCAGTCTTCTCTGCTGCAGAGAGAAAAACTCAAAGCCTGTCCAACTTCTCTTTATAACTTAAATGCTCCATCACAGGCAACATCCTCGTGAATCTCCTCTGCACCCTTTCCATTGCGATCACATCCGTCCTATAAGGTGGCGACCAGAACTGCACAAAGTACTCCAGCTGCGGTCTCCCCAAAGTTCTATACAACTCCATCATGACCTCTTCACTTTTGTAATTTATACCGCGATTGATCAAGGCGAGGGTGCCACATGCCTTTTTCATCACCCTATGAACCTGCCTTTCCGCCATCAGAAATCTATGGACAAATACGCAAGGCCGCTTTCTCTTCGGAACTTCCCAGTGTCAGATCTTTCATAGGACACTTCCCTGTCAAATTACTCCTTCCGAAGTGTATCACCTCACACCTTTCAGGGTTAAATTCCAATTGCCACTAATCAGCGCATTTGGCCATCTCGTCTATATCTTGCTGTCCCCCAAGACACTCAACCTCACTGCTAACCACCCGGCCAATCATTGTGTCATCAGCAAACTTACTGATTTTATCCCCCATATATCAATCTATGTCATTTATATCAATGACTAACGATTGGGGGGCCAACACGGGCCCCTGTGGTACGTCACTGTTCACTGGCCTCCCCACACTAAAGCAGTCGTCTGTCATCACCCTCTGTCTCCTATCGCTAACCCATTATGAATCCACCTTATCAGATCACTGTGTATCCCGTGTGCACTCTTAATAAGTTACCTCTGTCGGAGTTTGGCAAAGGCTTTGCTGAAATACATGTAAGCTACATCAACCACGCTATCCTGAACTACACACTTGTTTACATGCTCAAACAATTCAATCACATTTGTTAGGCATGACCTCGCTCTGACAAAACCATGCTGACTATCTCTAATCGTACGTTACCTCTACAAATGGAGATGGATGATCTCGTTCAAAATCTTCTCCAGCAGTTTCCGAACCACAGACGTAAGATTCATTGGTCTGTCGTTCCCCCCTGCTCGTCTTTTTTTTTAAATAGTGGGACCACATTAGCTCTTCTCCAGTCCACTGAGACCTCTCCGGTGGCTAGCGGGCAATTTCCTGCGTCGCCTCCCACAACAGCATGGGTCACAATTGATATGGACCTGTTGACTTGTCCACTTTTAGCCCGCCAATTCCTTCCATACCTTGTCACTCCATATGATAATTTGCTCTAGAACCTCACAGTCTCTCTCCTCGAGTTTCATAACTACCTCTTCATTCTCGTGGGTGAAGACCGATGTGAAATATTCGTTTAACATCCAACAACTGGCCTCTGCCTCCACCAACGGATTTTCCCATTTATCCTTAACAGGCCGTATTCTTTGCCTGGGTACCCTGAGCGATTCTGCTCCTGTAAAATTCTGCGATAAAATTTCACTTAGAAATTTTAGAGAATGGAAACTTTGTTATGTTCCTGTCTCACTTTGTATATTCCAAACTCATATGTTGCAAAGCAGAGAAATGCATCTTGCTATTCATTTAGTGCTTCTGACTTTGAAAATATTCTGGACAATACAGTGATTCACAGGATATATAATGATCCACACACACTCCAAATGAACTTATTATAAGAAGCACAGAGAAAGCCGGACCTGAAAGTACAGGAGAAATTGTTCACTTCATATCTTAATTAGCTGAATTTAGGAATTTTAAGGAGTGATTTTGTTCACCATTCAAACCCTGATTTCCATCCCACCTTTAATTTAATGTTCACGTTCAATTGCAGTTTAGACAGAGAAACATAGAAAAGCTACAGCACAAACAGGCCCTTCGGCCCCACACATTGTGCCGAACATATCCCTACCTTCTCGGCCTACCTATAACCCTCCATCCTATTAAGTCCCATGTACTCATCCAGGAGTGTCTTAAAAGTCCCGATTGAGTTTGCCTCCACCACCACTGATGGCAGCCGATTCCCTCGCCCATTACCCTCTGTGTGAAAAACGTCCCCCTAATATTTTCCCTGTACCTACCCCCCAGCACCTTAAACCTATGTCCTCTCGTAGCAGCCATTTCCACTCTTGGGAAAAAGCCTCTGAGAGTCCACCCGATCTATGCCTCTCAACATCTTATACACCTCTATTAGGTCTCCTTTCCTCCTACGTCTCTCAAAGGAGAAAAGAACGAGCTCCCTCAGCCTATCCTCATAAGGCATGCAACTCAATCAAGGCAACATCCTTGTAAATCTCCTCTGCACCCTTTCAATCATTTCCACATCTTTCCTGTAATGAGGCGACCAGAACTGAGCACAGTACTCTAAGTGGGGTCTGACGAGGGTCTTATATAGCTGCATTATTATCCCCGGACTCCTAAACTCGATTGATAAAGGCCAGCACACCATACGCCTTCTTAACCACCTCCTCCACCTGCGGGGCCGATTTTAGAGTCCAATGGACCCGGACCCCAAGGTCATTCTGATCCTCTACAGACCACTACGCATTGATCTGGGTTGAAGTCCATCTGCCACTTCTCCGCCCAGTCTTGCATCCTATCTATGTCCCTCTGTAACTTCTGACATCCCTCCAGACGATCCACAACCCCACCAACCTTCGTGCCGTCGGCAAACTGACCAACCCATCCCTCCACTTCCTCATCCAAGTCATTTATGAAAATGACAAACAGCAAGGGTCCCAGAACAGATCCCTGGGGCACACCACTGGTGACCGACCTCCATTTAGAAAAAGACCCATACACACTCTCTGGCTCCTTTGGGCAAGCCAGTTCTGGCTTCACAGGGCAGCAGCACCTTGGATTCCATGCCCTCTCACTTTTGCTAGAAGCCTTGCATGGGGGACCTTATTGAACGCCTTGCTAAAATCCATATAAACCACATCTACCGCTTTCCCTTCGTTAATGTGTTTAGTCACGTTTTTGAAGAACTCCACCAGGCTCCTAAGGCAAGATCTGCCTTTGACAAAGCCATGCTGAGTATTCTTGAGCATACTAAGCCTCTCTAAATGCTCATAAATCCCGTCCCTCAGCATCTTCTCCATCAGTTTACCAACCACTGAGTTTAGACTCATTGGCCGGTAATTTCCTGGGCTATCCCTATTCCCCTTCTTGAAAATAGGAACCACATGCGCAATCCACCAATCCTCCGGCACCTCTCCCATCTCCATCGATGACGCAAAGATCATCACCAGAGTCTCTGCGATCTCTTCCCTCGCCTCCCACAGTAACCTGGGGTACAACCCATCCGGACCCGGCGACTTATCAATCTTGATGCCATTCAAAGATTCCAGCACAACCTCTTCCTTAAAGTCCACATACTCAATCTTTTCAGTCCACCGCAAGCCCGCAGTACATCCACCCAAGTCCTTTTCCTCTGTGAAAACCGAGGCAAAATACTCATTAAGCAGCTCTGTCATTTCCACTGGTTCCGTATAGACTTTCCAACCTTCAACTTTTATCGGCCCTATTCCTTCACGTCTCATCCTTTTACCTTTCACATCTTTATAGAACGCCTTAGGATTCTCCTTAATCCTACCTGCCAAGGCATTCTCGTGACGCCTTCTGGCTCTCCTAATTTCCTTCTTTAGTCCCTTCCTACAAGCCGTATACTCATCTAGATCCCTATCTTCGCCAAGCTCTCTGCACCTTTTGTACGCTTTCCTTTTCTTTGCGACTAGGTCCCGCACAGCTTTCGTGCCACACGGTTCCTTTAACCTACCAACACCTCGCTGTCTGCTCGGAACATTGTCCTGCAGAACTCTAGACGGACATTCCTTGAAAAACTGCCACCTCTCTTCAGTACATTTCCCCGGGAATACCTCCTTCCAATTTACTCCTCTAATTTGCGGCCTTATGTCATCATATTTCCCCTTACTCCATATAAACGTTTTCTGAGCTAGCCTGATCCTCTCCTTTTCCAATGCAAGCATAAAAATGATAGAGTTATGATCGCTATCCCCAAGATGCTCTCCCAATGAGCGATCTGACACCTGTCCAGGTTCATTGGTCAGTATCAGATCAAGTACAGCCATTCCTCTTGTAGGCTTGTCCACATGCTGTGTTAGGAAACCCTCCTGAACACACCTAACGAACTCCTCCCCATCCAATCCCCTTGCCCGAGGGATATTCCAATCTATGTTTGGGAAATCAAAGTCTCCCATCACAACAACTCTGCTATTACTGCATCTCTCCAGGAGCTGTTTCCCGATCTGCTACTCCACCTCCCTGTTACTATTGGGCGGCCTGTAGAAAACTCCCAGCAAAGTGATCGACCCCTTCCCACTCCGAACTTCCACCCACAGAGACTCTGTAGACAATCCCTCCACAGCATACACCTTCTCTACAGCTGTGATTCCCGCCTTGGTCAATGCGCAACCGTTATCCTACCAGTGGCTGCTGCAAAGTAACTTCGTCAGGTGGTTACTTCGAATTGCTTTCTTCCTCAGAAGCGACTGTCCGAGCTCTTTAGAACAATGTTGGTCTAAATAAAGGGTGATTGTACTCTTGCCAAAAATGTATGAAGCGTCAACTTCGCTGCAAAAGAATGTTGTAGTTCGAGAAGTTCCGTTTCCATTCGTTCATACAATGTGAAAATCGCTGGCAAGGCCAGAATCTGCTGCCCATCCCTAATTACGCTTGTCAGAAAGTAACAACCCAGCACATTGTGATGGCTCAGGAGTCACTGGCGAACAGATTATTGCGGATGGCAGATTTCCTTCGCTAAGTGAGATTAGTGAAACTCGTGCGTTTTTATAACAACGAATGATAATTTCATAATTACCATCCCTGCGACCAACTTTCAATTCCAGATTTTAGTACCATGTGTCGACAAATGAGAAAACTGTGTAATAAACTTGGAATGTTTAACATTGGAAATTTGGACAGAGGAGGCAGCTAAAGTGGGAAAGGGATTTAGTTCTCAAAATGTGTGCAGGATAACGTTCTAACTCACTTAAAAATAACATCCCAGGAAGTGAAAATCAACTATTGGATGTTATGATGGAGAATTAACCCGAGTGAATAAAGGAATAAGAGTAGGAGGGAAATAAGAAGACAATACTCACCATAAAATATTAAACTTAAACTTCCAGGGAGCTACATTCAGGGACAGATTGCAGCTCGGGACGGGAGACTGGAATGGCGGCGATTACATTGAATAAAATCCTGCGCCAGCATTCGACAATGCAATCGGTTAAACTTGCTCATCACTAAAAAGAAACTTGCACAATAAAATGACCCATCGAAAATGCAGAATGTGCTATAGGTATGAGCGAGATGTGAACAACAAACGAAAGCTGAAAAATGAAAAAAATCAGAGAAAAATAAATTGGTGTCGATGATAATGAAATAATATTTAACAAAGTGTACGTGAAAATAGATAACTCTTTAAAGCAATGAATGACAATGTAATGCAGCAATGAGCTGGAAACAAGCACATTTATTAGCAGGAAGATGAATATCAATGCAAGTAGTAAATTCACATTCGTCGGGCCAGATATTCCTGTCAGTACGACTGGCAGATTTATTAATGACACTGTTTTTCTCACTCTTTCCTGTCTGACGAAGAACTGAATTAAATTTGGACGAAAAACTCCTCAAATCTGTTTCCCAGGTTTGTGATTGAAGTGAGAGAATGCTACCACCTGCTGGCGGCTCACAGCTATTGCAGGATCGGGCCTTTTTGAGTTTCAGAGAAGTTCAGTGACTCCATGGTTGCATCTGCAAGCGGTTCCTGAAATTTGAATACTGAAATGCATCGTTAGGGATGGATGTTTTCAGCAGGAGCTCGTCTGCTGCGTTCCAGTGTTTTGTCGCAGTCCATTGTGACGTGAATAATTTCAGGAGGATGTCCCGAATATACTCCCCTAATCTCAATAAATTGACCACCAGGAGCCTCTGGCTCCAATGCTTTCCAGTGAATCATCAAAACCAACATTCGCAACTTCCACTTCTTAGCTGTAACCCTTCCCAAACATTTTGATCTATTTTACTCAGAGTTTGTTCTTGCATTTAATATTTTCTTGCATTGTGACCTCATTTTCAAATCAGATCCACTTCAACATCCAACACATCGACTTCCTTCTTTTGCGAAAATTAGAAATTCGCGAGAAATCTGTCAATGTCCAAGGGGGTGTCTCCATACTGCGCAGCTTGCTGATGGCTGAGGAGGATAATCCTGGGATGCCGATTCTGACACAAGTGCTGGAATGAAGCTGCCTGATGTGTTTGTGGGTTAATGCTTTTTCCTTGGTATCTCTTTGCAAACCACTGTAACCACTGCCAATCTTGGTGATGCACTGCACCCCAATGGAAGTGTCGCCATTCTGTCTGGGGTCAGTAAGTGTAATTCCGGTACGAAAATCGATACCGTGGATATCTGTATCACACTCACAGGCATGAAAAAGCAAGAACTATGAGCGTCTCATTGGCCTCTTGTACCCATCTGCCTCACTATGCAGGAAGTCGTTGTATTTGTGACAATCTTCCATCCCGTGGGCGGGGCGGCGCATAGCCACTGAAAATGCATCTATTTAACAGACATGGAAGCTGAGGACAGAATCAATCCTAAATTTATCCAGCCAGTAGGTACCCACAATGCACCGCAAACACTGCGAATATGGAAATGATTGAGCTTATTTTCTGAGATCTATGAATCTTCAATGTTTCACAGTCGCACGACAAGGTGCTGGGGTCGCAGAACCTGTACAAAATCAGCTTGGTCCTCAGGATCAGTAAAGTATCTGCTCTGGATGAGCCCGTTGGCTGCATTGCTCTATAAGTACCACACGCTAAGCGATTGCGTCACCGGAGCGCATGAACCCGCCACGATTTGGTTTGATTCCATTTTCCACTGAATACTCGTGATCGATGTGATTTTTTTCCTAACTGACCGAAGAGTTCCTTCTGGAAACCCAATGCGGATTCCACACACTAGGGGGCACAATGGGCATGAGCTTCACTGCACGCTAACGACAAGAGGAATGCAGAGAACAGCATCAATCCTTGTGTATGGCCTTCTTTAACCTCACAAAAGTTTTCAATCCTTTCTCTTTTGAGGGATTATAGAGCACCTTCCTCAGACTTTTGCCAGCCTCAAATTGGGAATTGGGAGGTGGAGTTCATCTGTGAAAACAGCGAAGTCTAAAACAATTGCGCCCAATTTGGGGCTCGAACACCGGACTCTGCGATTGACAGTCGTATGGTCTACTGACTGAGTTCAAAAGACACACAGTGAGCCATCTTCCAAAATTTAGTGAGGCGAATGTTGTTTTACATCTTGTGCTTTAGCTTTTCCAAAATTACAAAGTGCAGAATGTAATTAACGTGCAGTATTCCTAAAATTGCAATGCATTCATTTCAATCATCAATAACATCATTCCCATCTTCCACTTATTAGCTGCACCTCTTTCCAAACATTACAACACCCTTCCAGGTTTTTGTTCGGCCATCAATATTTAATAATGTTTAATTATGTGTGCTCTCATGTTTAAGGAGCCCATATCACTCCTAGTCACTCTATGAGATGGTGAATAAAAATGTTTATATGTTGCAATAAACACATTAAATTATCTAACATACTATATGAAATGTTGATGTGTCTGCCCAATGACAGTCAACACTTTCGTCACTTGATCTGCCCCGAGTATCATGAACTTCGAACGCTTCTAATTTTGCTGCTCGCATGATAAGAGCAAGGTTTAGCAAGTTACTTATGTCATGAGGAATCGGCTGCCGCCGTTACCAATTTAACAATAAAAGCAGAATGTGCTGGTGTAGGTCACATGAGAACATAGGAACCAGGAGCAGGAACAGGCAATTCAGCCCCCGAGACTGCTCTGTCATTTAATACTGTTATGTCTGATCTTATCTCGGCATAAACAACATTTTCCGACGCGCTCAATCTCGTCCTTTCAACCCTTGCTAATTAAAAATCTCTCTATCATCTCTCATCATCTCTGTTTTAAATCGCCAACTCCTTATTCTGAAGCTATGACCTTTCGTTCTACATTGTCCGACAAGATGAAACATCCTGTCTAAATCTATTTTGTCAATCGCCATTTTCACCTCGTAGACCCTAGTTAGATCTCCTTGCATTCTCTTAAATTCCAAGGACTATAGGCTTAAACTTCCAAATCAGCCTTCAGGAGACAATGCGCTCAACTGTGGAATCAATCTGGCAAACCAGCTCTGAATGACCTCAATTTAACTACATCCCTCTTCAATTGAGGGGATTAATACGGTACGCTATATTCTAACTGTGGTCTCACTAATGCTTTGTCCAATATCAGCAATCCTTCATAACTTTTATATTCTATTTCGTTAGCAATGAATCTCACAACTGCTTGAAATTAAGGCCTGAAAATCTTGCCGACGAAATATTAGAACACTTTTCAAATGATGCACGGTAGGCTGAAGGGGCAGTAATTTGGAGAACAGGATTTGTCTTTTCTTTTTCTCGTGGACAGGACATACTTGGAATATTTTCCACATTTTCTTTTGTGTCAGGAATGGAATTGCTTGTACATTTGTCTGGCTACTTCGGAGACAACGGTCTGCATTATCGCTGCCCAGATGCAACCACGTCCCATAGTCGTTTCTGTACACAGAGCCCTCAACCGTTTGTTGATAGCACGTGGACCAAATAATATTCGCAGAAGTTTGAAACTAATGATGCTGCAATCCGCGGGAGTCGGAACAGAGAAAATCTCGTGTATCCAATGCAGTATAATACAGTGAGAAATTGCAAATAAATCACTGTTCCGCCTCAATTTAAATTTAAAAGTTAAAATGTAATTGGTAAATTGTCTATAGTTATATTTCCTCCACTTTCATGGGAATGCTTCTTCCGAAAAGTAATTTATCACGTTATCTCAATTGAGAAGGAGACCAAAAATATTAGGTAAACTATTGCTTCTTAATTTTGAAAAGGAAGTTGGATAAATGGTTTCATTGGAAGCGCGTTGGCTGTGGTGTTAATTACACTGAATGACCCATTGTTTGTGGAAGATAGTGGAGTGCTTCCCAAGACAAGGCAAAAGTTCCTGTCCTTGTAAGAGGAAGAAAAACGGAGAATATTAATATGCGAAGTAGGGTGGGGATTCCACAGCTCTGGTGTCCATCAAGCAGGGTGGGATGAACACTCGTGGCTTCGATAAATATTGAACTGTTGGAAACGGTGGCTGTCTCATCGGCCCAATAACTACCTAAATGAAGGAAATGCGAGCAGAGAACATAAAATGCGAGAGGAAAAAGAATGGGAGAAAGTGCAGCTAAGGAAGCTGTCGGATTTACAGGGCGATTTAGTGGATAATAATTACCAACTTCTAGCAAGAAATATACAAGGCAAAATCAATCGAAAGTGCGGAAACTTTAGAGATCGACATTTGGAAGGATTGGAAAGGGAATATTTTGGATGCAATTGAGCAATATTTCAGTGTTGTTTGTAAGAGTGGGAAACAACACTGAGTTAAGGATATTTTAAACACAGCGTGAAGGAAATGTTGAGCAGGGCTAGAACAGGAATGAAATAAAACAGATATAGCACAGATATAGCTATGTCCTTACACATAGCAATGCCTATTTATTCAATCAATTGAGTGTTTTTTTTAAAGGGTAAGATCTTCAATGTGACATTTACTTCCAATACTCCTGGGGCTGGTCATCAGCAGAGTCATGATTGAACTGGGAAATTAATAGTTAGAGGAGAAAACGCTGGAAAATCTCAGCAGGTCTGGCAGCATCTGTAAAGTTTTGACACAGTGTCAGCTGGACTCGAAACGTCAGCCCTTGTCTCTCCTTACAGATGCTGCCAGACCTGCTGAGATTTTCCAACGTTTTCTCTTTTGGTTTCAGATTCTAGCGTCCCCAATAATTTGCTTTTATAAATTAATAATTGGACTTGTTTCAACCTACATGTAACCACTGTGAACAAGACGCACCTTAACTGAATACAGCAATACAGAAAAATCGCTGTTAAAATGCAATATATTTGAGCTCATAAAGCTGATTTGCATAATCATTGGTAACTTGTTCTAACGGTCCCGTGAGAACTGAATGCAACAGGAGGCATTAGTAGATTCCATAAACTGAATTTGAAAGACAAAATGCCGGAAGCATTCAGGAGGATGGATAATAACTGTGGCAAAATATTTCGTGTCCGTTTGATTGAGAATCCCAGCAATTTTGTCTTTAATTTCAGAAGATATGTATAATCTCAGTGACATGAACCAAACCATTCAGTCAATGATGGCGTTCTGCACCACTGGCCACTTTGGAAAAAAAAAACTCATCAAACCAGAGTAATGAATTTTGTAATCGGACCAATGTACAGTGGGTGTAAACAATGTCTGATGTGTTGGTCTACATTTAATGTCACCATGTTGAACTGAATCAATTCATAGAGAATCTAACTCCTTTAAACTGAACAGCGCTTTGCAAAACAGAATGAAATGTACTGAACAGACACTGTTAGCCAGAGAAAAACGGTGGCCTAAAGAGCAGGTCAGAGATGAGAAAACTTCCGGGCCAGTAACTCAACTCTTCCTTCCACAATTAAAGTCCACAATCTATGAGGCACAATGGTTGTGATGCAGTGCGCATGTCTGACGAATGCAGCTCCAACCAAGCTCATAAATGTCAACACCATCGACTCCCAGCTTGGGTCGCTGTCTGTGCGGAGTCTGCACGTTCTCCGTGTCTGCGTCAGTTTCCTCTGGGTGCTCCGGATTCCTCCCACATTCCTAAAGACGTGCTGATAAGGTACATTGACCGTGCTAAATTCTGCCTCAGTGAACCCAAACAGGCGCCGCGGTGTGGCGACTAGGACATTTTCACAGTAACTTAATTGTCGTGTTAACGTAAGCCTACTTGTGACAATAATAAATAAACTTAAAATACGTTGTTGGACAAAACTCTGTATCCAACATCTTCTGACCCATATCCTTCACAAGTGTCGCACACGAGAACACTGTGTGTTAGCTCCCACATGCATTGCATTCATTCGCCAAGCTTCCTTCGACAACACAATGTAAACCAGCAATCGCTAGCACGAAGAGGACATGGGTTGTGGACAAATGAAAACAACACCACCTGCAGAATTGGACATGAACCAGAAATGATCCTGACTTGGAAATCTGTCGTTCTCCATGGCTGTTGGATCAAAATCCCGCAACGCCCTTAAAACAGTGATGCTTGTTTCAATTCTTTCAGGACCTCGGTGTCGATGTCCAGGCCTGGAGTTTTGTTACCCGCACCTGATTGTTCTTGGGAAGGGGGCAATGAGCCACTTTCTCGAAAAGCTGGAGCCCATAGACACACAGGCCTTTGAGGGACGGATAGCTCTTTCTGCATTGCGCGTGTAGTTAGACCACGTCGATAGCAACAGTTTAAGAAGAAAACAAACCGCCAACTTCTGTAAGGCAATTCTAAATGGTCAATAAGACTGATGACTTACGCAGCGATAACCACCATTAGTGGAGGAGTTATCAAAAGCCTGTGACCACGCTGACCACTCTGAAGCGCACTTTAAAATTGATGAATCTTAACTGCCTGCATGTAAATTAATTGTTACAATCCGGATCTCCGTACACACAACAGAAAGTGACGCAACTCATGTTGCATCTAGCTGCGCTGAGAGTTGATGTAATAATCTGCAAGTGACCGAACTGGAATTAATCATAATTAATAGCTACCTGCTATTAATGCCATTCTATGCCACTATCCTTGAATGTATTTGATCCAGAATGAATTTGCCAAAATTGCGAAATATCATTATGCTGAAGTAGATAAGTATACATGGAATTTACAGGCATTGAGGAGAAGTCGGCACCCAAAATAACGGTGCTAAAATGGGCATGAGTAGAATGAACACAGCTGTGTTTTGCTGGTGCTGCTCATTGTAAATTGGTGTTGTTTGCATTGAATATAACAGCACACTCCAGGTCTTTGGAAACATGGCGACAGGAATAGATCACTTGATCCTGTCCAGCCTGCTACGCCACTCAATTAGGTAATGGAAAATAATCTACCCCAATTACCATTGGCGAATGGATACCAAGGTATCCTATAACCGTGCTGACCTGTTCAGTCCACATAGACTTCAAGGTGTTGAAACTCATCTGTCCACATTTCAATGAAACGTGACAACCGAGACCTCACAACAAGGAACACAGGTGCCAGGAACGGACACTGAGTCGGTTGTACTTGATGTAATTGCATTGAAACACACCTGACCACATTACGTTAGCATAGCAGAAAGTGTGCTGTCCATATTCGATGCGGTCTTGCCTGATATGATTTTGCCAACATTGAATAGAAAAATACGAGTCTGAAATTGTGTACAGCTAATTTCACCAACTTAAATTAGAAGATTGAAATGACAGATAGTGAACACTACATGTCGGCACCAAGAATATAAGTACTAGCTGGACATGTTTGCACTGAATTCAACTGTGCTGTCATCGAGCTGGTCACTATGAATTGCACTGGTATATGTCGAATATGATGGCACCCTCCAGGGCAACATCAACATATAGACAGGAGTAGGTCATTCGGCTCGTTATCCTGCTCCGCCATTCAATTAGATCAAAGAACAAAGAACAGTACAGCACAGGAAACAGGCCCTCCGGCCCTCCAAGCCTGTGCCGCTCCTTGGTCCAACTAGACTAATCGTTTGTATCCCTCCATTCCCAGGCTGCTCATGTGACTATCCAGGTAAGTCTTAAACGATGTCAGCGTGCCTGCCTCCACCACCCTACTTGACAGCGCATTCCAGGCCCCCACCACCCTCTGTGTAAAAAACATCCCTCTGATATCTGAGTTATACTTTGCCCCTCTCACCTTGAGGCCGTGACCCCTCGTGAACGTCACTTCTGATCTGGGAAAAAGCTTCCCACCGTTCACCCTATCTATCCCCTTCATAATCATGTACACCTCTATTAGACCTCCCCTCATTCTCCGTCTTTCCAGGGAGAACAACCCCAGTCTACCCAATCTCTCCTCATAGCTAAGACCCTCCATACCAGGCAACATCCTGGTAAACCTTCCCTGCACTCTCTCTAACGCCTCCACGTCCTTCTGGTAGTGCGGCGACCAGAACTGGACGCAGTACTCCAAATGAGGCCGAACCAGCGTTCTATACAGCTGCATCATCAGACTCCAGCTTTTATACTCTATACCCCGCCCTATAAAGGCAAGCATACCATATGCCTTCTTCACCACCTTCTCCACCTGTGTTGCCACCTTCAAGGATTTGTGGACTTGCACACCTAGGTCCCTCTGTGTTTCTATACTCCTGATGACTCTGCCATTTATTGAATAACTGCTCCCTACATTATTTCTTCCAAAATGCATCACTTCACATTTATCCGGATTAAACTCCATCTGCCACCTCTCCGCCCAATTTTCCAGCCTATCTATATCCTGCTGTATTGCCCAACAATGCTCTTCGCTATCCGCAAGTCCAGCCATCTTCGTGTCATCCGCAAACTTGCTGATTACACCAGTTACACCTTCTTCCAAATCATTTATATATATCACAAATAGCAGAGGTCCCAGTACAGAGCCCTGCGGAACACCACTGGTCACAGACCTCCAGCCGGAAAAAGACCCTTCGACCACTACCTTCTGTCTGCTATGGCCAAGTCAGTTCTCCACCCATCTAGCCACTTCTCCTTGTATCCTATGAGCCTTAACCTTCTTAACCATGGGCAATTATTTACATCAACATCACCTTCCTGGCAGGGGGGAAACCATGATCATGCAGGTGGTTCGCCCAGGACGAGGCTAGCCCGTTTCAATTAAGGTGTGCTGACACCTACGATGCCCCCTGATGCCGAATACTCGACTGAAACATTTGTAGTACTCGTTGCTGCGCTTGCGCTAAAAAAACAGAGCCCTACGCTATTTCCATATTAGTTGATGTCAACAACTCCCAGAAATCAGCCGATTTATCTACTCAACTGTTAAATTTCCACATCTCTGTAGTGGAGAAATCTAGAATGGTGGAGTATATACCGCGAAAGGGTCTGGGTGAAATCGTTGTTGATGGAGATTGATGGGCTGAATGGCCTCCTTCTGCATTGTACGGATTCTATGAAATATATTCTATGATCCACCCTCTGAGTGAAGAAACGTCCCATAATCTCAGTGTCAAATTATTGACCCCGTTATCCTGAGATTAAGTCCCCCGGTTTTAGATTGTAGGTCTGCATTGCATTAATTGTTGAATAAGTCGCTATACTTCGAGTGTAACATTACTTAACTGTACCTGACCACAGTGAATACAAAGGGTGTAAATTCTTGGAGAGATTCACAACGTGCGTACATGTGATCAGTGATCGCAGGGAGAGGATAATTGACAAAGCATGAATTTGGCATCATTTTGCCAAGAACATTTTCAGTTCTGTTGGCCTGACCCCAATATTAAGATGCTAATGGTTATAGAAACAAGTATAACTGAGATCCTTCTTACTTTCTTGACAATTCGCATTAGAGCTCTGTTAAGTCTCAATTCAACTCGATAAAACAAAAACACCAAATAAACAGCAGCTGGACTCATCTGTTTGTTACAATAACTTCAATTAAGACAAAAGTTAAGACGACTAATTAAATCTCTAGAGCCTGTTATGGAGTATAATAGCGACTATTTTCAGGGAATTGCAGAAAACGCTCAGAGTTTTGACAGAAATGCACGCAATACCGAAAGGTCTGGTGTTTGCCATTTACTATCCTGTCCTTGGGGCCATAGGGGTTCCAGGTATGAGATTGTAATTTTGCAGTTAGTTAATAGCTAATTATCGTTCAGCTGAATCAATGCTGTCTTTGTATTCATATCACTTCTTCAAGTTACATACGTATTTGCTTGTGTTTAATCCCTCCAGCAATATAAATTGTTTTATTTGAAGGATATACATTATTTTTTTAAGTACAATTCTTTATATGTAACTGCATTAATTCGTCTTTTTAAAAGTACATTATCAGACGTTTGTTAATATAGTTTAGCGTAATTAACGTTAAAGTTTCAAACCTTGAATGTTTTCATTGCACCTATTTCCCCACATAGTTTCTTCACTTGAATGCACTTTTCACTGACACCATCTTCCTCCGATAGTTATTATTTAATCGCGGTACTTATAGAATTTCACCAATTTACTTCTCAGATCTCAGTGTGTATCTTCAATTTTATTGTTTAATAGAACCGCTAGAATGGATTAATTAGCTTACTATTAACACCGTATAAATGCAATTCATTTTTTTTATTTTCAGAACTGTAGACGTTATTATGGTTTTATTTAGGTCCCTTGTGATTGTCCCAAATAGTCAATTCTGACACGGCTATCACAGAGTCAATGGACTGGCATTGTATTCTCGGTGCGGTTACTTGCAGTGACTTTTAAACTTTCGTATCACGTTGTTTTTGTAGATTTATTGTTAACACGTGTTGTGAAGCAATAATTCCCTCAAATAATTCAACAATTGAGAAGATTGAACCACTGAATAATCCCAAATTGAATTGTATCAAATCGTTTATTTAAGGAACGTTAGGAGGCATGGCGGTTGACAGACATGTAAGCAATATAATTGTTGCCCTCTAATGGATGACTGATATTACCCTTCACTCACCGAACTCAGTGCTCGTATTCTCAGCCGCTAACGCTTATAGACACTGGATTTCTCATGAAGAGAGCTCCAGTTTGCCCCTGCATAGCACATAAAATGTCCCCGGCAATTTCACAGAAATTTTCATCGTTCATTCTCTTCCCTGGGATGGTATTTTTGTGCAAGTTTATTCCCAACCTTTCGAAAACAAGTGAATGATTTTACATCACTTAATTGATAGGACCTGCTTTACATCGACTGTGAGATATAATCCGTGACATTGTTACTTTCCAATCTCATTTTTGGCTGGTTTGCTGTTTATCTACTGTAATTTTTTTTCTTCTTTTATTTGTTGTGGATATTTTGGTACACCTCCCTTTTTATTCTTTGCATTCTGTCGGCCGCGTTCAATCCTGCTCTGTCAGTAGTGATATAAATTTGATTTCTTCTAATCGTTTATTTGGGCATCATGGAGAATTTTGCATGATTATTCTATTGCCCTATCTAATTATCTAATAAAGATGACTTTTTCAAAACAAGTAAGGAATTGTCCAGAGCGGAATGACTCACATCCAACCTAATATCAAGTCATAATGCTTTACATTTCACACACAATACTAAAACACTGTTGATTTTATTGCCATTCGAAAAACTAACTCTCTCTGTTTTTTTCTCTCTCCCTTTCTTACAGCCAACTTGGCAGTGATTGTGATCCTGTCTCGAAGAAGATGCGGTCTCTCTGGATGTGTCACTTATTACCTGGTTTCCATGGCGGTAACGGATCTCCTGGTGATGCTCACGGCTGTAATATTAAACCGAATTGCTGGCATCTATTTCCCCTCTAGTTTCCTGTCTATCACACCAGTTTGCGGTATTCGTGCTGTCCTGAATATCACAGCAATGGACAGTTCTGCCTGGTTAACGGTCGCTTTCACCTTTGATCGATTTGTGTCCATTTCCTGTCAGAAGCTGAAATTAAAATATTGCACAGAAAAGAGAGCGATGCGTGTAATAGGAATCGTGTCCATTCTGGCCTGTGTAAAAAATATCTTCCTATATTTACAATTTGAACCTCGGTACATCATTAATAACGTACCCTGGTTCTGCATGATAAGAGGAATAATTTATACATCACCAGCTTGGGCAGCGTATGACTGGATCCGTTCCACTTTAACCCCTTTTCTTCCTTTCATTCTGATTGCATTGCTCAATGCTCTGACTGTCAAACACATTCTAGCGGCTAATAGAGCCCGCAGGAGACTCCGGACCCAGAGCAATGGAGAGAATCAGAGTGACCCAGAGGTGGAGAAGAGGAGAAAGTCCATTGTTTTACTCTTCGCCATCTCGGGCAGTTTCATCCTATCTTATTTGTTATTTTTTATAAACATCCTCTTTGTGCGAATTGCTAAAGTTACTTATTTCTCGGGTTCGAATTTCAGTAATTCCACGTTCATTCTCTCTGAGACTGGATATATGCTCCAGCTCTTGAGTTCTTGTATCAACCCCTTTATTTATGCTGTGACCCAGAATAAAATCAGAGATGAGTTAAAGAATGGGATGAAATATCCACTGAACGTATTTGTAAAAATATTTATGTCTTGAAATAGTGCAATTCAACGTTAGCTGAATTGCATATGGCAGAATGACCTAATTCGTCCATGCCACTCACAAAATCGCTTCCAAAGTGCATTTTCTTTTAATTTCTGTTCCAATGTCTGAATTGAAGATCATATAACGAAATCTAAATCAACACAGCATCAAGTGCAGTAAGAAAACCAGTAAATGCTGTAAAATCTCAGCAGGTCTCAGAGCAGCTGTGGGGAGAGAATAGAGCCAAAGGTACGAGTCTAGATGACCATTCATCAGAGCTGACTGTCCAGTTCAATATTTTGATCTGTTAATATCCAGCTCCCTTACCAGTGCTGATTTGATATTTGTGCATTCCCATCTGCCTCGAGGGCGCTGGAGGACAAAAGCCCGAGGAAGCAAAGTGTAGGCAATATTCTTCTTCTCCTCCTCCCCTTTTTTCTTCTTCTTCTTCTTCTTGTTCTTCTTCTTCAATGTTTTTTTCGTTTCTAAGCTATGTTTCATGGGCTGTGACCATCGCTGACAAAGACTGCATTCGTTGTGCATCACTACTTCCCGTTCTCGAGTCAGAGTCCTGGCTTTGTTCATAAACTGCATGGACTCAACAATCTCTGAATGTTG
This sequence comes from Mustelus asterias, assembly GCF_964213995.1. Classification (NCBI taxonomy): domain Eukaryota; kingdom Metazoa; phylum Chordata; class Chondrichthyes; order Carcharhiniformes; family Triakidae; genus Mustelus; species Mustelus asterias. The sequence goes on from NC_135830.1 coordinate 14,131,077, forward strand.
TGGCAGACGTTCACGCACCTCATTCCACAAAAGCTTGAGAGATTGACATTCTTAATGTGAAGAGTCCACCAAAAAACGATGGTTTCCCCAAATTTCACTGAGAAATAATATAAAATAGCATTTGCAGTTTTATCTGGATTCAGATTGACACGTTATGGAACTTACCCGAAATAGACACGTTGGAATTTACAACTATTTATGTGATGCTAATTAAATGTTTTCTGAATTATTTTGACCTGACCACCTGCTAAATGCGTTTTTTTATGTCAATTGCCTGATTACTGAAAATAACATAATTGATTTTGAAATTAACTGTCATTGACATAAAGTTAGCGACCACAAAAATAAGCCAGTGCCAGGAAGAAGCGATTGTCTGTGTAACGTTGAAATTATGCTGGCAAAGCTAGACTGGACACAATTCAGTAAATTATTCGTGTGCCTCGACTGGAAAGGTACTGAAAAGTTCTGCTCTGTATTTAGACTCTTGTGTATTATATTTCATAGAATATCTAAATTGATAATTGCACTCGCCATTTATTGTTGAACGTTAATGCTTCTCTCTAGATACCGTCCTTTTGACTAAGTTAGCCTGCCAGGAAACGCTACTATTTATGAAGGATTATTTTGTCTGGAAAATTTGATTAGTTAAATGAGCAAAGAATAATGGATGTTCGTTTTGATCATAGTCTTGATACTCACAGCGACATATTTGTATGAGCAATTTAACAATTTTGTGGGCTTTATTTGTGAAAGGTTAGGCAGTAGTTCAGGTGGTCTTTGGATCATGGTGGCCTTGCGAAGTGATTGGCGCCGAAATGGTTGTGGAGCTAATCTGAAACTGAGCTGGTCGAGGAGCAGCTGCAATGCCAGCACTGGTGTTCGTGATGCCGTCATGAATGTTGTCCGTTCTGCCCAATTCCCTCCTCTTCAAATCCTGACAATTGTGTCTTGTTGCCAACTTTGGTAGCCATGCGTTATTTAAATCAGCAACTTACATTTGGCATCTTGTACGTCACGTTTTGTGTTTTAATCTAGGTATATAAAATATAAAAACTTTGTGTATTTACGTAGTTATATATCGTTGTCTATGTCTTTATATGGTATGCCTCTATGTACATATTGTTGCCAGCCAGTTAAGGACGAGTAATGTTTTCTCTGAATTGGGCAAAGTTTGAAACCTCAGTTCTCACTGGAATGATGTCAGAGCAGCGCAAACGTAAAGCCAAGAGTGTTATTTACAAAGTGTGAAAACGTAAAACAAGTTATAAAATCTTATATGTATTCCGAGAATCAGAATTTTCATGATGTGAATTAAGGACCAGTGTCTTTTCCGAAAACACTTCACTATCTAGTGAATGGCAAATAACACAGGCAACTGTGAGGTTTTGTCAGCAACTCACCCAGATGTCAGTGAATACGTGGTGTCCAAAGATCTCGTGAAAACTGCGTCTCCGCTGTGAGCAACTTCAGATTTTCATTATTTAAGATCTAACCTCTGATTTCCTTGAAAAGTATTCCGACTGGGACTACCTCAATGTCTGCTCACTTCCGATGGTTTAATCTCCTCTCCAGGATCTCTGTTCCAAGGCTTTCCGAAGATTGATCTCCTTCCTTTTGATGTCGGCAGCATTACAATTTTCGAAAGACTTTAATTCATTCAGTTGACATGTTGCCTTGTTTTTATTCATATGTGGTTTATGGGTGTCGCTGGACAGAACATCATTTATTGTCTATTTCGAGCTGCCCTTGAGAAGGTGCTGCTGACATTCCTTCTTGAACCGCTGGCGTCTCTGCGACATGCAGTCCGTCGCCTGTGTCGGATTATAACTGTCTGCCACCTCTTCTCGGAGTTGTACCTTTCTTCATAGCCAAACAGGGCATCCAGGACTTCCCTTGAGCTCAATTGCCATTAACTGTTGCCAAGGCATCTACACAAGCAGAAAAGGACACAAATTGTTAATGACAACTGTAGCAATTGGTACCTCTGCTTCTTTGAGGTCGAGGTTCCTGGAGCCACCTAACAGCTGCATCATTTATGTATAATGCCTTTGCCTCTTTCAGAACACCACTTCGCCTAGCTAACACACGAATAAGTTGCATGTGAGTGAATTTTCTAAAATCCCATCCTTCTCCATGATATGTAATCTTTTAGGGTTCATTGAAAGCTTTTAAATTAATATGGTCCCTTCTCCCAAAAATGAACCATCTCATTGCACTGCAGCTCTTTTCAAACAGTGTAACAATAGATCTGTAGTTGTGCTTTTAAGTGCATCTACTTGTTTCATGTCTCCGTGTAACCTACCTCAGTCTATTAAACAAGGAGTGGTAACCTTCTAAACTGCTGTTCCTGGAGAGGCATTGGTAAATTCTAAAGATTAGCCTTTCTGTTTCCTCACTCTTTACAACTTTAGACTTCCATGAACCCGCAGAGTGTCTCTGCCCCTTCAAAATTAATTCATGTCAGTGAAGAGAAAGATAATAAAAAAATTGGAGCACATGGAGGTCATGCTGCAAATTGAGTCTGCTTTTCATTTGGTTAGATCATTAATGATCTAACTATGGCCTCTCCCTTCTGGTTTACTGCTTCAAATCTCTTGTCAGTCAAGAATCTATCTAATTTAGCCGTAAAATATCCCAACTTTTCCTTCCTCCACTGCTCTCTTGGAAAGGGAATTTCACAGACAAATGACAAGTGACAGATACTTGTAGGCACATCTCTGTAGTCCTTCGATACCACTGTATATTTTGGACACAGGTACCAAAACTGAATGTGAGCGAATTGAAGAGAGTGCAGAAGAGGGATGAGAAACGTCAGTTATGACGATCGATTGGAGTGTTTTCGAATTTTCCTTCTGGGGAAGATGGCTTAGATGGCATTTGATAGAGATGTTCAAAACCATGAGGGGAATGGGCAGGTCACATAGGAAGCAGGAATATGTTCAAGCTCATCACAGAAGCAAGAACAAAGGGGCACAGATATAAAGAGATTTGCAACAGAAGCAAATGCGATGTGAAGAAAAAACACACGCTGTAGAATGCATTGCATCATACTGTGGAAGTGTGATGGAGGCATTTTTAATCGAGGCATTCGATGATTATTTGAATAGAAACACTGGGCTGGACTACGGGGAAAAGGCAGGGTAAACCATCTTGCTCGATTGGGGAGCCAGTACAGTAATACCAACACAAATTTATTCCATCTGCATCGAGAGGATTATTTGAATCTGTGACTTGCAATCACGCGCGCAAAGAGAAACAGCATCAACCTATCTAGCCCCTCGTGATCATGTATTTTTAATAGGATCATCACCCATTCTTCCAAATTCAAATGAATGCATGTCAAACCTTCCAAACTTTCACGATAAGATAAGTGTTTAATCGAGTGAATCTGTTGATTATCCTTCCCTGAACATCTTCTGTTACATTTATCAAATTGCTTTGAGCAGCATGACAAGTATGTTCAAAATTCCACATGCATTCTCATAAAAATATATGATACTCTCGCAAAACATCCCTAGCTCAGAATTGAATTCCTCTTCAATTGAGCGACAGCGACCCCTTTGCTTTTCTCGTCGCTATCCATCACTACATCTGCAATGTTTTTATCTGAGAACATTAGTTTCTATTGCCCATTTCAAGAACAACTTAATCATTTCCTGTACCCTTCACAAAGTCCAGTTAATAATAAGTTTTAAGGAACATAATGAAATGCAAGGCGGTGAAATGCAGCTCAATGATCAGTGCTACATTTCTGTTCGCAAGCAGTTTCTAGGTTAGAGTAGGTTCACTTTGTCCTGGAGACTTTACTTTTCAAATGAATATTCGAACCAAGAGAAAATCTCAACATTTCAGGCTCCGGATTTTATATTGGTAACGTTTACAGTTTTACCATAAATATATTTGCAAGAAAGTGTGATCTGTTTTGTACAATGTCTCGTCCTTTAGCTATGGGCAGTGGTTTGAATAATTCACACAAATTTAATTCAATATAAAACTATAGCGACAGATTTACATTTAAAAGCTTAATGTGTCAATGACATGTTCACAAATCTTTTTAACGGGTTTTCCACAATATCAGGCATTCGGTTGTTGCAAAGGTCAAAGGCAAATATTCCCATGTAGTTTTCTGTCGCTTCGTAACTGAGATATAAGTTGGGAGGCACATGCGACCATAGTATTATCGCCCATGAGATTCCCGTGTTCAATGGCAACACAACGGATTTTCTTGCACTGAATCGAATCACACCTGACCCTGCAATCATCCGCTTTGTTCACGTTCACATTCTGAGCCAAGAAATCCACAACAGCCAACACCCAAAATGATATCACAATCTATGCCCTATTGTTCATTAATGGGAAACCCTCTGTCACCTGGATCCTTTTCGCAACCTATCTGCAAAATAGAGAGGGGGAATGACTGGCAAAACTCTCTGCGGGCAACATGCCCATCCGACCACTCTCTTTTGACATCTCGACCTGAGCAGTGGTGCACACATGAACAGTATCAATCATCTTTCACATTGTGAATCTGTTCCAGTCCGTTGAGTCATTGCACTCTCAGATATTCACAACCATATGAGCAGGGAGGTTATGATGGAGCTGTGTGTAACATTCGTTAGCCCAGAGATAGAGTGTCGCGTCCAATTTTGATTGTCACAGGAATCATAGGAAATAAATGCTTGCATTAGGAAGGGTGCCCAGGAGATTGACCAGGATGTTGCCTGGGTTGGAACGTTTCTGTCCTTCCTTGCTTCTATGTATTTGATAAGAACCGCTTGGGAGACTGATCAAGGAGGTTGAAGCAGGTGGGACCCAGGGCAATTGGGAAAAATTAGATTAAAAATTGCCTTATCTCTGGAGGCAGAGTTTGATGGCCCAATGTTTTACTGTGACTGGAAGACTGCGTCCATTGATATACTGGAGGGATTGGTACTGGGACTCTGGCTGTTTCTGGTGTAAATCAATGTACTTCAGGTGCGCATGTGAGGCATTAGCAGGAAGTTTGCAGATGACAAGAAAATTATTGGTTTGTTACAGAGCAAGGTGGACAATTTAGGATACTGCAGCACAATATAGAAGGGCTAAATAGATGGGCAGAAGGGACGGCACGGTGGCACAGTGGTTAGCACTGCTGCCTTGCAGCGCCAGGGACCCATGTTAAATTCCGGCCTTGGGTCACTGTCTGTGTGGAGTTTGCACGTTCTCCCCGTGTCTGCGTGGGTTTCCTCCGGCTGCTCCGGTTTCCTCCCACAGCCTGAAGATGAGCAGGTTAGGTTGATTGGCCATGCTAAATTGACTCTAGTTTCAGGAGGATTAGCAGTGTAAATATATGGGGTTACATGAATAGATCTTGGGTGGAATTGTGGTTGGTGCAGACTCGATGGGCCAAATGGCCTCCTTCTGCACTGTAGGGATTCTAGGATTCTAGGAAGTGTGGAAAATTGAATTTTACCTTGAAAAGTGTAAGGTGATGCATTTTGAGAAGGATTAACAACGCAATGGTAGGACACCAGGCAGTCCAGGAAAGCTGAGATACATTGGGGTTCATGTCCAGAGAGCGCCAAAAAATATGGTAGCTCGGGAGGCTCATGAGATACATTCATTTGATAGCCGAGTCACAGCAGAGAAGTTCTGATCAAAAGCGCATTCTGCCGGTTCTGTATCAAACGCGCATTCTGCCGCAGGGCGAGTATCGTGTGCATTTCTGATCGCCACACTATAGGATGGACGTGATTGCACGAATGGTAGGACACCAGGCAGTCCAGAAAAGCTGCGATACATTGGGTTCCATGTCCAGAGAGTTTCCCCAAAAAATATGCCAGCTCGGAAGGCTCATGAGATACATTCATTTCATAGCCGAGGCATAGCAGAGAAGTTCTGATCAAACGCACATTTTGCCGGTTCTGTATCAAACGCACAGTCAGCCCCGGGCCGAGTATCGTGTGCATTTCTCATCGCTACATGATAGGATGCACGTGATTGCACAAAAAAGTGTGCAGAGGAGATTCACCAGGATGATGCTTGTGGGTTTCAGCTATGAAGGGAGGCTGGTTAGTCTTGGATTGTTTTCCTTAGAGCAGCAAAAGCTGAGTGGAGATCTAACTGATGTGTGCAAAACTCCAAGGGAACTAGTGAGAGTTGATAGAAAAAAATGTTTTCCCTCAACAGAGGGGTCAATAACTGTGGATGTGTGTGTGTGTGTGTGTGTGTGTGTGTGCCTGTGTGTGCGGAGGGGGGGGGCGGAGTTGTCTGGGTGGACTGGGGGAGACATAGATTTAACATAAGATGCAAGACATTTAGAGGGGATCTGAGGAAAGAAATGTTTCTCCTATGGAGTGGTGGGAAATGTACATGAAACTGTCTCCATATTTAAGAAGCACTCAGATGAAAACTTGAAACGCCATCAGAACTAAGGCGACGGGCTCAGTGCTGGGAAATTGGATTAGAATAGAGTATCTTAATGGACGGTGCTGAAACCACGGCCGAATTGCATCTTTCTGTCCTTGAAATCTCTGACTTTTCCAGTTTTATTCCAGCATTGGTGGATGTCTGCGTTTCCACTCCGCTCCAAGTCTCTGCCTTTAAGCTTGTACTTGTAAAATAAATTATATTTTGAACGTATATAACTTCTCTGAGGATCATAAAATACCTCCTGAAGTGTGTTTTTCGCTGTCAGGCCTTTCAACATGTTATATTATGTATGTGCTGCCACTCAAAAATTCATTTCACACAACACAATATATAGGCCTGTCCTGCCAGTAATATAATCCTCTTTGCACTCTTGCCAACAGACAAAGATTAATTGATCAGAACGCTGATGATATAACCAACAGTTCGAAGCCGCAGATATGACATATAAATTCACCATAAATAATTAACATCCTTATTGTATAGCACCTGTACAATTATATTTGCAACTGCAGTACTGAACCCATGCCATATGAGATAATTTCTCAGTACGGACGCTCCATCAGCCAAATCCAGAACAGATTTCATTAGATCCTTAATACTTTACCACCAGCAGCTTAATCTTGTACAATCAAAATACCATCCATTATCTCAAATGTACAAACTCACCTGAATAATACTAATTCAATACCACACAGGAAAGTTTTGACAACTGCACATACTAATCTCAGGCAAATAGTGTTTTTGAGCAAAAATATTAATAATCTGATACAACCCATGCCATTATCTTATATAGATGCCCATGAAATCTAGCCCATTCGTAGAAAGTGTGCCATTACAAACTGGATCCTCTCTCACCAATTTCATTTGTATATCAAGTAATACCAAGTAATCATGGTAATTACGGGATACTATCACTGAGGCCTGTTAAAGGGCAAATTTGGATCTTGTTTAATTTGGTTCGTTCACCCCGTCACTCCCAGGAATGCACATATTGTCTCCTGGAACCTGGAAAATAAATAAATTGGCAACTGCAATTTGCATGTTGCCTGTAGGTCTCCGTTAAAATTTCACGTGAAGCATATATAAATATATACTTTCCTTCAAGAATTTTCTCCCATCATTCCCCTAACACTGACGTGTGACTACCGGTCGGAATTTCCTGGTTCAAGTCTACTACCCTGTTAAATAATGGAACCCCAAGAGCCGTCCGCAAGTCCTTTGGCACCTCCCACTATCGACAGAGAGGAATAAAAAAAGAAATGTCTCAGCACTCCTGCAATTTCCTGCCCCCCCCCCCCCCACTGCAGCCTTTTGTGAAATTTATCCAGACGAGGGGGTCTGTTAACGTTCAACCCCGTCAGCTTCTCCAATACCTATGTCGAATTGTGTAAGTTCCTCATAATCAATTTTCCTGAACTCCATACCTCCGTTCTCCTTTTCCAGAGCGAAGACCAAATAGAAGTATTCATTTAATCGCCAGTCAATGTGCAGTGGCTTCACACAGAGATTGCTCTCTTGGTGTCTAATGGGCCCCACTCTTTCCTTGGTTAACAGCTTCCCTTTAATGTATTGATAATGTATTGAAAATAAATTCTCCCTAATCGTAATAACAAATCCATTTTCATGTGCCCTTTCTCCTCTTCTAATTATTTACTTAAGTTTCCTCTTGCACTTTGTATTTTCCTCCAGAAAAATGTTGCTCCCTCTGAAATTGCTAAAATCAATTCGCTTCTTCCTCCTTCAGTCCTGAATTTTCGGAGGCATTCAGGGTTCCCTGAAGGTATTGCTTCTGTATTTACCCGTAAAAATGTTCGTTCTTTACTTTACAAGGCTCACTTTTGAATGTCCCCAATGCTCTGCTGTTGACCTATCCTCAATTAGATCTTCCCAGTCAAACCTGGTCAGACCCCGCCTTATTTTAATAAGATCTGTCTTCCCCTCATCCAAAGGCGCCTTTGGCAGGCCATCTTCTTCCTTGTATCGAACAAATCTGAACCGTACACTTTTGTGGTCGCTATCAATTAAGTGCTCCCCAATGCAACATCGAACACGTGTCCCGGTTCTTTCCCAAGAACCAGATCCAGCATTGTGCCATCCCTTGGTAGGGCTTGTACATACTGATCCAAGAGGCTCCCCGGATACATTTCAATAAATCTGTCAATTCCAAACACTTAATACTATGACTATCCCAATTTATGTTGGGAAATTTGAAATCCTATCGTATAGTTACCCGATTATTACTCTTACACACCTCTGTGAACTGTCGACATCTTTGCTCCTCGTTCTCCCGCTGACACTTTGGGAGCCTATAATACACGTCCAGTGATATAACACCCGCATTAGCATTCCAAATTTCCACCCAGAAAGGTTTGTTTGAAGAGCCTTCCAATCCAACATCTGTCATTATTGCAGTAATTGACTTTATAATTAAATGTGTCATACCGTCTCCTCTTTTGCACCCTCCTCTGACCCGCCAAAAGATCCTAGAATGTTGAGTTCCCTCTCCTGCCATTCCCTCAACTATGGCTGGTGAGATGACAACAATATCACACTTCCCTGTATCAGACCACGCATTAAAGTTATCTGTCTTACTGATCACAATCCTTTCATTATAGTCAAGACCACCCCGTCTTGCCTTAGCCTTTGACATAAATCATAGGTGAAGTCACTCTGATTTGCACCCTGTACTACCCCTTAGTGATGGGTCGCTATGTCAACAATGTTCCTTGTCTTCTCCCATGCCAGTTCAGCGTAAAATCCTTCAAACATTATTAACAAAATTATTGACAAGCATTTTAACCCCAGTATGACTCAAGTGCATAAAATCTCGTTTGTTCGTGACCCACCTTCTCCTGAAATAGTCCCAGTTATCCAAGAATTTAAAACCCTCCCTCTTGCACCAACTGTTGAACCATACATTCATCTGTTCTATTTTACTATTTCATTACTAACGATCACGTCATACCGGGAGTAATCCAGAGATTCCAATAATTGAGGTCCTGCTTTTTTAAATTTGCTGCCTCGCTCTCTGCGTTCTTGATGCAATACCTCATTCCCCATTTTGCCCCTACTGTTGGGACCAACATGCACCGCGACATATATCACATCACCCTCCCCTTTCACGATGCACCAGGGATGTACAACGCCATTCTGGAACCACGTCTTCAGCCACAGAAACGCCTGTCTGCTCCCCTGACTAAAAAATCCTCTTTCACTATCGTTTTCCCTTTCTTCTAGCCCCCTCTCCCCCATAAACAGTAAGGTCGATTGTGGTGCCAGAATCTTGGCTCTGACTGCTTTCCTCCAATGTGCCATCGCCCGCATCCGCTTCCAAAATGGAATCCCGACTAGAGATCAGGCTCGAGGGTTCTCATGCCCTTCCTGTCTGCTCTTTCTAGACTGTCTGGTATACCATTCCCTTTTTTCCTCTCGTCCTGGAGCTCTGATGTGACCTCTGGAAACGTAATTCCCGTAACTCTCAGCCTCACGAATACGTTGCAGTCTCTTTAGCTGCTACACAAACTCCGAAACCCGGAGCTCCAGCTGCTGCAACTGGGAGAACTTCCTGCACATCTGGTAATCTTGACACTGGCAGTGTACAAGAATCCTTATGCGGGAGAAGCCACACATTCCGCTCTTCTCTCCTCTCCTGACATGACTTTAATGTAAAATTAAAGCTTGGGATTTTAACGAATCTAAATACTGATAATAAATAATAGTTTTCCCAATAAATGATGAAATTATTTTTACCCCAGCTGTTTATGCACGGAGTGTAATATCTGTTATTCACCATCCAATTATCTTGTCGCTTTCTGGTAAAGTGATTCTATATTTTTTTCTTCCAACTCAGTGCTGTCTTTGGAGAGAAACTTCATCCCGGCGCTTTCCGTTATCCTCTCCCGATAATGACTGTTCCTCGCGGGTCTGGAGCTGTCTGATTCCCGAACGGAATAAAATATGAAAGTACTTTATTGATGACATATGGTGTTTAGGTAATATTGCACTGCACAAAATACGAAGACTTATGCATTCCTGACATTTAAAACAAAATCATTGGAAAACATTTAATGGAAAGTTAAGAATTACATTTCTGTCGTTAGGTTTAGACTGATAATAAAAAGTCTGCAATACTTTGCAGTGGAAGCAAACCTGCATGGTTATACTGGATCAGCTTCTTGGATTTTCACATGGTGTCGCCTCGACACCCCGTAATTTCCACATTCTATTCCCCCCCCCCACACCCCTCCCCCACCCATAGCCCGACCCCCCCCCCCCCCGACCCCCGCAAAAGTACCAGAGGACATCTTACTGCCTTCAAGGCGACCTATGAATGATGTTGTCTTTCTTTACACGGTGCCTCATCCATTAAATTTAGAAGAACGTCAACAAATTATAATCCTCCTTAATTGTTGATACACAGAAATGATTACGTGGTCGCAGTATATAGCATGCTCCCAGCATCAATTTGTTTAATTAATGCTCAAATCATGGGGATCTGGTTGAAAGATGCCGAGTTGACCATCAAGTCGTGGAAAAGCATTATGAATTTTCCTTTCAAGTCCTGGCGTTGTACTTGAACCCGAAGCAGCAGGATCAGGTTTAGCGACGCGAGTACTGTTCCACATGATTGCCAATAGACAGAATTAATACAAGCTGACAAAATCTCACATTCAGTTTCAAAATGTGAAAATTGTGTCTCAACCTAATGCACAAACTGAAGCAAAACACTTACAAGACTGCAATGACAGAACAGTGGCACTGTGGGTAGCATTTCAGCCTCACAGTGTCAAGGAGCCACGTTCAAATCCGGCCCCAGGAGTTTGTAAAGTCTCCCCGGGTTTGCGTTGGTTTCCTAAATATGTCCCGTTTCTTCCCACAGTGCAAAGATGCGTGGGTTAGTGGGATTGCTCATGCTCCATTGCTCCTTCGAGGCAGGTGGATTAATAGGGTGAATAGTTAAGGAGGTAGGGCCAGAATCGGATTGTTGTTGGCCTAATCTCGATGGGCCGAGTTGCCTTATTCTGAATTATAGGGATTCGATGAACTGGCAGCAATGGATGCAACCACATCTTAACAGTTTCCGCATTAGAGTAAAATTGTGAGGCAACTCAGAGAGGTTTAGAGCATGGAAACAGCCCTTCGGCCCAACGTATCCATGCAGCCCCTTTTTGAACCCCTAAGCTAGTCCCAATTGCTCGCGTTTGGCCCATATCTCTCTATACCCATCTTACCCATGCAGCTCTCTAATTGCTTCTGAAAAGACAAAATTGTAACCGCCTCTAATACTACTTCTGGCAGCTTGTTCCAGACATTCACCACCGTCTGTATAAAGGAATTACCCCTCCGGACGCTTTTGTATCTCTCCCCTCTCACCTTAAACCTATGCCCTCTAGTTTTAGACTCGCATAACCTTTGGGAAAATATATTGACTATCCAGCTGATCTATGCCAATTGTTATTTTATAGACCTCTATAAGATCACCTCAAAGCCTACTAAGCTCCAGAGAAAAAAGTCCCAGTCTATCGGCCTGTCCTTATAACTCAAAACTCAAGTCCCGATTGCATCCCAGAACATCTTTTCTGCACTTTTGCTATTTAATCATCTCCTTTCTATAATAGGGTGACCAGAACTGGACACAGTATTCCAGGTGTGGCCTTTCCAATGTCTTGTACAACTTCAACAAGACGTTCCAACTCATGAATTCAATTTTCTGAGCAATGAAACTAAGCATGCCGAATGCCTTCTTCGCCAATCTATTCACCTGTGACTCCACTTTCAAGGAGTTATGGATTTGTACCCCTTGATCTCTTTATTATATAACTCTCCCCAACGCCCTACCATTCACAGAGTAAGTCCTGCCCTGGTTCGATCGACCAAAATCAAAATCGAATTTTAAGGGAAATTATTAAAACATCTGAACAAATGTAAACTATTTTTAAACAGAAGGGCTTTGTGAAAAAGGCAAACAATCCGAGGCTCACTCAAGAAGATAACGATGACATAAATGTCAGCATACAATGACGATTCAACTGCAATGTTTGAAAACAATGGAAGGTAAAAGGATACTTTAATCTTCAGTGACTCGCTGGAAGAATGATAAAACAAGACATCAACTTTTAAGGCTTTTATTGTCGCAATCATGTTAACATGTAACATTCATTAAATATACTCAGTGATAAAAAATGTAACTAATAATATGCCGTCAATATAACTTTGAGAACAGCTCAACAAAACAGAGCATTCCGTGAAATGTTTCAGTTTCACACAGTCCGTAAAGTGATACTTTATTGTGCCTCACAAATTTGATTGAATTTTTTGAGGAGGTAACTAAGTGTGTTGATGAAGGTCGGGCAGTTGATGTCATATACATGGATTTTAGTAAGGCGTTTGACAAGGTCCCCCATGGTCGGCTTATGATGAAAGTAAGGAGGTGTGGGATAAAGGGAAAGTTGGCCGATTGGATAGGTAACCGGCTGCCTGATCGAAGACAGAGGGTGATGGTGGAGGGAAATTTTTTGGACTGGAGGCAGGTTGCTAGCGGAGTGCCACAGGGATCAGTGCTTGGTCCTCTGCTCTTTGTGATTTTTATTAATGACTGAGAGGAGGGGTTTGAAGGGTGGATCAGTAAATTTGGTGATGACACCAAGATTGGTGGAGAAGTGGGTGAGGTGGAGGGCTGTTGTAGGCTGCAAAGAGACATAGATACGATGCAAAGCTGGGCTGAAAAATGGCAAATGGAGCTTAACCCTGATAAATGTGAGGTGATTCATTTTGGTAGGACTAATTTAAATGTGGATTACAGGATCAAAGGTAGGGTTCTGAAGACTGTGGAGGAACAGAGAGATCTTGGTGTCCATATCCACAGATCTCTCAAGGTTGCCACTCAAGTGGATAGAGCTGTGAAGAAGGCCTATAGTGTGTTAGCTTTTATTAACAGGGGGTTGGAGTTTAAGAGCCATGGGGTTATGCTGCAACTGTACAGGACCTTGGTGAGACCACATTTGGAATATTGTGTGCAGTTCTGGTCACCTCACTATAAGAAGGATGTGGAAGCGCTGGAAAGAGTACAGAGGAGATTTACCAGGATGCTGCCTGGTTTGGAGGGTAGGTCTTATGAGGAAAGGTTGATGGAGCTAGTGCTGTTCTCTCTGGAGCGCAGGAGGCTGGGGGGAGACTTAATAGAGGTTTATAAAATGATGAAGGGGATAGATAAAGTGAACGTTCAAATACAATTTCCTGGGGTGGATGGAGCTATTACAACGGGGCATAACTATAGGGTTCATGGTGGGAGATATAGGAAGGATATCAGAGGTAGGTTCTTTACGCAGAGAGTGGTTGGGGTGTGGAATGGACTGCCTGCAGTGATACCGGAGATGAGGGGTTTGGATTATGAGGAGAGGCTGAGGAGATTGGGTTTGTACTCGTTGGAGTTTAGAAGGATGAGGGGGGGATCTTATGGAGACTTATAAGATAATGCGGGGGCTGGATAGGGTGGAGGCGGAGAGATTCTTTCCACTTAGTAAGGAAGTTAAAACTAGAGGACACAGCCTCAAAATAAAGGGGGGTCGGTTTAAGACAGAGTTGAGGAGGAACTTCTTCTCCCAGAGGGTGGTGAATCTCTGGAATTCTCTGCCCACTGAGGTGGTGGAGGCTACCTCGCTGAATATGTTTAAAGCGCGGATGGATGGATTCCTGATCGGTAAGGGAATTAAGGGTTATGGGGATCAGGCGGGTAAGTGGTACTGATCCACGTCAGATCAGCCATGATCTTATTGAATGGCGGGGCAGGCTCGAGGGGCTAGATGGCCTACTCCTGCTCCTATTTCTTATGTTCTTATGTTCTTATAGTGGAGTCAGAAACTTTAGGAAAATTTAAGCGGTTATTGGATAGGCAAATGGAGCACACCAGGATGATAGGGAGTGGGATAGCTTGATCTTGGTTTCAGATAAAGCTCGACACAACATCGTGGGCCGAAGGGCCTGTTCTGTGCTGTACTGTTCTATGTTCTATGTTCTATGTTATTCTCCAGCAACCAGGCCAAATATATTTTCAAAACCAGATTTTGTTTTTTGTTGTCCGTTTTCCAGTCTGGAAACTTCCGATCATAGAACTAGCTGTTAACGCAAATGCGTCCTTCTTAATTATTCCATAGAACAAAAGGTTGTCCAATCCTCCAGCCTCCTTTAAATCCTCATGAATGTTGGCTGTTATCTTCCATCACTCTGCTTGATGGCAGTCAATTCAGAACAATGACATCTTAAGAGATAATGGTGCAAATTCCCCCCCCCCCAACCCCCAACAAAAAAGAAACAAAGTGTCCAACGGGTGGGAAAAAGGGAGGTATTCCAGCCCATTTTTTGGGGGGCGAGCTGACTTTTGTGAATTTAAGACATTGTCTCCAATACGCAGGCCGTCAGGCGATTTTCGTCAGTAGCGGGGTAAGGCGGGAGGGGAGCGTAGGTGCGCAGTTTAAACACGCTGGAGAGGCTGGCACCAGAGTCCTCAGGGAGCCATTGGGTATTCTCCGATGTGCTAGTATACCAAAATCGCAAGCTAATCAAACGTTTTGCCTCAAGGTCCCAATATAAGCAAAACTCGAAATAAAGATTGTTACGTGTTAGAAGAACAGATAGTTGCCAGCTTGAAGATAACAGACAATCGTTTTGGTGAAGACGTAGTCATAAATCTACATAAACAACATCAGAATGTTCAGTGCATTGACTAATTGTATTGCAGCCTGCATATGAGACGTGGTGGAAACATTAGAATTAGGATACTCTGCATATGAGAGGTTCTTTGCTGCCGTGTTAAAACGTGATGTGCATGTCGAAAAGCAAGGCGATGGAACATGGAGAAGTAGAGGAAATGTCGAATTTTAATGGAAAAAAAATTCCCATTTGATCAGTTAAATATTTAAAAAATAACAAATAGGCTCAGACGCTATTTTGCGACATTCTTTAATTTGTCTCCAAATATACTCAAGACATGCACATGCATAAAGTGTTGATACAAGAACGCAAAAAAAAAATATTTTTCCAGAATACATGGTGAGGAATAGCAGTAGAGAAATAAGAAACTTTTTCGATTCTTACATAGAAAATTTCGATGACAAAATAGAAACTATAACAGAATGAAGCTGCCCAATATGGTGACGAAGAAATCCATGGATTTTCTGTTCTTCTCTATCTCTGTATTGCTCTGATTCTCTCAATATCTCTGGTTCTGGAGTCTTTCATGGCTTCTGCTGGTTATAAGAATGTATATTACCTTCAAAGCAGTGAACAATAAAATCAGACTGAACAGCCGACAAGGCATTAAAATGAATCAAAAGCAATCACATGAGGCCAACGTGGTGATTCATAATATACAAATTTTGGCACAGGGAACCTTGGCATTTATTCATTATGAACAAAGCATGAATCTTAGAAAAAGCAGGTAGTTTTTATACAACGCATGATGCAAAGTCTCCCGACGACATACGACCTTGACATGTGAATACGAGTGGCAGTTCCTGCAGCATCCATTTTTCTTGGAACATTGAGGATGAGGTTATGTTCTTCCTATTTGCACCTTCTCAAATCCAGGTTTACCATTATCCTGTAATGCGGCAAGACTTGAAACCCTCACTTAGTTCCCGACCAAATTATACTTCACTAACCTCAATTTTTTCAATTCTGTGTCCTGATTTGAGACTTGATGTTGAGATGCAGGCATTGGACTGGATTAAGCACAGTAAGAAGTCTCAGAACACCAGGTTAAAGTCCAACTGGTTATTTTGGTAGCACAAGCTTTCGAAGTGTCGCTCCTTCTTCAGGTGAGTGAAGAGTTGTGTTCACAAACAGGACAGACAAAGACACAGACTCAATTTACAAGATATTGGTTGGAATGCGAGCCTTTACAGGTAATCAAGTCTTTACAGGTACGGGCAATGAGAGTGGAGCGAGGTTTAAGCACATGTTGAAGAGGTGTGAATTGTCTCCAGCCAGGACAGTTAGTGAGATTTCACATCTGTAACCCCCACAGGCAAATCGTGGGGGTTACAGATAGTGTGGCATGAACCCAAGATCCCGGTTGAGGCCGTCCTCATGTGTGCGGAACTTGGCTATCAGTTTTTGATCGGCGATTCTGCATTGTCGTGTGTCGTGAAGGCCACCTTGGAGAATACCCGAAGATCAGAGGCTGAATGCCCGTGATTGCTGAAGTGTTCCCCGACGCTCCTGCCTGATGATTGTCGAGCCGTATTCATTCATTCGTTGTTGAACCGTCAACATGATCTCGCCAATATGCCATGCCGCGGGACATCCTTTGCTGCAGTGTATCAGGTAGACAACTTTGGCCGAGTCGCAAGAGTATGTACCGTGTACCTGGTGGATGGTGTTCTCACGTGAGTTGATGGCATCCGTGTCCATGATTCAGACGTTTGCAGAGGTTGCTGTAGAAGAGTTGTGTGGTGCCGTGGTCACTGTTCTCCTGAAGGCTGGGTAGTTTGCTGCGGACAATGGTCTGTTTGCAGTTGTGCAGTTATCCGAAGGCAAGAAGTGGGAGTGTGAGGATGACCTTGGCGAGATGTTCGTCTTAATCGATGATATGTTGAATGCTCCAGAGAAGATATTGTCGTTCCTCTGCTCCGGGAAACGACTGGACGACGAAGGGTACACTGTCCACCGTCTCCCGTGTTTGTCTTCTGAGGAGGTCTGTGCAGGTTTTCACTGTGGCGGAATTGTCGATCGATGATTTGAGCGCCGTATCTTGTTCTCACGAGGGCGTCTTTCAGCGCCTGTAGGTGTCTGTTGCGATCCTCCTCATCTGAATAGATCCTGTGTATATGGAGAGCTTGACCATTGGGGATGACTTCTCCTATGTATGCCCTGTTTGTAAACACAACTCTCACTCACCTGAAGAAGGAGCGACACTCCGAAAGCTTGTGCTAACAAATAAACCTGTTGGACTTTAACCTGGTGTTGTGAGACTTCTAACTGATTTGAGACACCCAGGAATAGTCTGTACTGGGGAAACAGATGAAGAGAGTGGGGGATTGATCGAGAGAAACAGAGAGAAAGAGAGAGAGAGAGAGCTGAACTAACATCGTTCATGAAAGAGGGGTGCCAGCAGCTGAGACTCTCAACCAACAATCGAACAATATAACTTGAACCAGCATAGAGTTGAACCGAACGATTTAGGAAGGCAGCACAGTGGAGCAGTTGCTCGCACTGCTGCCTCGCAGCGCCAGGGAAAGTGTTCAATTCCCGGCTTGGGGCACTGTCTGTGCGAGGTCTGCACGTTGTCCACGTGTCTGCGGGATTTCATCCGGGTGCTTTCTTCCCACAGTTCAAAAGACGGGTTGATAGGTGCTTCGGCCGTGCTAAATTCTCGCTCATTTTACCCGAAGAGGAGCTGGAGTGTGGCGACTTCGGCATTTTCACAGTAACTTCATTGCGGTGTTAATGAAAGCCTACTTTTGACGAATATAAAAACTTTAATTTTAACCAGTTCATGTTGTGTCCAGTGCAGAAAAGGTGGTGATAATCACATGAGAGGTAAAAAGGGGGTTCACTTGATTGCTTGCTGAAGGGCAGTTCTGCTATAGTCTAATCATTTGAGTAGCAACTGGGTTGGGCAGAGTTTACCGGAGAGTCATGTCTGCACACCAATAAATTAGGTTCCTTGACTAATCTTCCAAACTGAGCGAGAATTTAGCACGGCCGAAGCACCTATCAACCCGTCTTTTGGACTGTGGGAAGAAAGCAGAGCACCCGGATGAAACCCCACAGACACGTGGACAACGTGCAGACCTCGTACAGACAGTGCCCCTTCTCTTTCTTTACACTGGCACTGTAAAAGGCCAGTGTGAAGTGTAGCTCCAATTCACCCAGAATTCATTTCTCTATGACTTTTCTCCATTTCTCCGGCCGTTTTGGCACCCAGCGGCATTGTAACTGCTGTCGCAACCCGGTGGCATTATTTATGTTAGGAAGTAGCCATTAATTTGAATACGTTGTATTTGTATTTTATGGAGTTCAGAATAGGAGATGATTGAAAGTTTTAGCTCTGGTTTGTATTTTTGAATGTATGCGTTAAGAAAGAGGGAACAGAAATTTGATTTTAAGAGATGATTGCATTTTAATGAGGTTTTACCACTCTTGAAGTTGTCAAAGTTAGTTTGTTGCCTCGTATCAACGGACTCACATACATAGCAAAACCATTTTCAGTTCAGTTGGAAGCAGCATTACACAGCAAATGCCAGGACAGTCAAAACAATAAAGGGACTGAAAGCAAGTCCAAAACTAAAGAAGATGGCTCCAGAAACCAGTGGGGTACAGGAAAAGTGCACGAAGAAAACTCTGCAAAGTACGAGTGATCATGAAGCGATGTGGTTCAGTGATGTTAACAGCGAAGAGCTGAGGGGTACTTAAAATATAAAATGGCATCGGTGCAGGATGGAGATCGAAAGTAAAATAAACCTGTGAAGCAGTAACCTTCTGTTAGTAAAGGTGAACAACAGAAGTGTATCTGGACGGCGAGGCATAGAACATAGAACAGTACAGCACAGAATAGGCCCTTCGGCCCACGATGTTGTGCCGAGCTTTATCTGAAACCAAGATCAAGCTATCCCACTCCCTATCATCCTGGTGTGCTCCATGTGCCTATCCAATAAACGCTTAAATGTTCCTAAAGTGTCTGAACCCACTATCACTGCAGGCAGTCCATTCCACACCCCAACCACTCTCTGCGTAAAGAACCTACCCCTGAAATCCTTCCTATATCTCCCACCATGAACCCTATAGTTATTCCCCCTTGTAATAGTTCCATCCACCCGAGGAAATTGTCTTTGAACGTTCACTCTATCTATCCCCTTCATCATTTTATAAACCTCTATTAAGTCTCCCCTCAGCCTCCTCCGCTCCAGAGAGAACAGCCCTAGTTCCCTCAACCTTTCCTCATAAGACCTGCCCTCCAAACCAGGCAGCATCCTGGTAAATCTCCTCTGTACTCTTTCCAGCGCTTCCACAGCCTTTTTATAGTGAGGTGACCAGAACTGCACACACTATTCCAAATGTGGTCTCACCAAGGTCCTGTACAGTTGCAGCATAACGCCACGGCTCTTAAACTCCAACCCCCTGTTAATAAATGCTAACACACTATAGGCCTTCTTCACAGCTCTATCCACTTGAGTGGCAACCTTTAGAGATCTGTGGATATGGACCCCAAGATCTCTCTGTTCCTCCACAGTCTTCAGAACCCTACCTTTGACCCTGTAATCCACATTTAAATTAGTCCTACCAAAATGAATCACCTCACATTTATCAGGGTTAAACTCCATTTGTCATTTTTCAGCCCAGCTTTGCATCCTATCTATGTCTCTTTGCAGCCTACAACATCCCTCCACCTTATCCATTACTCCACCAATCTTGGTGTCATCAGCAAATTTACTGATCCACCCTTCAGCCCCCTCTTCTAAGTCATTAATAAAAATCACAAAGAGCAGAGGACCAAGCACTGATCCCTGTGGCACTCCGCTAGCAACTTGCCTCCAGTCCGAAAATTTTCCATCCACCACCACCCTCTGTCTTCGATCAGATAGCCAGTTACCTATCCAATCGGCCAACATTCCCTCTATCCCACACCTCCATGGGCATGGGCATGAATGGATGTAGCCATCCAGGGGAGATGATTATCAGAATGAGAGGTTCAAATGCTGGAGCGTGACCCCTGGCAAAGCCATCTGCGAGCAAGCGGCATTTAACAAATGTCTGAGGTTGAAAATGTGTGTCTGTGGTTGACACAGAACGATAAGCGTCTGGGGAGTTGATGAGAAGACGTTTTACTTATTTTGGGTGGCATCTGCCACCTTTGTTCAGAGTGTACTGTGTCTGACCACAGTTAGCATATTTGTTTACTTGGATGGAGTATTTGTTGCGAATATTAGAGGATTGACTGACTGACAGAAACAGAGTGTCAGGATAAATGGATCCTTCTCTGGCTGGTGAAATGTAACTAGCGGTGTGCCTCGGGGTTAGTCCTCGGATCGCAATTCTTTACAACCTTTTTAAATGATCTGAAAGCAGGGACATATTGTGACAAAGCTAAATGTGAGGATGATAAATGGGGGGCCGGCGGGGGAGGGGGGGGGGGCGGTGGTGGGGGGGGGGGGGGGGGGGATGAATCAGGCAGTGAAGGGATGTAAATATTTTACAGACGGGTAAAGTTAGGCTGGGAGAATGGGCCAGCATTTAACAGAAGAATTTTAATGTGGCTAAGTTGAGGCTGTGCATTTTTGCAGAAATAAATAGAAAGGCGAATTATTACCTAAATGGAAAGCAGATTCGTGCTTCACAGAAAATCGGCATGCAGGTGCTGGATGTAATAAGAATGAACAAATGGGATGTTGGCATTTATAGCAAAGGGACTGGAGTATAAAAGTAGAGAAGTCTTGTTGCAATTTTACAGGGTGTTGTTGAGAACAGATCTTGAGTGTTGGTCCAGTTTTTGTCTCGTTATTTGAGGGAGGCTATGGTGGCAATGGAGGCAGTTCAGTGGATGTTCACCAGATTGTTTCCGGGGATGAAGGGGTTGACGTATGTGGAGTGATTAAACAGTTTGGGTTTGCACTCGCTGGATTTAGAAGGATAAGAGGTCATCTGACTGAGATACATAAAATTTATAAAGAAGATTCATAAAGCAATTGTACCAAATGTTTCCTCTTATGGGGAAGTCTCGAAGAAAAGCCCACAGGTATAGGTTGTGAGCTGGTAGATTTAAAATTGAGATGAGGAGAAAGTATGTGCCGCAGAGGGTCGTAAATTTATGGAATTCGCTGTCCCATAGAGCAGTGCTGTCTGAATCGTTAAATGATTTCAGGAAGGTGATACATATATTTTTAACGTTAAAAGGGACAAGGGGAACAAGTGGGGAGGTGAATTTGAGGCCAGGGAGAAATCAGCCATGATCTGATTGAATGGCAGAACAGTCTCGAAGGGATGAGTTATTCTGCTCCTGGTTCCAATGTCCCTATGTTCTAGTATTTTATTTTGGATATGTTCATCAGCAGCCTCTGTCACTCTCTTCAATGTTGTGATCAATCACTCCAGGTCCCATCCTCGGATACGACTTGTCCAGTCATAACATCAGCATGGATCAGAACAGTGTTTACAAGTTACCAAGTCCATAGGACCTTCAATGCAGCAAAGCTCTCTGTGAAATTCAGAAGCTCATCAATGCCACTCCAATCCAGTCCAGGGTAATTCCAAACACATTGGAACAGGAAATATGGACTATTGATACTTTATTTGGCTGCAATCAAGTTGCCGAAGGCATTCAAGATGTAATATGCATCCATACAATACCTTTTGTAATGGGATGCACATTTACCTCGCCTGTGCACTCGTGTCCAAATCAGGAATACTGGAATCCATACAGGAAGCAGCTTTCTGTCCATCAGACCCAATACAGGAAGACACCAAGGCTCCTTTGCACTCATGCAAATAATTTCGGCTCCCTTTTGCTAAACGTCACGCGAATTGGAAAGAGGCCTATCTCATTCCATGAACCTGTTATGAACTAATTGATTCAGATTGATTGCTATTATGAGAGAACAACTTTACTGTTGCATCATGCGGCGATCAGACGAAATTTACCTTTTGGGGACAGTGGAGATAAGATTCTCATTACAGTTGAAACATTGTAACGATGTGTTTGCGAATTAATATTTTCAAATTTGTACTTTTGTTCCCTTCCTTTTATAATGTTTGATAGCCCTGGGCATTTCGGCATAATTGGTCAATGGACCTAATGGAAGGTAAAGTAAACGCAGAAAATGCTAGATAACCACAACAGGTCTGGCTGCATGTACGAAGAGAAAAATAAGAAATGTCATGTGAACTCGAAATGTTCACACTGTTTCTGTTCTCTTAGATGTGGCCGGGCCTACTGTGTTTATTCAGCATTTTATGTTTTCATCTTCAGCTTCCGCAGTCGTTTACTTTCATTATGAAAGCTGAACTAGTTGCCTTTAGTCTTTATCAATTGTCCTGTGTCAAATCCTCTCTTCTATGTTTTATGGGCCCAGGAACCTGGACGTGGAAAGGTGCCTCGTGAGCAAAAGACGAAGTTTGAGGACAATCTTTAATTCAATTTCAGAGAATGTTCTAACGTCTCGGGTTAAATGATACCAATGCAGGATATTTATATTTCTCCTTTAATCTGTTAAACCAATAACAGATAACAGTCGGACTCTGTGTCTCCATGTGAATGTAGAGTAACTACGGGGCTCTATGGGCTTAGGGCTTCCTGGAAAGCACCTGATGCCAGTCAGTTCAGGCAGTGGATTGGGGATTAACTGACAACAGGTTAGACAAGTTATGTATTATTTATTACACATCGTGCCCTAGTATCCAACTGTGGATCTGGCAGGGGATGCATTGCCTTACAGAGACAATGAGGGCAAAATTTTGATTTTAACATTGGATTACATTGAATTGATTAATTAAATAATTTGCCAATTAGTGTCAGGGGATATTTCACCCCATTCTTTAATTCTTTTCTAAATTGACTCTGGGTCCCTGCATAAATAAAAGGGTTGATGCAGGAACTCAAAAGCTGAAGCATAGTTCCACTTTCATCCAGAATGTATGCTAAGTTGCTGGAATCAGGAACTGAGGAGTATGTAACATTCGCAAGTTGAACATAGAGAATGGTTATAAAAAATAACAAATACAACAGGATGAAGCTCCCCGAGATACAGAAGAGTAAAACAATAGACTTCCTCCGTTTCTTCATCTCTGGGTCACTCTGATTCTCTCCATTGCTCTGGGCCCGGAGTCTCCTGCGGGCTCTATTGGCCACGATGATGTGTCTGACAGTCAGCACATTAAGCAATAAAATCAGAATGAATGGGAGACAAGGCGTTAAAATGACAAGAGTCCAGTCAAATGCGGTCCATATTAGCGACGTATAAAATATTGCTTTTCCGTTACAAAACCAAGGTATGCCGTCAATGATAAACGACGGCTCATATGTAAAGTACCAGGGGGTGTTAACAACACCGCTCAGAACACAAACAGTCCCTATTGCCCTCACCGCCGTTTTCTTGCTGCAATATTTTGTCTTCAACTTCTGGCAACAAATGGCAACGAATCGATCAAAGGTAAACGCGACTGTTGTCCAGACAGAACAATCTCTGACTCCATAAACTATCACAAAACTGAGACTACAGATCGGAGTGATGGAGAGGAAGCTGAATGGGAAATAGATACGGGCAATCCGGTTGAAAATCACAGCTGCAATTATGACCATGAGATCTGTGACCGCCATTGATACCAAATAGTAAGTGATACATCCAGAGAGACCGCATCTTCCACGGGCTAGGATCACAATCACTGCCAAATTTGCTGTGTTGCAGACAAAATAACCTCAGTGAATAAGCAACATAGAAGAAGAGAAGAAAAATGATTAAAGTATTGAAATGGCAGGAAGCAAACATGAAGAGAGATCAGTATTGGCAATCCTTGAAGAACCTTCTGATTCACTGATTAAAAAATCCATCCTACAATGCAGCATTTTTCCAATACTGCACTGAACTGTCAGGAAAAAAATACATATTGAATGTTAATCTCACTGCTTGATGAATCAGGCACTGGAAATACAATCAGTTAGTGTCTTGTTCCACCTGTAGAGAAGACAGAAGACGCGACCAAGTCATTGGCAAATCCGATGGCCATTAATATTAAATAAATATAAATATTAATTTAGCAGAAATGCATCACATGACATTCATTATACAAAAATGCCAAGTCCCTCACAACGCGAGAAGAAAACTGGAAATGTGTTTCATTTAGAACGCAAGAACCTGCTTTGAATTGAAAATGGTTTGAGACTCCAGATTGATAATTCATTGAAACTATTGAAAAAATGGTTCAGAGTAGTGAATAAAATACCTCCTATTTGCAATGTTAATGTCATGATTCAGTCAGTAGAACTGTCATGTGGTAGTGGACTTTAGATCTACTCCAGGACTTCAGCACATATGGAGTTTTGCATTGGCTATGTTTTCATCTCCGGACTAAAAGCAAAAACCTGAGATCCTGTCTAAATAAAATGCTAAAAGAAAATCAACACCAACTTAACAGAGGATTGTTTTTCTCGTTGCAAACAACAAAACAAAACACGCACATCAGGATAAATTTGTGACCATTCACTAACAGTCTCAACAGCATAACAGAGCTACATTTAGAGTATGGCAATGCTTCCACAGTCACAGTGGCAAACCACACCAGAACTTACTTTACATGATGATATTGTTGTGGTGTTGCAGCCACATTGACAGCATGAACAACCAAATGGAATCTTACTTACAACATGAGTTGGGAACAGTAAGAAGGGGAATTTGTAAGCTTGAAGTGATGAAATTACCCTGGTTAAGGTAGTATAGTACGTTGTTAAAGAGGATAAATTATCCGGACAATGTATAGACAGCATATTGGTCAAAGCGAGAAACAACACATTACAATAAGATTGCTTCAATTCACACACAATCATGAGTCCCAAATCGTTAATTACTTCGGGAAATTTGCTCCTTAAATTTTAAGTAATACACATTTCCTGCATTGCACTTTGCCATTAACTATATTGATGTCATCTGCTGCCCTTTTGCAAAACTGTCAGAATAATGGTACTCATTGGGTTTCCACTAGCCCAGTATTGCATTCACTTTTCTCATCACGTTGAATTAAAGCACAACTAATTGTATTTCCAGCCATGTCAACAAATTATGTCAGGCAGAGAGAAAAATGTAATGATTAAAATGGAGGTTTAAAACGGTGCTGAAGGTGAAGCTCCAGTAAAATGGAACAAATCACAGCAGGTATCCCATAATATCGGTACCATAGAGAAGCATTTTGAAAAAAAAATAGAACTGCGACAGGGATAAGCAATGATTTCCATGATGAATAATTAATCGTTCGACTTTACCTGGAACTCCAATAGCAGCAAGGACAGGATAGTAAATGGCAAACAGAAGACCTTTCGGTGATGAGTGCATTTCGATCAAAATCCCCAATTGTCTTCTCCATTGTACTCAGAGATTACCACATTTATCCTTGGTGTCAGGCTCCAGGGAGACAATTAAGTGATCAGTTTTTTTTTACATGTATTGTGCTAATCAAAACAAACACATTGGTGAAGTTACTGTGCATCGCGTGTTTAAGCTATTTTTGTTTTCATAGGTTCTGATGTGTTTCCACACTCAGAGTGTATAGTATGCTCCCTGTTAAATTATTCCCATAAAAATAATGAGAATTACAAGAGTGGATTGTTTAAATAGTGAAATGAGCATGGTATAAAAGCAATGAATGGGATTAATCGGTTAATGTTGAGTTAAGTAGTCTCTGCACGAAATAATAATGAACAGTGCTGTTCAAGTCGAGAATGAAAACGCTGCCTAATTCTCTCTCCTGGTCAATATTCAGTCCACATGATGAGAAATCTCTGTGACTGTGCCATCAGTTTATTACATCTGTCTATTCATTTATAGTGGAAATATAGAGGTCAACACACTTACAATGCCGTGAGCCAGATCCTGCTGAAGCATTTCAATTAAATATTACCTTATCCATTTCAGCATAGTTGCGCTCGATAATCAGATCAGCATGCTTGAATTCAATAGACAGATTCAATCCAGCAAGTTTGTAAGCAGCAAGAAGAACAGAGGAATCCGGAAAAACTCAGCACTTCTGCTCGCAATTGTCAGGAGAGAAACACGGATAATCTTGTGCCCTTGATCCTTCATCAGGAAGAATTCGATACCTTAATTGCGTCTCTCCCTTTATAGATGCTGGCGATGATTTGGTGGTGCCGGTGTTGGATTATGATGGACAAAATGATAGGCCACACGACAGTGCATTAGAGTGCAACACGTTTATTTGAAATCGCGATCTTTTGAAGTGCTGCTCCTTCAGCATTTCAAAAGCTTCTGATTCCAATAAACCTGTTCGCTAAACCTGGTGTCGTGTGAACTCTCATGTAATAGATACTGACAGACCTGCTGAGTTCTTTCAGATTTCTCTGGTCTTGTTTGAGGTTACATTTTCCGCGATATTTTGCTTACTTTCGGTTGAAACCCGGATTGGTCAGGTCCAGATCAACATGCATGAATTCGTGTAAACACGTCTAACCCAGTAAAGTTATTTTCGGTACTGATGCATCGAATTCCCGCCCAAGGTGGTGATAGTGGAAAGGAAAGATTCAGTTCAGCACGGTTAATATCAGCGTAGACGGATCCAGTTGAAAAATCATGAAATTCCCCAGAATTCAAGCCTTCCTACTTTGGAAGGGCGGGACAAGTTCACTGGGAGTACATTCAGTTCAGTTCGGTCCAGCAAAGTTAATTTCAGTGTATACAAGTACAGATCAACTTTGTTAGTCACACAATTACTATGCCCCGCCATCAGCCACCGGGAATTTTTGAGGGTCTTGTTTAATTGAATGAAGACACATGACTCACCAGACTCTACCACCTGATTGAACGGGCTGCCATGATGAACAGGGTAATCAACTCCACTCGTTTCTTCAAATAAAAGTGATTGCTTTGTCCAGACGCAGTAGTTCCAGCTGTGTTTGATTTTTAATGGGAAATGGAATTATCGATGCTCCAATTCTACCCAGGCCGCTACATTTACCTCTTTCCCCAATATATAGATGGCGCTATCCGTGTCACTTCCTGCTCACTGACCAGAACTTATTTTCTTCGATTTAAAACTCTGCACTTCCGATAGTTTTCATTTGGTCCATGTTGAGCACTTCTATTCCTTTATTGCACTTCGATCTGTACATTTCTGAGGATAACTTATTGCCCAATATATATTTTAAACACACTAACTCAAGCACTTACCTTGAACAGAAGGTACACCCTGTTTTACTGCAATGGCTACATTCAATTCTTCATTATTTTCCCCATTTCTTTTGCACATGCTCAGTTAGTTCAACAATGCAGATTTGTGGGTTCCGTATTTATTTTGGTCATCTGCTACTCACTGTTGTTGACGGAGAACAGAACAATGGTTGTTAACGTCACCAGCATGCTGCTTTGACCTCATTGTCCCTCCCAGAAACAGGATAGAGTTCCACTTTTCCTCACCTTGCAAGCACCGATCAACAATCATTGGATCAGCCTCTGCATTCCAAGCAGAAAAATGTGATACCGCAACTAAGCTTATCTAATTGTTCTTTTCGCCTTCAGTATTCAAAAGGGAGCATTTACTCCTTTCAATCCTCAATAGCTTCCAATCACCTTAATGCTCTCTTTCCCGGAGCACCTTCAGACTGACGGAGAGGAAATGCAACATCTTTCTTCCCCCTCAGCCATTTTCAGCACCCAAGGCAAAAGAAAATAGCTTCAAATGAAGCAGTGATTTCTTTGGATGCCTTTCCAATAAATATTTTGTTCTTGGTTTGGACATGAGGCATTGAAAAAGAGAAACATAGAAAAGAGAAGAAGGAGAAGCCGTTCGGCCCTTCGACCCTGCTCAGTCATTCATTTTGATCATGTTGACCTCAACTACTTTCTGTGGTCGCGAGTTCCACAGATTCACCACTCTCTGGGTCAAGACATTTCTCAGCCTCAAAGCAACTCAGTCGTAAATGATTTACCCCTCGTCCTCGAACTATGACCCTTAGTTCTAGACTCCCCCACCATTGGGTAAATTCTTTCTGAATCTACCCTCTCTAATCCAGTTCGATTGACTGATTAATTAGCAGTGTACCTTTAATCCACAAGTAATCAATCCACAAGTGTGAGCTGCGGTTCTGAACATTTGTCACTTTCTATCGTTATTTGGCTCCCAGTTTACTTCTCTGGTTTTGGCATCCTACAATGATCCATTTAACTCAAAATATACTGGAAGAATTACACCTCTTTTTTTTTCCATTTAAATATTTTGCAGATGTCTCGACTGAATAAGAAGTTTAAAAAAAACAACCATTGGCTCCTTCTCTTTCCTTTTGATCTTGTTACCTCCTTTGACTGATTTTGATATATGTTGGTGACTATTCCGGGATTTATATTGATATATTACCACGCATCCGTGTGGCATCGTTATTGTTCCAGCCTCACATTGTTTTGTTTTTCACCATCACCACTTCAGACATGTATTCTTTCCTGCCTTCTAACTAATCACAAACATATGCTTCTGTCCATTCAGCACTGCACTAACACCCTCCACTTCCACGCCACCCCACACACAAAAACAAAGGTAAACACACACGCACATAAATATACAAACATACACAAAGAACACACGGACGCACTGACAGGCACACACACACACATAAACGCGCGCACACACACACGCACACACACACAAACACACACACACAAAAACACATTTGCAAGCACAAACATACATAAGCACATACAGCCACCCACATAAACAAAGACACCTCTAAATGCACACAAACAGGCACGTGCACACAAAAACACTCGCACACATGCATGCAAAAGAATACAAACACAGGTAAAGACATGCAGAGATAGTCGCACACATGATTTTGCATACAAATACACACACACTCACATGGGCACACATGTAAAGACACGGACATAAACACACATATACACCCACACATAAAGCCACACAAACACACGGATGCATGTGCGCACACGCAAACACACATATTCAGACATTAAACAAACACACATACACTCGCAAGGGAAAACACAGAAACACACACAAAACACATGCACAACAAAACGCACGCCCCCCCGAACAAATACACAAGTATACCCAGAAAAAGGTGCATGCATAAGCACACATATACACACAAAATTATACACACAAAAAATTACACACAGACAAACATACACTCAGCCACTATGCTTTCTTAAATAGTGTCTCATTACCATCGTAAGAAGTCACAAAACACTCGGTTAAAATCCAGCAGGCGTTTCTGGAATAACGAGCTTTCGAAGAGCTGTTCCTTCACCAGGTGAGTGATGACGGAGCAGCGCTCCAAAAGCTCTTGATTCCAGATAAACCTTTTGTACTTTTATCCTGGTGTTCTGAGACTTCTTACTGTGCCCACCCTAGTCCAACGCCAGCATCTCCACATCATAATTACTATATATTTCTCGTTTGGATGTCAGGTTACCATCTTGCAACATACACCGGAAACGTGTTTCTCTCCACAGAAACTGCCTGATATATTGAGTATTTCCATTATATTTCTTTTCATTCCATTCATCACGGACACATTCAGTGTGCAAATGCCCCGTTTAGTGTCGTTGTTTCAGGGTGCACAGATCCAGTCCTGCACAAAACTTTCAGCGTGGGCCAGTCGAATTTAGTTCCTGTCTGTCCGGGAATAGGAAATATGCAGCCTGTTCACTCCTTGTTGCGGCAAGATACAGTTCAGCATGCTTGAGCTCAGTGCCTCATGGCTAAACTCAGTACAATGACATTCACTGAAGACAGGGTCCAATGGAACACGATTGCAGTTCCTCATTGTTCGCCGTTGTGAAGAAGTTTCAGTACAGCCGGTTACAGTTACTGATGATCGGGAAAGCAGATCAATTTTCAGTTTGCAGTGCCAAATCACGCAAATTGTTTTCAATCGGGTCAGTTCAAATGATGCACTATTGTCTTCAGTATATGGCGACCAACTTCAGTCATGCTTCATTGACGGTGCACAAATTCTGTTCTGCAGGGTTTCTTTCAGCATGGACTGATGAAGTCCCGCAATACGCTTTTTGCAGAGTCCCAGTTTTCAGGGTGTAGAAACGGCTTGTTCAAAATGGTTGTCTTCAAATAACTTTCTCAATGTGCCTGCGTTCGATGGAGTGCATTCCAGTTGAGTCCAGCTTTAATCAGCGTGGATTACTGCCTGTCAGTGTTGTGATGATCCAAACAATGAAGCCAAATTCTTTTGGCTTCATTCAGAGTGCATTGATTCAATTGTGCATTCCGAAGTTCCGTACATTCCGAAGCTCCAATGCACACTTGTTGTATTTTGTGTTTACAGGCCCAGTTCAGCACTATAACTGTCATTGTGCACAAACCTAATTTGGTAAGGGTTAATGCGCATATGCCTCATTCAGAATGGTTGCATTCAGTGCACACAGGTTCAGTTCTGCAGCATGTCTTTCAGTGAGATCGGCTCTCGCTCAGAACGTTTTTAAGTATGCTGGAAACCACTAAGAAATTAAAGACGGCAGATTTGGAAAATCATAATCGAATCAAGCTGACTCAGCATTACTTTATGTCAGTGAAATCGTATCTGAATAATCCATTAGAGTTGGTTGAGGATGGCTCAATCAGAGTGAATAGAAGGAAACCAGCAGATCTGTTGTAGTTTGACTTCCAAAAGGTATTCGGCAAAGTACCTCACAAATGTTTAAATCATAAGAGCCCATGGTACTGGACGTAGTATATTTGCATTGATAACGAATTGGTTAATGAGCAAGGAACACCAAGTGGGGGTAAGGGTTTTTCTGAAGTTGGCAACCTGTAGCCAGTTGGATTCCACAGAGATCAGTCCTGGGACCACGTCTGTTTACAATATATACTCATGATTTGGAAGAAGATAGCAAAAGGACTGCAGACGACGCAGACTAGGTGGGAAGGCCAGAAGCGAGAGTGATACACACAATTTACAAAGAGGTACTGATAGGTTAAGTAAGTAGGCAAAACGTTGGAAAATGGAGTATAATGTAGGAAAACGTGAAGTAGTTCATTTTGGGAGTACAAAAGACCAATTATTTAATGGGGAACATGCAAAAAACTGCTACCACAAGGGTGCTTGTGCATGAAAAACGGAAAGCTAGCACACAGATGCAGAAGGTAATCAGGTCGGCTCGTTGATTGCTGGCAAATGAATAGGGAAGTATTGCTACAATTGTACAAGATGCTGGTCAGACAATATCTAGAGGACTGTGTGTCCTCTAACACAAAAGACAACAAGTGTGCAAACTAGAGCAGTTTGGGACTCCCTATTTAAAGAAATATGTTATTTCATCGGAGGTAGTTCAGAGAATGTTCACGGGGATGATCCACAGTATGGAAGGATTGTCCGATGAGGCAAGATTACTTTTGGGCCTCTACTCACTGGAATTGAGAAGAATAAGAGGTGATTTCATTGAAATGTAGAAGATTCTGAAGGGGTGTCACAGGGTAACAGTGAGAAGATGTTCCCTCTCAAGCGAGAGTCTTGCATGAACGAGCATAGTCTCAGAATAGTTGTGGCAGGGGTTTGAGGTGGTGGGGTGATATAAGACTAAGATGAGGAAGGATTCCTTCGCTGTTCTTAGTCTTTGGAACTCCTTTCCACATCGAGCTGTGGGGGCAGAGTCCTTATGTATATTTAAGGGTCAGGACGATAGATTTCAACCTGTGAGGGAATCAAGTGTTATGGGGAAAGGAGAGCAAAATGGACCGGTGGATTATTGGATCACCGATGATCCTATTGAATGGCGGAGCAGGCTCGAGGTGTCGAACGCCGACAACTTTTCCTTTATCTTACGATCCAACGGTCCAATTTCACACTGTTGTATTGAACGATAGTCTTGTCCAGGGGAGTACAGTATATTCAAGAACTTTACAGCAGGCGATGAAAATCTCCAACACAAGGTGTCAGGCAACTCCCATTCACATTTTATGACATTGAAGGCGCTGAGTTCCTCCATCGACAACAATCTCGGTGGGGGTGAGTGATGAGTGAAGTTGAGCAAGCAACAGATTTGTGAACGGCGCCAATGACGTAATTTCTGTCACTCGCAGTGTAGACCAGATACCAAGTTTTTACGGCCCGTTTTTACACTATTAGCTATTAACTTTCCAATCCGTTCCCACAATCTGCAAGATACAAGCCAGGGGTGTGCTGGGATATTCAGTCTTATTGGAGTCAGCTCCAAGAAAACGCAATAAACAAGATAAAACAAGCACGCACTTCCCATTATGTTAAAAGTTCACTCCCTCCACGAGGCAGCATTCTGGCTGCAGATATGCCATCTACCCTATGTCAATCAGTACATCAGCATGGATTCCGGCTGGACATCATTTAGCAGCTCTCATAGCTGCCAGCGTGATAAAGACCGCTTTTTCCAGGAAGTGACATTAACTGCAATATGAATATTGTTGGACGGTGAAGCAGAGTGCGGAAAAATCTCGACGCCACATCCAAACATCTGATGTAAACCAAGCTGCTTACTGTCGTTAGCCACCCTACAGATGGAGTGCCATAGTTCGTCAAAGAGCTAAGGCTTCTCCACGATATGGAAACTTAGAAAGTAGCAACAGTAGTAGGCTATTAGGCCATTCAAACGTGCTCCGCCATTCATTTTGATCATGATTTGATCATCAAATTCAATATCCTCATCCCCTCTTCTCCTATATCTCTTGATATCTTTAGCCCGAAGAGCTATATCTAATTCCATCTTGAAATTTTTAAAAAAACGGTTTGAGCCTCAGCTACTTTCTGTGGCAGTGAATTGCATACAATCACCACCCTCTGAATGAAGAAATTTATCCTCACCTCCGTCCGAAAAGTTTTATCCCTTCATCAGAAACATCCTTTCTGAATCTAACCTGTCGGTCATGCTGGAATGTTTTAAGTTTATATGAGGTCCTATCTCTCTCTTCTAAACTCCAGCAAATATAATCCGAACCGACCTAATATCTCCGCACGTGATAGACCTGCCATCCCAAGAATCAGGCTGGTAAACCATCACTGCACTTCCTCTTTAACAAGGACATTCTTCATCAGATAGGGACACCAAATCTGCACACACTATTCCAGATGTGGCCTCACCAACGCCCTATGCAATTGTAGTAAAGCATCTCTTTCCCGATACTCAAATCCGCCCCCTCTGAGGGCTAACGTACATTTCTCTTCTTTACTGCCTGTTGTACCTGTGCGCTTAAATTTGGAGACAGATGCGCAGGGACACCACGATCTCACTGACTGTCCACGTTTTTCATTTACACCCATTCAAATAATAATCTGTCTTCCTATTTTTTGCTACTGAATTGAATGAACTCACATTTTTCCACATTAAACTGCATGCCATGCATTTGCCCACTCATTCTGTCCAAATCATGCTGGGGCATCTCTGCCTCCTCCTCACAGATCATCCACCCACCCCTCTTTGCATCACCAGCAAATTCGGAAAAAAATACAAATCATTAACAAATAATAAGTACAGATGGGAGTCTTTGCACACATCCTGGCTGAACCCCACGAGCCACTGCCTTCTAATCGGAAAAGAAGCCCGATTTATGACAAGCATTTGCTTCCTTCTGCTAACCAGCTTTTTAGCCATCTTAAGAAACTAACCACAATCGCTTGTGCTTTACATTTACAGAGTTGTCCACTATATGATACCTTGTCGAAAGCCATCTGAAAATCTCACTAAATCATACCTACCTGTTCTACTTGGTCAACTCTATTATTTACATCCTCAAAGAATTCCAATGGATTCATCAAGCATGATTTCCCTTTTGTAAATCCACGCTGACTTCGTCTGACTTTTTCACTGCTGTGCAAATGCTGTGCTGTGAAATCCTTGGAAATGGACTCGAGCAGCTTCCCCAGTACGAACAGTTGGGTCACTTGTCTACGGTTCCCTGTGCTCTCTGTGCCTCTTTTTTTCGAACAGCCGGCTTATATTAGCTCTGGGTGCTCGGTTTCCTCTCACAGTCCAGAGATGTGTAGTGTAGTTTGATTGGCCATGCTAAATTGCCACTCAGTGTCTGGGGGACTTGCAGGGTAAATACGTGGGTTTATGAGGATAGGGTCTGTGTAGGATTGTTGTCGGTGCAGGTTCAATGGACCTAACGGCCTCCTTCTGAATTGTAAGGATTCTATGATTCTCTGAAATTTGTGACTCTATTCTTCATATTTGTCAAGTTTTACCCCTTTGCCTTCAATTCTCCAGAAGTAATGCAATGCAATTGTGCGATTCACCAACAGCTAGGCATTTTATATATGAGAGCAATGTGCATGTATAGGGGACAAACACACCAAGATTTCCTCTGAAGTTTGAGGTTGCTGCTACGAAGGATCCTGCTTCCCCCTATTGCCACCAGGAAGAGCAACTGATTGCCACCAGGAAGAGCAACTGATCACTTAGTAATGAAAATGAAAGGGAGAGCCGTAATCGGCTCTTGTTTTCGAATTGCTGCTTGCCCCTGATGTAGGTTGTAAATCAGATGCGAATTAGCCCACGAAACATAAAGCATTCTTACATTTTCTTTTTCAATCAGACTGTCATACACATCACAAAGACCAGTTAGCTATGTTCGGTAATTATTCATTAATGTGATTGTTGGTACCCGCACCGGTCATATTGAGACAGGAATCAACCTCCCCCATGTTGTGAAGTTTTAATTTTCTTTTATAATCATTTGCGGGATATGGGAACTCTTGCTCGGGCAACATCAGAATGTACATTCCGAATTGTCCTGGTGAAGGTTCTGGTGAGCTATCTACTTAAAACATTGACTTCCCTTTACTGCAGGTACAACTACAATGGTGTTAGGGAGGGTGTTCAAGAATTTTCACCAGCGACTGTGAATGGACAGTGACAAATTCCCAAGTCAGGGGGGCGAGTGACTTGGAGTGCGACATCCATGTGGTGCTGGCGTCTTTATATTTCAGCTGCTTTGTCCTTCTAGATGGCAGCGGTGGGTTTGGAAGGTGCTGTCAAAGGAACATTCATGTGTTGCTGTAGTGAACCTGGCAGATAGTATGCACTGCTGTCACTGTTTCTCTTTGCCGAAAGGAGGGCTTTTAACAGAATGTGGGCCAATCAAGCAGGCTGCTATTTTTCTGGATGATGTCGAGCTGTTTGAATTGTTGGATCTGCATTCATCCAGTCATGTGGACACTATTACATCTGATTTTGGTTTTTAGCTGGTGGACATGCTTTGTGGAGTCAGGAAGTGAGTTAGTCACCCCAACATGCCGAATCTCTGATCTGCTTTTGTAGTCACGGTAGTAACTGTCGCGTCGCATAAAGTTTCTGGTCATTGGTAATCCCCGGATTTGGATATTTAGGGGCTTATCAATGGTAATATCATTAATAGAGTGACTTTTTTAAATTTTCTCTTGCTGGAGATAGTGCTGTTCTGATTGTCAGCGTTTTTCTGCTAAACTGTCGTACGGAGACAAATGTGACATTATGGGCGTGACCACCCTGTTTGTCCTCATGCTGTGATAATTGGATATTATACATGCACAGTGCAAATTTATTGAGTGCGATTAATTTACATTTAACTCACATACGCGATAAACAAGGTACTTTGACTTTGCTTTCAACTGGACATTTTTACACTGATTGTAACCCTACTTTAGTGAATCTGTTCAAATGTTGAAATGACGGTGCCCACATTGAATATAACACAATGGCACGGCCATTTCAGTGCATTCAATCATGAACTGGACTGTGCACACTGAATGCAACTGCACTTAACCGGGTCGGTTCAACATTCAGATGCATCTGTTGTGCTAAAGTAGTTGTAGAGTCTCAGAGAGCATGGGTATGGTGTAGGAGATGATTAGGAATCGCACTGATGTTTTAATGATCAGGACTGAGAATTTGGCTGCATTTTCCTTGTACAATGTCTGCTTCTCCGTGTGGACAGCAATGAATTGCGTTGTACTGACCTGACCCAAAGATCAATGCCAACATTATCATTCTGTTGAAACAATGAAGCAACAAACATTCTCTTCCCTCTTGAGGGACGAGTCAGATTCTATGAAAAAAAAATCCTGACCCATCAAAATAAAAGAAGAAGGGCAGCTGTTGTAATAATCTGTTCGTTCTAATAAATTTGCTTAAGGTGAAAGAACAAACAATCGAATTTTCTCCCCGGAGAGTGACATCACTTATAAATATGACATTATTTTCACTGTAGTACAGACCGTGATCAGAGCTTCTGATAGAAATGCACGTAATACCGAAGGATGTGGTGTTTGCCATTTATTATCCAGGCATAGCAGCTGTCGGAGTTCCAGGTAAAACCTCTGTTATTTATTTTCTGTGTTAGTCATTTTTTAGCAGCATCGATTATCCCATTACATCAATACGGCATTTTCAAGATATGTCGTTACTTCCCTGGTTTGGTGGAACCTGTTCTTCGCCGTCAAAGTTTTGCTTTCTCTGATGTATATCTGCTCCTCCACAACAACACGTTTCTACTTCAACTGAATTTTTTTTGTAACTGAACGTTATTATTTATTCTATTTGCTGCAGAATTCTTGATGCTAATGGAAAAATACAATCTCCCAGTTTAGCAGTGTAATTTCACCCCCTTACCGCCAGATTTCTTCGCACATTTTGCAGAATTTAACCACCTTATCACAATATAACCTTGCTGTGGCAGGAACCATTTAATAATTTTAATGATAATACCTATGATTTTGACTACTAACATCTCATGACGTCAATTCAGTTTCATTATATTTTTCAGTCAGTCAGTTTAATTGATTTCTCGAGCTGTTATAATGGTTGAAGTGAAGTTCAGATCACTTGATCAGATTTATTGAAACTGATGCTGAGGGTTATTACAACAACTTATTATGGTCCGATTGTAGTTGCATTGGCCAGGCTCGTCTGCCTGAATTCCTAAAATGTTTTCGCAGTGTATATTGAATCCGAGTGTTACTTGCAATGTTAATGATGGTGAGGTTTACTGTTATTATTGTTATAACGTGAGCCTATTGAGCTGCTTACGATATAAACGAAACCGTTGCACCGATTAAATATTGATTGAGAAGTCTAAACCGTTGCAAAATGACCGAACAGATGTACTAAATGCCTCTAATATAATCATTAAGAGGGGATATGTCGACAGATTATGTGAGCAATGCAAACAACTGCCATTTTGTGAATGATTGGCATTCATCCCTTTCTCAGAGGAAAGTGTGCCTGTTCTTAGCCATTAACACTCAATGTTTCAACCAGGCTATCCTCTTTCACATCTACTGCTGCTGATAGTTCTAATGGCATGACTGCTGATTCTTGAATTCCATTCTACTCCCAGAATCCAGACATTTTTCAGTATGTTCCCATCTCCATACTGAATGAAGCCACATATTTGGTGGAATGAATCGCATTTAAAGTATTTTTTTAATATTACATAAGTTCCCAGGTGCTTATCAAGGAAAATAAAAGTCGGTCTTGTCACTGTGTCCTACTCCAAATGTCCGTGGAGCCAGTTCAACGTTAATGGTCCACTTATTTGCCATTGAGGTTTATTTTTTAAAAGTTCGCTGCCTACTTTTCAAACAGTGAATAGTTTTGCCGCTATTCAGTGGATGTAGCTACACGGGATTCGTATTAACATATAATCTGTGAATGCATTATCTCCAATACTTATTGTTGGCTGTTTTTCAATCTACCAATTCCAATGCTTGTATAATTATTTGTTTATTTGTCATTCCAAAGTCAATCTAGCTCTTCTGTCTTAGTTTGGAAGTACTTTCCATTTACTTTCAACTCTGACTTGTCGCATTTGAATAGCAATTATATTGTGGTGAGGAATATTTCACTTCTCACCCTCTCTCATTGACAGATTCTTGTTATTTCTACCTCTCTCCCTTTATTGCAGCTAACATCGCAGTGATTGTGATCCTGTTTCGAAGAAGTTGTGGTCTTTCCTCATGTATAACGCATTACCTGTTGTCCATGGCAGCGACAGATCTCCTGTTCATAATCACCGCCGTAATACTAAATCGGATTGCTGGAATTTTTTTTCCATCCAGTTTCCTGTCTATCACACCAGTTTGCAGTGCCCGCACAGCTGGTATTTCTGCTGCCATGGACAGCTCTGCCTGGCTAACGGTCACTTTCACATTTGATAGGTTCGTGGCCATTTGTTGCCAGAGGCTCAAAATAAAATACTGCACCAAGAATATGGCAAAGTGGGTCATCGGAATCGTGCTCACACTGAGCTGCGTAAAAAATATCTTCTTGTATTTTATTTTTGAGCCCATGTACATAATTAGCAATGTGCCCTGGTTCTGCAGTGTGAAGTTAATATTTTACACGTCCTCATTTTGGGTTGCTTATGACTGGTTGCGTTGCATTGTGAACCCTATCCTTCCATTCATTCTGATTTTAATGTTCAACGCTCTAACTGTAAGACATATTCTAATTGCCAATAGAGCCCGCAGGAGACTCTGGGACCACAACACTGCAGAAAACCAGAGTGATGCAGAAATGAAGAAACGGAAAATGTCCATTATTTTACTCTTTGCCATTTCTGGAAATTTCATCCTGTTATACTTGTTATTTTTCATAACTATGACCTATGTCCGAATTGAGAAAGTTACTTATTTCTCAGGTACTGGTTTAGGTGAATTAGCATTCATACTTGAAGAAAATGGATATATGCTTGTCGCACTGTCATCCTGCATTAACCCGTTTATTTATGCTGGGACCCAGAGTAAAATCAGAGCCGAGTTAAGGAATGGCGCGAAATATCCACTGTATAAAATTTTTATGTTTTTTCTTAAGTTTTGTGAATAGGATCAGTGGCATGAATGTTCTGTTCAGTCTTCTATCTATCTATCTATCTATCTATCTATCTATCTATCTATCTATCTATCTATCTATCTATCTATCTATCTATCTATCTATCTATCTATCTATCTATCTATCTATCTTTCTATCTATCGTAGTAATCTCAGGACTACTAAAGGTGAGAGTAGGAATAGGAAGATTAGGCAGATGAATGCGCGGTTTGAGAGCTGGTGCAGGGGGCAGGGATTTAGATTTTTGGATCATTGGAATCTTTTCTGGGGAAGGGCTGACCTCTTCAAGAGGGACGGGTTACACCTGAACTGGAGGGGTACTAAGATCCTAGCTGGGAGATTTGCTCGAGCCACTCGGGAGTGGGATCCAAAGCAGTAGGGAGACAGAAGAGAAGTTTGAGGACAGCACAGAAACTAAAGAGAACACATTAAGTAGTAATGGCAGCGTCAGTAATCCTAGTACCAGACAGATCAGGCAAAAGCAAGACAGAGAGCAAGAGAAGTCCAGATTAAACAGCATTTATTTCACTGCAAGAGGCCTGACCGGTAAGGCAGATGAACTCAGGGCATGGATTGGTATCTGGTTGACTGGGATATTATAGCAATTACTGAAACATGGCTAAAGGAGGAACAGGACTGGCACCTCAATGTTCCAGGTTACAGATGCTATAGGAAAGATAGAACAGGAGGTAAGAGAGGAGGGGGAGTTGCACTTTTGATGAGGAAAAACATCACGGCCGTACTGAGAGGGAATGTATCCAAGGGTTCGGCCACTGAGTCTATATGGGTAGAACTGAGAAATAAGAAGGAGGAAATTACTTTGATAGGGTTGAACTATAGGCCACCAAATAGCCGGCGGAAAATTTAGGAGAAAATGTGTAAGGAGATTACAGATAGCTCCAAGAAAAATAGGGTAGCAATAGCCGGAGATGTTAACTTTCCCAACATTGATTGGGACAGCCAAAGTATTACAGGGTTGGATGGAGAGAAATTTGTTGCGTGTATTCAGGAGGAATTTCTCATTAAGTATGTGGATGGCCTGAGTAGAGAGGGGGCAAAACTTGACCTCCCCTTGGAAAATAAGGAAGGGCAGGTGACAGAAGTGTTAGTGAGGGATCACTTTGGTGCCAGTGTCCATAATTCTATTAGTTTTAAGATAACGATGGAGAATGATAGCTCTGGCCCAAAAGTTAAAATTCTAAATTAGGGCAAGGCCAATTTTCATGGTATCAGACAGGAACTTTCAAAAGTTAATTGGAGGAGTCTGTGGAAAGGCAAAGGGACGTCTGGTAAGTGGCAGTCTTTCAAAAGTGTGTTCCACCAATGTTCAGGGAAAACACATTCCTCTTAGAGTGAAGGGCAAGGCTGGCAGAAGTAGGGAAACCTGGATGACACGGGATATTGAGGCCCTGGTCAAGAAGACGAAATAGGCACATGACATGCATAGACAGCTGGATCAAGTAAATACCTTGAAAAGTATAGGGGGTGTAGGAGTGGAGTTACGAGACAAATCGGACGCGGGATTGTTTTGGCAGATAAGGCAAAGGAGAATCCAAACAATTTCTACAAATACATAAAGGGCAAAAGAGTAACAAGGGAGAGAGTAGGGCCCCTTAAGGATCAACAAGGTCTTCTGTGTGCGGATCCACAAGAGATGGGTGAGATCCTAAATGAATATTTCTCATCAGTATTTACTGTTGAGAAAAGTATGGATGTTAGGGACCTTGGGGAAATAAATAGTGATGTCCTGAGGAGTGTACATATTACAGAGAAAGAGGTGCTGGAAGTCTTAAAGTGCATCGAGGCA
This sequence comes from Mustelus asterias, assembly GCF_964213995.1. Lineage (NCBI taxonomy): Eukaryota > Metazoa > Chordata > Chondrichthyes > Carcharhiniformes > Triakidae > Mustelus > Mustelus asterias. The sequence continues at coordinate 14,171,816 of NC_135830.1, forward strand.
GATAAATCCCCAGGACCGGACGAAGTGTATCCCAGGGCATTGTGGGAGACTGGGGAGAAACTTGCGGGTCCCCTGGCCGAGATATTTGAATAATCGACAGTCATGGGTGAGGTGCCTGAAGACTGGAGAGTGGCAAAAGTTGTGCCTTTGTTTAAAAAGGGCTGCAGGGAAAAGCCTGAGAACTACAGGCTAGTGAGCCTCACATCTGTGGTGGGTAGGTTTTTGGAAGGTATTTTGAGAGTAAGGATCGACAGGCATTTAGAGATACAAGGATTGATTAGGGACAGTCAGCATGGCTTTGTGAGTGGAAAATCATATCTCACAAATTTGATTGAGTTTTTTGAAGGGGTAAATAAGAAGGTAGATGAGGGCAGTGCAGTTAATGGTGTCTACATGGGCTTTAGCAAGGCCTTTAACAAGGTACCGCATGGTAGGTTGTTGCATGAGGTTAAATCTCACGTGGTCCAGGGTGAAGTATCTAAATGGATACAAAATTGGCTTCCTGACAGAAGCCAGAGGGCGGTTGTAGAGGATTGTTTTTTAAACTGGAGGCCTGTGACCAGCGGTGTGCCTCAGGGATCAGTGCTGGGCCCACTGTTATTGGTCATTTATACGAATGATTTGGATGAGAATATAGGAGGCATGGTTAGTAAGTTTGCAGATGACACCAAGATTGGTGGCACAGTGGACAGTGAAGAAAGTTTTTTTCCGATTGCAACGGGAACTTGATCAATTGGACCAGTGGGCTGACGAATGGCAGACGGAGTTCAATTTAGACAAAAGCGAGGTGATGCATTGTGGAAGATTGAACCAGAGCAGGACTTACTCAGTTAATGGTAGGGCGTCGGGGAGAGTTACAGAACAAATAGATCTGGGTTTCATGTTCATTCTAATTCGGGAGAATGAAAAGTATATAGACAGTAGCTTAAGGGAGATAGTTACACCTAAGCAGCAGAGCACAGGAAATTGGGTTACTGTAAGGAGAGGAAATGGCAGTGTGAAAGGACAGGCAGAGCAGGGTTCCCCTGTGGCCATAGCCCTCCACAACAGGTATACTGAATTGGATACTGTTGTGGGAGATGCTTTACCTGGGACAAGCTGCGACAGCCGGAACTCTGATACTGAGTCTGGTTCTACAGCGCAAAAGGGTGGGATGAAGAAGAGGAGAGCGGTAGTGATAGGGGACTCAATGGTCAGAGGTACAGACCGGAGGTTCTGTGGTCGGGACAGAGACTCCCGCATGGTTTGTTGCCTCCCAGGTGCCAAGGTCAGCGATGTCTCTGATCGCGTGCACAGCGTTCTAAAGTCGGAAGGTGATCAGCCAGATGTCGTGGTACACGTCGGTACTAATGACGTGGGAAGGAAGAGTGAGGAGGTCCTAAAGAGTGAGTACAAAGAGCTTGGAAGGAAGTTAAAAAGCAGGACCCCGAGGGTAGTAATCTCAGGATTGCTACCTGAGCCATGCCAGTGAGGGCAGGAGTAGGATGCTTGGGCGGATGAACACGTGGCTGAGGAACTGGTGCAGGGGGCAGGGTTTCCAATTCTTGGATCATTGGGACCTCTTCTGGGGCAGGTGGGACCTGTACAAGAGAGACGGGTTACACCTAAACTACAAGGGGACCAATATACTTGCAGGGAGATTTGCTAGTGTTATTGGGGAGCGTTTAAACTAGATTTGCAGGGGGATGGGAACCAGAGTGCCAGAGCAGATAGTGGAGTAGGAGTCAAAAGACAGGTTAGTTCAAGCAAAATCACAAATGGAAGGGTAGAGTGTGGTGGAAATAATTTTTTGAGGTGTGTCTATTTCAATGCCAGGAGTATTGTGGGGAAGGCAGATGAGCTGAAGGCGTGGATAGACACGTGGAAATATGACATTATAGCAATTAGTGAAACTTGGCTACAGGAGGGGCAGGACTGGCAGCTCAATGTTCCAGGGTTCCAATATTTCAGGCGGGATAGAGGCAGAGGGATAAAAGATGGGGGGGGGGGGTGGCATTGTTGGTCAGGGAAAATGTTACAGCGGTACTCAGGCAGGATAGATTAGGGAGCTTGTCTACAGAGGCCCTATGGGTGGAGCTGAGAAACAGGAAAGGTATGACCACATTAATGGGCTTGTATTATAGACCACCCAATAGTCAGCGAGAATGGGAGGAGCAAATCAGCGGAGAGATAGCTGACAACTGCAAGAAACACAAAGTTGTGATAGTAGGGGATTTTAGTTTTCCACATATAGATTGGGACTCGCATACTGTTAAAGGTTTAGACGGGGCAGAGTTTGTAAAATGTGTTCAGGAGAATTTTCTACATCAGTATATAGAGGTGCCAACTAGAGAGGATGCGATATTGGATCTCCTATTGGGAAATGAGTTAGGGCAGGTGATGGATGTGAGTGTGAGGGAACACTTTGGATCCAGTGATCATAATGCCATTAGTTTCAACCTGATCGTGGATAAGGATAGATCTGGTCCTCGGGTTGAAGTTCTGAACTGGAAAAAGGCCAAATGTGACGAAATAAGAAGGGATCTGGGAAGTGTGGATTGGCACAGGCTGTTCTCTGGAAAGGATATAAATGGAAAGTGGGAGGCCTTCAAAGGAGAAATTTTGAGAGTGCAGAGTTTGTATGTTCCTGTCAGGATTAAAGGCAAAGTAAATAGGAATAAGGAACCTTGGTTCTCGAGGGAGATTGTAACACTGATTAAGAGGAAGAGAGAGTTGTATGAAATGTACAGGCAGCAAGGAACACATCAGATGCGCGAGGAGTATAAAAAGTGCAAGAAGCTACTTAAGAGGGAAATCAGGAGGGCTAAAAGAAGACATGAGGTTGCTTTGGCAGACAGAGTGAAGGAAAATCCAAAGAGCTTCTATAGGTATGTTAGGAGCAAAAGGATAGTGAGGGATAAAATTGGTCCTCTTGAAGACCAGAGTGGTAGACTGTGTATGGAACCAAAAGAGATGGGGAAGATACTAAATGGTTTTTTGGCATCCATATTTACTGAGGAAACGGACATGGAGTCTACGGAAATAGGGCAAACTGGTAGGGAGGCCATGGAACCTTTACAGATTAAAGGGGAGGTGGTGCTCGCTGTCTTGAGGCAAATCAGAGTGGATAAATCCCCAGGACCGGACAGGGTATTCCCACGGACCTTGAGGGAAGCTAGTGTTGAACTTGCAGGGGCCCTGGCAGACATATTTAAAATGTCAGTATTCACGGGGGAGGTGCCGGATGATTGGAGGGTGATTCATGTTGTTCCGTTGTTTAAAAAAGGTTCCAACAGAAATCGGGGAAATTATCGGCCAGTAAGTTTGACGTCGGTGGTGGGCAAGTTATTGGAAGGTGTGATAAGGGATAGGATCTACAAATATTTGGATAGACAGGGACTTATTAGGGAGAGTCAACATGGCTTTGTGCGTGGTAGGTCATGTTTGACCAATCTATTAGAGTTTTTCGAGGAGGTTACCAGGAAAGTGGATGAAGGGAAGGCGGTGGATGTTGTCTACCTGGATTTCAGCAAGGCCTTTGACAAGGTCCCTCATGAGAGGTTAGTTAGGAAGGTTCAGTCGCTAGGTATACATGGGGAGGTAGTAAATTGGATAAGACACTGGCTCAATGGAAGAATGATGTGGAGATGCCGGCGTTGGACTGGGGTAAACAGAGTAAGAAGTTTAACAACACTAGGTTAAAGTCCAACAGGTTTATTTGGTAGCAAAAGCCACACAAGCTTTCGGAGCTGCAAGCCCCTTCTTCAGGTGAGTGGGAATTCTGTTCACAAACAGAGCATATAAAGACACAAACCCAATTTACATGACTAATGGTTGGAATGCGAATACTTACAACTAATCAAGTCTTTAAGAAACAAAACAACATGAGTGGAGAGAGCATCAAAGTGGATGAAGGGAAGGCGGTGGATGTTGTCTACCTGGATTTCAGCAAGGCCGTTGACAAGGTCCCTCATGGGAGGTTAGTTAGGAAGGTTCAGTCGCTAGGTATATATGGGGAGGTAGTAAATTGGATAAGACTTTATTTGATGCTCTCTCCACTCATGTTGTTTTGTTTCTTAAAGTCTTGATTAGTTGTAAGTATTCGCATTCCAACCATTATTCATGTACATTGAGTTTGTGTCTTTATATGCTCTGTTTGTGAACAGAATTCCCACTCACCTGAAGAAGGGGCTTGCAGCTCCGAAAGCTTGTGTGGCTTTTGCTACCAAATAAACCTGTTGGACTTAAACCTGGTGTTGTTAAACTTCTTTCAATGGAAGAAGCCAGAGAGTGGTTGTGGAGGATTGCTTCTCTGAGTTGAGGCCTGTGACTAGTGGTGTGCCGCAGGGATCGGTGTTGGGTCCATTGTTGTTTGTCATCTATATCAATGATCTGGATGATAATGTGGTAAATTGGATCAGCAATTTTGCTGATGATACAAAGATTGGAGGTGTAGTGGACAGTGAGGAAGGTTTTCAAAGCTTGCAGAGGGATTTGGACCAACTAGAAAAATGGGCTGAAAAATGGCAAATGGAATTTAACGCAGACAAGTGTGGGATATTGCACTTTGGAAGGACAAACCAAAGAAGAACGTACTCGGTAAATGATAGGACTCTGAAGAGTGCAGTTGAACAGAGGGATCTGGGAATACAGGTACAGAATTCCCTAAAAGTGACGTCACAGGTGGATAGGGTCGTAAAGAGTGCCTTTGGTACATTGGCCTTTATAAATCGGAGTATCGAGTATAAAGGTTGGAGTGTTATGGTAAGGTTATATAAGGCATTGGTGAGGCCGAATTTGGAGTATTGCGTACAGTTTTGGTCACCTAGTTACAGGAAGGATGTAAATAAGATTGAAAGAGTGCAGAGAAGGTTCACAAGGATGTTGCCGGGACTTGAGAAGCTGAGTTACAGAGAGAGATTGAATAGGTTGGGACTTTATTCCCTGGAGCGTAGAAGATTGAGGGGAGATTTGATAGAGGTGTATAAGATTTTGATGGGTAGAGATCGAGTGAATGCAAGCAGGCTTTTTCCGCTGAGGCGAGGGGAGAAAAAAACCAGAGGGCGTGGGTTAAGGGTGAAAGGAGAAAAGTTTAAAGGGAATATTCGGGGGGGCTTCTTCACGCACAGAGTGGTGGGAGTGTGGAATGAGCTGCCGGATAAAGTGGATAAAGTGGTAACATTTAAGAAAAACTTGGACGGGTTCATGGATGAGAGGCGTGTGGAGGGATATGGTCCAAGTGCAGGTCAGTGGGACTAGGCATAAAATGGTTGGGCACAGACAAGAAGGGCCAAAAGGCCTGTTTCTGAGCTGTAATTTTCTATGGTTCTATAGTTCATAGCTCCTTGAAAGTGGAGTCACAGGTGGACAGAGTGGTGAAGAGGGCATTCGGCATGCTTGGTTTCATCGGTCAGAACATTGAGTACAGGAGTTGGGACGTCTTGTTGAAGTTGTACAAGACATTGGTAAGGTCACACTTGGAATACTGTGTGCAGTTCTGGTCACCCTATTACAGAAAGGATAGTATTAAACTAGAAAGAGTGCAGAAAAGATTTAGTAGGATGCTACCTGGACTTGATGGTTTGAGTTATAAGGAGAGGCTGGATAGACTGGGACTTATTTCTTTGGAGCGTTTCGAGGTCTACAAAATAATGAAAGGCCTAGATCAGGTAGATAGTCAACAGATTTTCCCAAAGTTAAGGAAGCCTAAACTAGAGGGCATATGTTTAAGGTGAGAGGGGGGAGATGCAAACGTGTCCAGAGGGGCAATTGTTTCACACAGAGAGTGGTGAGTGTTTGGAACAAGCTGACAGGGTTAGTAGTAGAGACGGGTGAAATTGTGTATTTTAAAAAGCATTGAGATAGTTGAATGGATAAGATGGGTATGGAAGGATATGAGCCAAATGCGTGCAATTGGGATTAGCTTAAGGGTTTCAACAAAAATGGGCCGCCTGGACAAGTTGGGCCGAAGGGCCTGTTTCCATGCTGTAAACCTCTATGGCTCGATCTATCTATCTATCTATCTATCTATCTATCTATCTATCTATCTATCTATCTATCTATCTATCTATCTATCTATCTATCTATCTATCTATCTATCTATCTATCTATCTATCTATCTATCTATCTATCTATCTGTCTGTCTGTCTGTCTGTCTGTCTGTCTGTCTGTCTGTCTGTCTGTCTGTCTATCTGTCTATCTATCTATCTATCTATCTATCTATCTATCTATCTATATATCTATCTATCTATCTATCTATCTATCTATCTATCTATCTATCGATCTATCTATCTATCTATCTATCTATCTATCTATCTATCTATCTATCTATCTATCTATCTATCTGTCTGTCTGTCTATCTATCTACCTCTCTATCTGTCTGTCTGTCTATCTATTTCTCTATCTACCTCTCTATCAGCTAGCTATCTAGCTGTCTATCGATCGAGCTATCTGTATTTCTGTATCTCTCTCTCTCCGTCTCTATATGTGTGTTGTGTTTGTGTGTGTGTGTGCGTCTGCCAATCTCTCTCTCTCTCTCTCTCTCTCTCTGCCTATCACTCTAACTAACTGTTGGTACATATTAGCGATCCTGTTTGATGTTATAACTGGACGGGAAGATCCCAAAACTTAGGCCTGGCTCAGAAGACGGCGACTTTTCTTTTGCAATCGTGAAGTAAAGGAATCACCTGACCGGACATTCTTGTTAACAAGAAAATACATTTTATTAAGTGTGAACAATGGATCATTGTGCATTACTTCTTGCCACTCCTTTATTTTAACCAATACACACACACGTTTGACTATTAACAACAATGAATACTTCCAAGTGTAGCCAGAATGGTCTCTTTGGCACAGAAAGTTAGTGCTTGCAGATTTTTCCTCAGAACCTCCCCAGCTGTTAGTCAATTATGATTTTCCAAGCTCCATTCCCACAACACACTTTATAATGATCTCTCATAGCAATGCTGCATTTAGCAATCCACATTTCGAAATCCAGCTCACACTTTTTCACGGACGCATTTAACCAAACCCTCTGGCTCCACTTTTTCCAGTAAGCCCGTGCCATGATAAATCCTTTTTGCTTTTTGGACTTGATTTCACCGTTTCAAACGGTCAAATGTGCTTTAACATTCAAGTCTGACATTCTCTGTAAAATTATTTCAAACTTTTCAATGACCTCAGGTCTGCTTCCTCCCTGAGATCTAATTAAATATAATCATCTCATTAACTCAGAACACTTGGTTCTGTCTTTCATGAGTTATCATAGAAATCATAGAAACGCTACAGCACAGAAAGAGGCCATTCGGCCCATCGGGCCTGCACCGACCACAATCCCACCCAGGCCCTACCCCCACAACTTTGCTTCACTTGATTTAACTTTAGAGTTCCGAAATCATCATTCTGTCACAGTTGCCCGGATCTCTAGACTGTCCATTACTCCCTCTGAAGCAGGTGTTCTGGTGTAGAACTCACAAGGACACATTGACACAAGATCTAGGAGCAGGAGTAGGCCATCTGGCCCCTTGAGCCTGCTCCACCATTCAATAAGATCATGGCTGATCTTTTCGTGGATTCAGTTCCACTTTCCAGCCTGCTCACTATAACCTTTAGTTCCTTTACTGTTCAAAAATGTATCTATCTTTGCTTAAAAACATTCAATGAGGCAGCCTCAACTGCTTCACTGGGCAGGGAATTCCACAGATTCACAACCCTTTGCGTGAAGATGTTCCTCCTTAACTCAGTCCTAAATCGGCTTCCCCTTATTATGAGGTCATGCCCCCGAGTTCTGGTGTTATCTGCCAGTGGAAACAACTTCCCTGCTTCTATCTTATCTATTCCTTTCATTATCTTATGTGTTTCCATAAAATCTCCCCTCATTCCTCTGAATTCCAATGAGTCTAGCACCAGTCTACTCAGTCTCTCTTCATAAGCCAATCCTCTCAACTCCGGAATCAACCCAGTGAATCTCCTCTGCATCCTCTCCAGTGCCATTATATCCCTTCTCAAGTACGGAGGTCAAAACTATACACAGTACTCCAGGTGCAGCCTCAGAAGCACCTTATACAGCTGCAACATAACCTCGCTGTTTTTAAACGCCATTCCTTTGGCAATGAAGGACAACATTCCATTTGCCTTCTTAATTACATGATGTACCTGCAAACCAAGTCCTTGAGATTCTTGCACAAGGACACCCGGGTTCTTCTGCACAGCAGCATCCTGCATTTTTTTACCATTTAAATAATAGTCCAATAATACTCCATTGTAAAGACTTTGAATCTTCGAAAAGAGTTTAGAGCTGCCTTTTGACACTTTCCCAATCACTACCTGTTAGGAACTGCCGCTAATTTTCAGCTGAATCTAACAGAAATACAAACCTGCCTTCCAATCTTTAGGCTCTCTATTTGCCAATCAACTATTTGCCTTTCACGCCACAGCTTTGTAAATGCAACAGTATCTCAGCTGATATTGAAACTAACCCCAAGAAAGACTAACGTATTTACCAAGCATAAAAGTTACCTACTCCTCCCTTTCTGGAACAGAAGCATTAAATTAAACCTGGCTAAAAATTTACGGGAGTTCTGCTGTTTACCAGTCGAAATATTGATATCTCAAATCTCCCTATCAACAGAGACTGAGAAAGTGAAATAAACTGAAGCAAATGTGCAGGAGCTAAGAGAGGTAGATAATGACAGACAGTGGGTTAGATGCCCTCAACCCATGAATTAATATCAATAAACACTGCCATCTGCCTGAACGCACAAACATGTAGTCGTCTGACTTGGTGAATATCAACAAAGTTAACATCGGCAAGCATAATACCCTCCTGAAAATGTCCTGCTTTCTTTACAAGCGTGTTGCGCGGATAAATTCCCTGAAACAGGTCCTCCGGTTCGCAAAACAAACACAGTGTAACCCAATGCCACCGTATCTATGGCGAGGAAATTAAATAAAAATCTATGACTTGTCCAGTACGAGTCGAGGCCTCTCACGGCGACGATTGCAGCCAAAAACGGAGGGAGCTCTGGAGGAATACAAAGAAAGTAGGAAATAACTCAAACGAGGAATTAGAAGGGCAAAAAGAGGTCACGAAATGTCGTTGGCAGACAGGATTATGGAGAATCCCAAGGCATTTTATTCATACGTTAGGAACAAAAGGGTTGTCAGGGAAAAAATCGGACCTCTCAGGGACAAAAGTGGTGAATTATGCTCAGAGCCCAAAGAAGTAGGGGAGATCCTAAATGAATACTTTGTGTCGGTATTCACAAAGGAGAGGGATGTGTTGACTGGGAGTGTTTCGGTGGGGAGTGTTGACCCGTTAGAGAAAATCTCCATTACAAGGGAGGAAGTGTTAGGTTTTTTAGGGAATATAAAGACTGACAAATCCCCAGGGCCTCGTGGAATCTATCCAAGGCTGCTCAGAGAGACGAGAGATGAAATCGCTGGGCCTCTGACGCAAATCTTTGTCTCGTCACTGGACACAGGTGAGGTCCCAGAGGATTAGAGGATAGCTAATGTGGTCCCGTTATTTAAGAAGGGTAGGAAGGATAACCCGGGAAATTATAGGTCGGTGAGCTTGACGTCCGTGGTAGGGAAGTTGTTGGAGAGGATTCTTAGAGATAGGATGTATGCGCATTTAGAAAGGAACAAACTCATTAACGATAGTCAGCATGGTTTTGTGAGAGGGAGGTCATGCCTCACTAACCTGGTGGAGGTTTTTGAAGAAGTGTCTAGAATGGTTGACGAGGGAAGGGGCGTGGATGTCGTCTATATGGACTTTAGTAAAGCGTTTGACAAAGTCCCTCATGGTAGGTTGGTGCAAAAGGTTGGATCTCATGTTATAAAGGGGGAGGTGGCTCGATGGGTGGAGAACTGGCTTGGTCACAGAAGACAGAGGGTGGTAATGGAATGGTCTTTTTCCGGCTGGATGCCTGTGACTAGTGGTGTCCCGCAGGGCTCTGTATTGGGACCTCTGCTGTTTGTGATTTATATAAACTACCTGGAAGAAGATTTAACTGGGGTAATCAGTAAGTTTGCGGACGACACGAAAATGGCTGGACTTGGAGATGGTGAGGAACATTGTCAGAGGCTACAGAAGGATATAGACAGGCTGGAAATTTGGGCAAAGAAATGGCAAATGGAGTTCACTCCAGATCAATGCGAAGTGATGCATTTTGGTAGAACTAACGTAGGGGGGAGCCATGCGATAAATGGCAGAACCATAAAGGGTGTAGATACGCAGAGGGACCTGGGTGTGCAAGTCCACAGATCCTTGAAGGTGGCGGCACAGGTGGAGAAGGTAGTGAATAAAGCATATGGCATGTTTGCCTTTATCGGACGGGGCATAGACTATAAAAGTTGGGGTCTGTTGTTGCAGTTGTATCGAACGTTGGTTCGGCCGCATTTGGAATACTGCGCCCAGTTCTGGTCACCACACGACCAGAAAACGTGGAGACTTTAGGGAGAGTGCAGAGGAGGTTTACCAGGATGTTGCCTGGCATGGAAGGGCTTAGTTATGAGGAGAGATTGGGTAAACTGGCGTCGTTCTCACTGGAAAGCCGGAGGATGAGGGGTGACCTAATAGAGATGTATAAAATTATGAAAGGCATAGATAGGGTGAACGGTGGGCAGCTTTTTCCCAGGTCGGTGGTGACGTTCACGTTTGGGCTCTAAGCATAATTCCTCACTTTTGTCCCTGAGAGGTCATAGGTTCAAGGTGAGGGGGGGGGGGGGGAGGTTTAACACGGATATCAGAAGGACGTATTTTACACAGAGGATGGTGGGGGCCTGGAATGCGCTGCCGGGCAAGGTGGTGGAGGCGGACACACTGGGAACGTTTAAGACTTATCTAGATAGCCACATGAACGGAGTGGGAATGGAGGGATACAAAAGAATGGTCTAGTTTGGACCAGGGAGCGGCGCGGGCTTGGAGGGCCGAAGGGCCTGTTCCTTTGCTGTATTATCCTTTGTTCTTTGATTCTCTGACGCCAACATCCAAAGTGAAGGTCATTCCGTTTGTCCAACGAGCTGCTGTTCAGTAGATGACTCAGCTAAAAGATGCCGTCATTGTCTTCTGCAGTCAAAGGTGAAAATGCTGGACCAACTTAGGATGTCCACCAGTGCATGTGCACAGGGAAACAAAACTCATCTTTCACCCCCATGAACTTTCATTACAAGTGGGAAAGGTTGAACATGTAACAAGGTTTATACAGAGATTGCAGGAGAGATGAAACATAATAACAGGAAAGTTTTCTGATAGGACGGAAGTCTGGAGACATTAAATGGGAAAACAGTTGCATGGTCTGTGTCCTCAGAGTGAGATAAACAAGAAATCACAGCAAAATTACATCACAGAGCGAGACTATTCCGCAGTTATTTTAAGGCCACACGTGCTGTGAGCAAAGGGGAACCAGTGGAAGGAAGTACTGAAGTTAGATTTCCAGAAGATATTTGATAAAGTGCCACATCAAAACTTATTGCTGGAATAAATAGTTCGTGATGTCGGGGCAACATATAGGCATGTACTGTAGATTGGCTAGAATTGCTGATTTTCTGCTCGGCAGGATTTGATGTGTGATGTGCCAAAGGGTCAGTGCTGGGATGGCAACATTTTACATAAATTACTTGGATGAAGGGACTAAACGTATGGTTGCTAAATTTGTTCGTGACATAAAGATATGTAGGAAAGTAAACTTGATGAGAGGACGTAAAAAAGGCTAAAGGGGCATAGATAGGTTAAGGTGAGAGGGGCATTGGTTTGGCAAACGGAGTATAATTTGAGCAAATGTCAAATTGTCCATTTTAGAAGGAAGGATACAGAAAGTTGTTATATAAATAGTGAGAAATTGCAGAGTTCTGAGATGTAGTGCATGAATCGCAAATGGTAATCAGGAAATTCAATGGAATATTATTGTTTATTGCGAGTGTAATTGATTATGAAAGTTCAGATTATTAACTGAATTTAGATTAAATCAGATACACTGAGATTTTTTATGACTGGGGACAATGCATCAGCCTCAATTTATCCAAACATTATTACCAATAAAAAACAACCTTGATCACAAATCTTTGATGAACACAGTTTGAATTGTTAAAAATGGAGAACAGATCCATGTTGCCTCACTGGAGTCGTTTGCCTCCTCTCTGCATCTCTGACTTTTTCAGCCCAAATCAAAGGTCATCCAGGTAGACGATTAAATGTATCTCTCCATCCACAGGTGCTGCCCGACCTGGTTTCATTTACAGTGAGGAATTTTTGTTCAATGTGACGGTCCACACAATGGTCAGACAGAGTCGATCCTTGGCCGGCAATTGAACCTGAGCTACAGCAGCGAAAGCACTGAATTCTAAACAATAGATTACCACGAGGCATGAGATCAAATCGCTCAATCATCACTTTACCAATTGTTTCACTTCAGAGCACGTACACAACAGACAACATAGGCTCTTCCAGTATTTTCTAAACAACGGTAGGTGCCAGAGATGCAAAATTGCAAATGTTCCACCCTTACTGAAAAACGATTGTAAACATGGCTGCAGCAATTGCAAGTCAGTCCGTTTAATAGAAATCGCGGGCAGAATTCTAGAAATAATTGTTTGGGGTTGAATTAATAGCTACATGAAAGAAAATGTGAGTTGATTAGAAAAAGCCAGCCCGGAATGCTAAAGTGGAAATCTTCTCTGGCTAACTTGTTACAGATATTTGTGGCGATCACAGCAGGGGTCGATGTGGGTAATGCTGTTGCTGTGGTGCATATAGACGTTCAGATCAAAATCAAAATAGTGCCATACAACAGGCTTGCGAGAAAATTTATCGCTCATGGCACGAGAGCAACTTGAGCAACATGGAGATAAAACTGCCTGAATAGTGGGAAGAATAGAGTAAATGTCAATTGAATTTTTTTGGAAAGGGGGAAGGTTTGTTCTAGTGTTCCACAAATGTCACTTCCTTTCTTTGATAAACTTTAGCGATCTAGATCTTGTTGTGCAGCGGAAATTTCAAAGTTTGTGGATGAAGCAAAACTTTAAAAAATTTAAGCGGATGAGAGGACATTCTAGAACGTCAACAGTACATACGCATGTTGCACATTAAGTTCAAAGTGGAGAAGTGTGACTTAATGCATTTTGGTAGGAAGAATACGTAAAGACAATAGAAATTATGGTTAAATTTTAATATGGCTGCATGAGTGAAGGGAGTGATGAGAATGGGTGCAGAGCTGTACAAGTAACCGTTCGTACAAGTGGAGCACATTTACAATCAGAAAATGTGGGAAACACTCAACAGTTCAGACAGATCTGCTTAGCGATAAACATTTAAACTTTCGGGTCTATGATATTGTATCAGAATTGCAATGAGTTCCGAATCTAACACGTTTTGAATGAATCCAGTCACAGGGAAATGGGGAGGGGAGGAAAGATTCAATGGGAAGGCTGTGACAAGATAGAGGTCAGGAGAGATCAAACAATAAAATAAAGGATTGTGGTGAAATGCGGGAAGAGATGCTCATGGAACAAGTAAAAAAAAAGGGATGGCTGCGTCATATATGAGACATGTCTCTCTGTTCTGGGATTATTTTCTGTCTTCGTTAATCCAGATAACTTTTGTCCCGCGCTAAAAACTTTCAGTCCTTCCCCTCCGTTACCAAAAATAAATATTTCATTCTTCAATCCCTCACACGTCAAACACAAAGACAAATCTTTATTTGGACTTAAATGATGTCCTGGAGGAGTTCCTCATTTCTCTCGTGTAATCTTAAGAATCAGATCATTCTCATCTGGATCCTGTTTGATGCGGATACAAGGCTACCTGTTTCTGAGGAAGTGACTATTTACATGCTGTGACTGACAGCTTTCTTGGTTCAGCCGCCGGAGTGAATCTTGACACAGTTAAAGCGTTTTCGTTCATTTCACAATTGACCGATAAACCTGTTTCTCACGTGCAATATTAACAGGAAGGAAGGAGGAAGACACATTTTGAGCGGTGACACTGATTACAGCTGATGGTGCATTTTGTGCATCCCTTGACTAAATGTCTCTTGAGTGCACTGATCGGAAGGTCGAGTGAGAAAACAACGAAAGGATGTTGTCATAGAGTCATAGAGTCATAGAGGTTTACAGCATGGAAACAGGCCCTTCGGCCTAACTTGTCCATACCTCCCTTTCTTTCTTAAAACTCCTCAGCTAATCCCAATTGCCCGCATTTGGCCCATATCCATCTATATCCATCGTACCCATGTAACTCTCTAAATGCTTTTTAAAAGATAAAATTGTACCCGCCTCTTCTACTACATCTGGCAGCTTGTTCCAGACACTCACCAGCCATTGCCCCTCTGGACACTTTTATCTCTCTCCCCTCTCACCTTAAACCTATGCCCTCTCGTTTTAGACTCCCCTACCTTTGGGGAAAGATATTGACTATCTACCTTGTCTATGCCCTTCATTATTTTATCGACCTCTATAAGGTCACCCCTCAGCCTCCTGCGCTCCAGAGAAAAAAGTCCCAGTCTATTCAGCCTCTCCTTATAACTCAATCCATCAAGTCCCGGTAGCAGCCTAACAAATCTCTTCTGCACTCTTTCAAGTTTAATAATATCCTTTCTATAATAGGGTGACCAGAATTGCACACAGTATTCCAGGTGTGGCCTTACCGATAACTTGGACAACTTAAACAAGACGTCCCAACTCCTGGAATCAATGTTTTGACCGATGAAACCAAGCATGCCGAATGCCTTATTCACCACTCTGTCCACCTTTGACTCCACTTTCAAGGAGCTATGAACATGTACCCCTCGATCTCTTTGTTCTGTAACTCTCCCCAACGCCCTACCATTAACTGAGTAAGTCCTGCCCTGGTTCAATCCACCAAAATGCATCACCTCGTATTTGTTTAAATTAAACTCCATCTGCCATTATTCAGCCCAGAGGCCCAATTGATCAAGATCCCGTTGCAATTGAAGATAACATTCTTCACTGTCCACTATGCCACCAATCTTGGTGTCATCTGCAAACTTACTAACCATGCCCCCTATATTCTCATCCAAATCATTAATATAAATGACAAATAACAGTGGACCCAACATTGATCCCTGAGGCACACCGCTGGCCACTGGCCTCCAGTTTGAAAAACAACTCTCTACAACTACCCTCTGGCTTCTGTCAAGAAGCCAATTTTGTATCCATTTAGATACCTCACCCTGGATCCCGTGAGAGTTAACTTCATGCAACAACCTACCATGCGGTACCTTGACAACGGCCTTGCTAACGTCCTTGTAGACAACATCAACTTCACTGCCCTCATCTACCTTCTTGGTTACCCCTTCAAAAAATTCAATTAAATTTGTGAGACATAATTCAGTAGTTACGTACGACGACTGGGACCAAAAGGTCCCCACCCGAGGTCAGTGACATTTTGCTGTTGTGTCAAATTTTACAGCTATCCCGTGATGGCGCTCTAGGCTGGTGTGACTGCAAAATCCATCCTGGTGCAGTACTCCGACTCTGATCGCCACTTGACGGAAGTTCAGGCCGACTGCATTATAGTCAGTATGCTTTCCTTATTCCTCCCACTCATATTTTTCTGAGGCTCTTTGGTTAATTCCCTATAACTCGATTTAACAATGATTACTCTACAACTTATATGATCGTAATTCACCTTTTCTTCTTTATCTCCCTTACGTCCAATCATTCACACCGGGTGAAAATTCCCAATGCTAATCACCATGCTCTTTGCTTTTAAAGTTTTCAATTAGTCTGAATAATTAAAAATCTGGATTTATAATTCGGTCTCATTATTGATAAACGTGAAATTACCATCGATTGAAGTGAACACAACTTTGTTTCACGAATGGCTTTTAAGGACCGAAATCTGCTGATCTTCCCTGGTCTCAGCGACATGTGACTCATGAAACAATGTCATTTGCAATTAGGGATGGGAAACAAATGTTGACCTTGCCCATGATACAAGTATACTTTCAATGAATTGAAAGAAAAAAGTAAAAGTCCCTTGCTGGAATATTCAGAGTCGGACACTTCATTCACTGTCAATGGCGAACCTCCCCATTTAATTAGTTTTGTCCAAATTCTAAACATCGAGCACAGTCCCTGCTGCCACTTCAGTCCGTGCCGAATCAAAGAGTTTAAGGCACTTTAAATGGGGACTGAACTATTTTTTTCTCTATTACTACAAACCCTGCCATTTACTAAACCCTGATGGGAAATAAAAGTGAACTCGTCGTGTATGTCATTTGGATTATTATTTTTTTTGTTGCAGAACACCAGATAAACACGCTGCTGTTGAGATATCTGATCACTTTTTATGGAATTTCAAAATGCCTGTAAATTGAAATCTCACCACATTATTCAGATCCTCTCTGAATTGTTTCTGGGTCATTGCATAAGTGCAGGTGTTGGTGCAGCAACTCAGGAGTAGAAGGCTAAATCCTGGATCCAGTACAAATCAAGGCGGATTGAAATGAACTAATTTAAGAAGCAATCAGGTACAACATGAATAGAACAGGAAGACTGACCAGAACAGGATAATGTTTGACGATTGAGCAAACAGTAAGATGATCGATTTTCTTCTCTTCTCCATTTCTGGGTCACTTGGACTCGCCCCACGCCGATGGGTTCGTAGTCTCCTGCAGACTTTGCTCGATTGCAGAATGTGTTCATTTGTTAAACATTGAGCAGTAAAAATAACATAAAGGAGTTAAAATATTGTGTAGCCTTTCCACCGCTGCTCATGCTGCCAAATTCATGATGTCGAATTGTACACCAAAAAGCCAATATCTCTCCTCATACATGAGACAAGTGATGGCGTAAAGTTAAAAATGACGGTGAATCAGACAGAACAACCCATTATTGCATGAAGAAAGACAACATGGATATTACAGAAGTGAATGTGGTGAATGAAGCAAAACTCACATTTGAAAAGGCTTGGAACTTGCCGCAATACGAGATCGGTGATAGTGACCAGGGGATCTGCCGCTGACATGGACATTAGATAACGCGTGACAGAATTGTAAATCCCACAACTTCCTCGAGACAGGATAGGGATCGTCAACATCTATACTTCGAGTTACTGGTTCGTTAAGACCTTCACACTTGCAGATGTTCCATCCAAGGCTCTTATATAGATTTCCCCACATAACATTCTTCGCTCAGATTTCCTGCTGCTCCTGTGAATCCACAAAATTCCCGCTGGATTCATGGACTAAAATAAAAACAGTCCTCCGTTTTCTTCCTCGGGTTTTTTTCTGTGATGAAAGAGTATGGAGCCTCTGTGTTGTCTATGATCTCAGAAAAAAACCTGGAAAACCCACTGCGAAATCTGAGGATGTGAAAGGTGCAAGTTAAATATAACGATTGATCTGCTTCTTCTGAAAGGAGAAATGCACTGAAGGGTTCTTCACTGCACAGGACCTTCAACCGATGCTATACACTAGATACATCGATGACATTTTCTTCCTTTGGAGTCATGGTGAGCAATCACTGAAACAACTATATGATGACATCAACAAGTTCCATCCCACCATCAGACTCACCATGGACTACTCTCCGGAATCGGTTGCATTCTTGGACACACGCATCTCCATTAAGGACGGTCGCCTCAGCACCTCACTGTACCGCAAGCCCACGGATAACCTCATGATGCTCCACTTCTCCAGCTTCCACCCTAAACACGTAAAAGAAGCCATCCCCTACGGACAAGCCCTCCGTATACACAGGATCTGCTCGGATGAGGAGGATCGCAACAGACACCTCCAGACGCTGAAAGATGCCCTCATAAGAACAGGATATGGCGCTCGACTCATCGATCAACAGTTCCAACTCGCCACAGCGAAAAACCGCACCGACCTCCTCAGAAGACAAACATGGGACACGGTGGACAGAGTACCCTTCGTCGTCCAGTACTTCCCCGGAGCGGAGAAGCTACGGCATCTCCTCCGGAGCCTTCAACATGTCATTGATGAAGACGAACATCTCGCCAAGGCCATCCCCACACCCCCACTTCTTGCCTTCAAACAACCACACAACCTCAAACAGACCATTGTCCGCAGCAAACTACCCAGCCTTCAGAACAGTGACCACGACACCACACAACCCTGCCACAGCAACCTTTGCAAGACGTGCCGGATCATCGACACGGATGCCATCATCGCACGTGAGAACACCATCTACCAGGTACACGGTACATACTCTTGCAACTCGGCCAACGTTGTCTACCTGATACGCTGCAGGAAAGGATGTCCCGAAGCATGGTACATTGGGAAAACCATGCAGACGCTACGACAACGGATGAATGAACACCGCTCGACAATCACCAGGCAAGACTGTTCTCTTCCTGTGGGGGAGCACTTCAGCAGTCACGGGCATTCAGCCTTGGATCTTCAGGTAAGCGTTCTCCAAGGCGGCCTTCACGACACACGACAGCGCAGAGTCGCTGAGCAGAAACTGATAGCCAAGTTCCGCACACATGAGGATGGCCTAAACCGGGATGTTGGATTTATGTCACATTATCAGTAACCCCCACAGCTCGCCACAGCTTTCCCTCTGATCTTGCATAATATCACTAGCTGTTCTGTCTGGAGACAATACACATCTCTTTAACCTGTGTTTAATGTTCCCTCCACCCACATTATCTGTACCTTTTAAGACCTGGCTGGCTGTAGAGATTTGCATTCTAATTAGTATTCTGTAACTTGATTTCTGTGTCTGTGTACTGTTGGAGAACAGATAACTACTCCATCTGACGAAGGGGCATCGCTCCGAAAGCTTATGGTATTTGCTACCAAATAAACCTGTTGGACTTTAACCTGGTGTTGTGAGACTTCTTACTAAAAATAAGGTGCCAGCCACTGAATATAGAAATCATGTGGCTTTACCTCTCAGAGAAAATTAAAGGAAAATATATTATCACAAGAGGCAGTATATTTAACATTCGGAGGAACAAAACGTTCCTCGGCTTTAAAAAGCGATCCCTTATTTTGAAACATCGCCACCCAGTTTTGAATTTTTCCCGAAGTGGAAACAATCTGTCTAGATTTACAATATCAAAGTATCTCGAGATCTTGAACATTTAATTCCACTATGCTCTTAATTGTCTAATTTCGAATGGGTACATGACACCCCTGTCCAACCATCTCCGTAAAACGAAAACCCTCCCTACGTTCGTGGTAATAGACTAGTAAGCTTTCTCTGGACTGTCTCAAAGACATTGACCTTCCCCCCTTAAATAAGGAGAATCAAGAATATGCGCACTATTTCTAATATGGGCTCGACATCTAAAGTACTGCAACCTGAAAGGCCTCGCACCAGGTTTTCGAATGTACGATGAAAAGGTCCGACTTGTGTCAATTTCTCTGTGGAGGGAGAATAGTGACAACGTTCCGAGTCTCGATTACCTTTTGAAGGTTCATTCAGATTCTAAACGTTTGTTCCATTCTCTCTGCACAGATGCTGCCAACCTGCTGAGATTATACAGCGTTGTCTGCATTATTTTCAGAACCCAGCATCCGCAGTGTTTTGTTTATTTCCATTCATCTCTGTTGCGTGCGGCGCATAGATAATGGGCGGAATGGCTTCTTTGGGCACCATCACGTTTCTGTTGTTTTCTTATCACTACCGCTTCATCTAACTGAAACGGTATATAGAAACTATATTGTATTATTTGAAGATGGAAAATACAAACATTCGTTGGCGCGGTTATTTAAATAATTACAGCCTTTATTCACATTGTGTTCGTGTTCTATCAGAAAACAAGAGCTGAACAAACTACTCCAATTTTGCAGTTCTTGATCTACAATTCCACTAGTTACGGGGATACGGGGAAAGCAGCTGAGTTGGAATCAAAGTGTTCGACCGCCATTTTTGCCCCCATTTACCATACCAGTTATCAATCCAAAAATAAATCATGAATATTGATCAGGGGAGGGTTCACTGTTTAATCTTGTCAAACATGCCTCTAAAGATAATAAAACCAGAGGCTACAAAATATTTCAATTCTTGATTGAACATACAGAATGGGGAGGTTAGGGAACGCGATTCTATTCGAATGGCGACATGTGTTTCTGCTTTCCACAGACACTGACACCCATTCACGCACAAACATTGTTCATACTAGCATACTCTCTCACACATGTTATTTCATACACTCCCTGTCTAACAGACTACCACACTCAAACAAAAGGGTATATACACACACATACTTATAAACAGACACCCAGAACATACACACGAGAACGCGCACAACGAGAAACAGAAAACCTCTGAATAACATGACTGAACTGAAGCAAAGACACACATATAAACTCATATGCACGCACACACACACTCGTATGCACACACACACACACACATACACAGACAAGGAGTGACAGAGGAAAACACCAGAGTCAATATCTGTAAATAAATCTGTACCTGGTTTTGATTTTCTTTTAAATCACCTTTATAAATGAAGCATTTCACTGAATTCCTGGAGTCGTGGTAAAGGGATGATTTGTTCAATAGATTGAATGTAATATCGTAATTGAAATAGAGAGGGTTGATAAAAAAATCAATTCGTTCGTCTTGCTGCGTAGTTCAGTACTTGATTCACCTCTAATGAAGTTAAGCAACTCAATGAAAATCCTGCTTTGCTGTTTGGATCGAAAATATTGAGTTTCACTAGTCACTCCGAGAGATGGTGTGAGAGATGCGCATACATACAAACACACACACACACACACACACATACACACACACACACACACACACACACATACACACATGCGCGTGAAAAAATCCAAATATCAGGAAGCGATCCTAAACTTTTTCAAAATAGACTTTCGGCTCCACCTGGGGTATTGTGTCTTTTTCTGGACCCAACATTTTTGGAAGGCCATGAACACGTTATTTAATATACAGAAGAGATTAACTGGAACGTTCCTCAGAATAATATTCACACCATCTCTCGGAGTGACTAGTGAAACTCAATATTTTCGATCCAAACAGCAAAGCAGGATTTTCATTGAGTTGCTTAAATTCATTAGAGGTGAATGAAGCACTGAACTACGCAGCAAGAGGAACGAATTGATTTTTATCAACCCTCTCTATTTCAATTACAGCATTACATTCAATCTATTGAACAAATCATCTATTTACCACAACTCCAGGAATTCAGTCAAATGCTTCATTTATAAAGGTGATTTTTAAAAAAATCCAAACCAGGTACCGATTTATTTACAGATATTGACTCTGGTGTTTTTCCCTGTCACTCGTTATCTTCACATGAAAATACCGGGGATGATTAACCTTTCTGGTACTTTTCTGTCTCTGTCTCTTTGTCCGTGTATTGTCCATTCTCTTGTTTTCACACCACTCTTAGAAACCCTCAGTTATTCTGCCACTAGTTCACTGAACAGTAAAACGGTAAACTGCCACAACGCTCTGATGCTGCACAATCGAAAATATTTGACAAAAAATCCACTTCCCATTTTTTCATGAACCCTATTCCCCTATCTGTGAAGCAATCACCCACTTTTCCGCATTGTAGGGATACTGGAAATCGATGAGGCAGCTTCGGGCCCCACTTCCCATTACAATTCCGAACACCAGGATGCAGAAACCACCTTCCCAACGTAAATGTCACTGGTTATTTTGACATACAAGACTAAGCTGTTTGAAGACAGGATTCAATCACAACAGAGTGAAGCCAGAATGGTGTTATGGAGTTAGAGAGTGGAAGTTATTTGTCCATCTGTGTGTTTCCGTTTTACCAAATTGACTAAGTCCTGAAATCTGCGACCATTGATGAATGTGTGGTGCTAAAAACAAGACTGTTGCAAAACTACAGTGCTACAATTGATGGAAATAGATGTCTAACCTCGATAAGAAGATATATTCATCACACATTGCCGACAGATATTGGCCGGAATTCTCCCGTCCAGCTCGCCAAAGGAATTGTAGCGGGCGGGGAGCGGACCATGTAATGTTTAATTGACCACTGGCGGGTTTCTCTGGTTTTGAGGCGAGCGTGGCCGGAGAATCCCGCATACAATATTCTCTGTCGACTAGTTCAAGAGAGACCGAAGTCCCCTGCCCAACCTGCTTTCCAAAAATGTATCGAATTGGCTGCATAATTGTTGCGAAGTGAGAAAGTGCCATTTAACCTTTCCATAGCATCACATCTGCTCCCCCATGCTATTTCCTGTCGAATAGGTGTGTGAAAGAAAATCGCTCGATCTAGGGTTAATCTTTTCTAATATTCTGGATTCGTTTTCTTCCTTTGTCTATCTGTGCAGAACTCCTTCATAGGACCGTCTAATTATGCCAATCCAATTAATGCATTTTACGGAAAAAAACAGCTTCAATGCTTGCGAATGTTACATGAACTGAAAGCGCTGATATTTGTGAGGGAGAAAGTGCACAGCTTTAGAAAGGCATAGAACTGTGGGTGGAATGGGTGGATGGATGGCACACTGAATGATTAATTCATTTGTGAGTGACTAATTTGGAGTTCCCTGTGATCGCCATCCAACTCCTTCTTTTGGTGGAACTAATTCCAGTAGATTGGAAATGGAGGATTGTGAATAGTGAAATCATTAGATAATTATTGTCCAATTAGCCATCTTTCAATTGTTCATCAGTTCAGTTCTCGCAAGCTGAAGACAGGCAGGAGATTAAGACTGCTTCATAAGGTTTCACCCAATTATTCCAAACCCTCTGAGGCATCTGCCCATGTCATCATTTTATTGGAAGTCTGAGCCCCTTTGTCAACACTTATTTGTGTACTAATCACAAGGTTCTCCTCCCGACAACTTGATGTGATTTGGTTCGATTTATTATTGTCGTATGTAGCGGGATACAGTGAAAAATATTATTCTTTCGCACTGTACAGACAGAGCATAATGTTCATAGAGTTCATAAGGGAGAAATAAAGGGAAGGGTATAGAATGAGGTGTTACAGTCATATCAAGGATCTAGAAAAAGACCAGATTAGTTTATGGAAGATAAGTTACATGTGGTAATTTGTGTACACTGAGCAATACATTCATTGCGAAAGCTCTGGTATTAGCAATTAATTCAAATTATTGATGATATTATCAGAAATTGCGTCGACAACAATTTCCGGTGCGCAACACTCTCAAAACATGAATATCTCTTCAACTCTGTCCCCAAAGTTCGACCCCTAAAATTAAATCTGTCCCGTAGTGCTGGATTCACCCACAAGGAGAAACATCCTTTCCAAATCAATCTTCAGCATGGCACTTTTTCAGCGGAGGCTGAGTATTGCGAATTATGTTTGCAGAATCGATTGATGATGTCGCAGGAAAGCAATAAGCTGATTGGCTGATGTGTAACTAACATTAGTTACTACGTTTATATAGCTGAAGCTGAAAGAAACGTCTGAATTATTGGGAAAATATTTTTTTAATTATCTCTAACTACATTCGATCTATTACAAGGCGTTAATTGTACATTTAAGACATGTTGAGTGAGGATGCCGAGTGGAATGTGTGGTTTGTCACATGTGGAGAGTGTTGGACGCTGGCAGCGTCCTAAACGACCACTTGTGCAGGAAGTGTTCTCAGTTACATTATATCGCATAGCACGTTTCGGAGCTTCAGAAGTGGCTGGAAACTGTGGCACATCCGCGAAGCTGAGAGTTACGAGCAAAGCGCGTTCAGAGAGGTAGTCACAGCACAGCTCAAGGACTAGATGAAAGGAGGGAATGGGAGACCGTCAAACAGTCCAGAAAGAACAGACAGGTAGGGCAGTAGTCCCCTGGGGTCCTGTTCACTAAACGATATCCCATTCTGGAAGCTGATGAGGGTGTCGATACCTTGGAGGATTACACCACAAGCGACTTGATTATACTGGGGAGGGAGGAGAAAGAAATAGTTAATTGAATAGGGGTAACTATAGTCAGGGGAGCAGACAGATGATTCTGCGGCTGAAGACGTGATTCTCGGATGGTGCGTTGCCTCCCTGGTATAATTGAACGGCTGCAGGGAATTCTGAAGGGGGAGGATAATGAGGTAGATGTTCTGGTACATGTTACAGGCAAAGTTGGAAATGTAGTCTTGCATCAGGAATTCAGAGAGCTGGGCAGTAAATTTAAAAGCAGTACCTCCATGTTGTAATCTCTGGATTACTGCCGGTGTCATGTGCCAGCGAGCATAGGAATAGGAATATGAGACATACAAATTTGTCTGTCAAGAATTGATGCAGGTTGGGAGGGTTTTAGATTCCTGGATCACTGGGACCGTTTCTAGGGAAGGTGGGTCATGTGCAAACTGGAAAGTCTGCACCTGAGTCACATTTGGGCCAACATCCTTGCAGTTTGGTTTGCTGTTGGGAGGAGCTTAGACTACGCTGGCGCTGGAGGGGACAAAGGATATTTGTCAACTCGGGACACATCATGCAGCAGCAAAGGAAGCGACTCACAATGTGCTCATTAGTATTGAGTGTCAAGAAAGTAAGGCAAGACAGGGCGGCCTGTGGTTTAATACTCGGAGTGCAATCGGTAAAACGGATGAGTTAAAGCCGTGGACTGACACATGGAAGTGTGATATTGTTGCAATGACAGGAGCATGGTTATGGAAAGGGCAGGACTGGCAACACAATTTTCTGGGATAAAGGACACTGAGGCGAGACAGGGGAGGTTGTAAAAAATGAGGTAGTATAGAATTATTAATTAGAGAGTCAATTACTGCTGTTCGGAGCGATAATATGTTGGAAGTTTTCAAACGAGGCTTTTGGGCGAAACGTGGAAATGTTAAGGGAGACAGGCACATTACTGGGAGGAAATAGAAGAACAAATACGCAGACAGCTCACAAACATGTGTGTGGGCAATAATCGGGTAATTATACTTGGAAATGTCAACCTAAATTGGGATAGTCATAGTGTTAAAAGTTCAGAGCGGGCGGAGTTCTTGAAATGTATCCACGTTTTTTTTGCATCAATATGTAGAAGACCTACAACGGACTGCGCATTGTTGGATCTGTCTCTGGGAAATTAAGCTGGACAAGTGTTCAATGTGGCATTGGGGAGCACTTGAGCAGCAGTGACTACAACACGGTACGGTTCAATTTTGTGATGGATAAGGAGAAAGATGGCACGCAAAAGTCGGTTTTGGACGGGGGAAGGCAGATTTTATTAAAATAAGACAGCCCCTGGCCAAATATGACTGGCAATAGCTCGTTGCGGGCAAGTCTACAGTGGAGCAGTGGGGCGTATTCAAATGGGAGCTGGGGAGAGTACAGGATCAAAATGTACCCTTTAGAGACAATTACAAGAGCAATAAGTTCAAGAAACAATGGATGTCTAGGACAATTCAGAACTGGGATGGGAAGAAGGAATGAAAAAGATTTTAATAAGTCCAAAGAGAGAAATTCAACTGCAGCAATAGAGGAGTATCAGACGTGCTCACGAGAAATTAAGAAAGCAATTAGAAGAACAAAAAAGGGCGAATGAGATAGATCTTCTGAAAAGGATTGAGGATAACCCCAAGGTATCTTTAAGTACATTAAAGTTAAATCAGGTATAGGGTAGGGCTCATGTGAGGCCAAGGGGCAATCTGTGTGTGAAAACACAAGACATTGGAAGGGTGTTAATGAATAATTCACGTTGGTCTTCACTCTGGAAAAGGACAACGCAGGTACATAATTCTGGAAATGGGACGAGGAGGAACGTACACAGTTGATATAGGAATTAGGGAAGATTTGGATGTTCTGATGGGCTTAAAATGTACAAATCCCTTGCCCTGGAAGAGTTGCTTCCCAGGTTGCTGTGGGAGGTGAGGGAAGCAATTGCAGGGGTCCTGACACATTTGGTCAGAAGTGCCAAACGACTGGAGGACAGCAAATGTGGTTTCACTTTTCAAGAAGATTAGTAGAGATGAATCAGGAAATCACAGATCAGGACTCTCATGTTGGTGTTACGGAAGTTACTGGAAAAAATCTGAAGGAGAGAATCTGTATCCACTCGCAAAGGCATGGGTTAAATAGGGTTAGCAGCATGAATTTATCAAATGGGAGGTCATGCCTACCAAAGTTGTTACAGTTACGAAAATGTGATTAAGTATGTCATTGAGGAAATTTCAGTGTTTACAAGGTCCCACATTGGCGACTGTTTGAGAAGGTTGTAGCACATTGAATTTACGCCAACTTGGTGAGCTGGATCAGAACTGGTTCAGTAACAGGACGCCAATGGTAGTGGGAGAAGGAATTTTGCGTGAGTAGAGGCCGGGGTCCCACTGTATGCCTCGAGGATCAGTGCTGGGACCATCATTGTTTGTATATATATATATATATATATATATGTATGTATTATACAGGGAGAGAGAGAGAGAGAGAGAGAGAGAGAGAGAAAGAGAGAGAGATGAAGATGTGGGGGGAATGCGAAGCAAGTTTGCAGACCACATCAAGATTATTAGGGTCGGCAACAGTGACGAAGATGGTTTTTGGTTACAGGAAGATATAGATGGGTTGGTGAGATAGGCAGAGCTGTGGCAGACGTTATTTAACTCTGATAATTGCGAATTGATGTATTTTGCAAGAAACAAAACAATATGAGGGATTTTTTTCATGAATGCCAGGACACTTGGCAGCTCAGAGGAACAGAGGGATCTTGGGGTAATTATTCACAGATTCAAGAAATCGGCAGAGCAGGTGAATAGGACAGTTAAGAAGGCACATTTGACGTTTGATTTCATCAGTCATGGTACAGGGTTCAAGAAAAAGGTGGTGATCTTGGAATTGTCCAGAGGGTTTTTAGGGCACAGCTGGAATACCGTGTGCAGTTCTGATCATCACAGGTAACAGATGAGACGGCACTAGATGGGGTACATATGAGGTTCAACAGAATGTTGCCTGGGACGCAGCATTTGTGCTAGAAGGGGCAAATAGACAGGCTTGGACTGTTTTCTGCCTGGCAGGGAAGGCGAAGTGGGGTGGAGGTGGGGGACGTGGTTGAGGTTTAAATTATTAGCGACTCGGTGCGTAGGGAGCAGATGTCCTCCTTTGTTGGGAGATCAAACAAAAGGGGACATTGCATTAAGATGAGAGACTGGAGATTAAGAGGGGATTTCACCCAGAGGATGGTGAGAATCTGGAATGTACTGTTTGGGGAGATAGTGGAGGTCGGATCCTTACAACCTTAATTCAATGTACCTGGATGAGCATTTGAAATAGCATAGCGTTCAAAGGTTTGGATCCAGTGCAGGAAAATCGCATTAGAGCACCTTTAGTCGGAGTTACTTTCGGTACAGACTCGATGGGCAAGGGGCCTTCTCTGCACTGCATGACTCTATGTCTCTGTGGAAAGAGAATTACCTGTTTCGTCATTCATCTGCTCTCAAACATGCCAGAAAGCAATCTGCACACAGCCTGCCAAACCAAGAAAGTCTAAGGCCCTTTAATCTCCCGCCGGAACCAAGTTCATTGCATAAGCCGGACCTTCAGAATCGGGATGAGTACAAAATATATAAAGAGTTGGTTGACAATCGTCATAAACTGAAAGATGTCAAAGTGGAAGAGGACATCAGAAGAAGTTATGATGCCGCCGGAAATATAGTGAACGGAATTTTGACACCTTGGATGAAGAAATCCACTGTCCCAATGCAAACTGAGGTAGAGTATAATTGCCACATTTTCTCTACTTCTGTGCTATTGTCAAACAAAATTGGAAAGCTGCAAAACGAAAGCAGCCAAAATATCAAAATGTGTCATAAGATTCTGATAGATAAAGATAAGTGAAGTCCTCAAGTGAAGGTGCGAAATTGGGGGAAGGCTAATTACAAAAGTTTTTGCAGAGGATGTGTTGGAGCTTTTGAAAAGCATCAAGTTAGATAAGTCGCCGGGACCAGATGAGATGTACCCCAGGCTACTGTGGGAGGCTAAGGAGGAGATTTCTGAGCCGCTGGCGATTACCTTTGCATCATCAATGGAGACAGGAGAGGTTCCGGAGGATTGGAGGATTGCAGATGTTGTTCCTTCATTCAAGAAAGAGAGTAGAGATAGCTCTGCAAATTGTAGACCAGTGAGTCTAACCGCAGTGGTTGGTAAGTTGATGGAGAAGATCCCGAGAGGCAGGATTTATGAACATCTGGAGATGTATAATATGATTAAGAATAGTCAGCATGGCTTTGTCAAAGGCAGATCATGTCTTACGAGCCTGATTGAATTTTTTGAGGATGTGACTCAACACATTGATGAAGGAAGAGCAGTAGATGTAGCATATATGGACTTCAGCAAGGCATTTGATAAGGTGCCCCATGCAAGGCTTCTTGAGAAAGTGAGGGGGCATGGGATCCAAGGGGACATTGCTTTGTGGATCCAGAACTGGCTTGCCCACAGAAGGCAAAGAGTGGTTCTAGATGGGTCACATTCTGCATGGAGGTCGGCCACCAGTGGAGTGGCCCAGGGATCTGCCCTGGGACCCTTACTCTTTGTGATTTTTATAAATGACCTGGATAAGGAAGTGGAGGGATGGGTTGGTAAGATTGCTGATGACACAAAGGTTGGAGGTGTTGTGGATAGCGTGGAGGGATGTCAGATGTTGCAGCGAGACATTGATAAGATGCAAGACTGGGTGGAGAAGTGGCAGATGGAGTTCAACCCAGATAAGCGTGAGGTGGTTCATTTTGGCAAGTCAAATAGGATGGCAGAATATACTATTAATGGTAGGACTCTTGGCAGTGTGGAAGATCAGAAGGATTTTGGGGTCCGAGTTCATAGAACCCTCAAAGCAGCTGTGCAGGTTGAGGTTGTGGTTAAGAAGGCGTATGGTGTACTGGCCTTCATCAATCGAGGAATTGAGTCTCTGAGTCGTGAGATAATGTTGCAGCTAAATAGGGCCCTGGTCAGAACCTACTTGGAGTACTGTGCTCAGTTCTGGTCGCCTCATTACAGGAAGGGTGTGGAAGCCATAGAAAGGGTGCAGAGGAGATTTACAAGGATGTTGCCTGGGTTGAGGAGCATGCCTTATGAGTATAGGTTAAGTGAGCTCGGCCTTTTCTCCTTGGAGAGAAAAAGGATGAGGGGTGACCTGATGGAGATGTATAAGATGTTGAGAGGTATTGATCGAGTGGACAGTCAGAGGCTTTTTCCTCGGGCTGAAATGGTTGCCACAAGAGGACATAGGTTTAAGGTGCTGGGGAATAGGTACAGAGGAGATGTCAGGGGTAAGTTTTTCACTCAGAGGGTGGTGGGTGCGTGGAATGGGCTGCCAGCAACGGTGGTGGAGATGGATTTCATAGGGTCTTTTAAGAGACTTTTAGATAAGTACATGGAACTTAGTGAGATAGAGGGTTATAGGTAAGCCTAGTAATCGCCCAGGTAGGGATATGTTCGGCACAAATTTGTGGGCTGAAGTGCCTGTCTTGTGGTGTAGTTTTTCTATGTTTCTATGTAAACAATATTAGGCTGGAACTGAAGAGTGTAGACTGGGGGCAGATGTTTGAGGGCAAATTAACATCTGGAATGTGGGAGGCTTTCAAATGTAAGTTGATAGGAATTCAGGGCCAGCACACTCCTGTAAGAATGAAGGATACGTATAGTAAGTTTTGTGGACCTTGGATAACTAGAGAAGTTGTGGACATCGTCAGAGAGAAAAAGGAAGCATTTGTCAAGGCTAGGATGTTGGGAAGCACCTGTAGAATACAAGGAAAGGAGAAAGAAACTAAGGCAAGGAGTCAGAAGGGCTAAAAGGGGTCACGAAAAGTCATTGGCCAGCAGGATGAAGGCAAATCCCAAGGATTTTTACACATAAATAAAGAGCAAAAGGGTAGCCAGGGAGTGGGTTGGCCCACTCAAAGACAGAGGAGGGGATGTATGCGTGGAGCCAGAGGAAATGGGCGAGCTGTTAAATGAATACTTTGCGTCAGGATTCACCAAAGAGAAGGACTTGGCTGATGAATCTGTTAAAGGATGTGTAGATAGTTTGAGTCATGTTGAGATCAAAAAGGAGGAGGCATTGGGCTTCTTGAGAAATATTAAGGTTACAGGGGAGGTGCCAGAGGATTGGAGAATAGCCAATGTTGTTTCTTTGTTTAAGGAGGGTCGCAAGAATAATCCAGGCAATCACAGGCCGGTGAGTGTTGCGTCGGTGGTAGGGAAAATTTTGGAGAGGATTCTTCGAGACAGGATTTACTCCAACTTGGAAATAAGTGGATGCATTGGCGGGAGGCAACATGGTTTTCGGAAGGGGAGGTCGTTTCGCAATAAATTAATCGAGTTATTCGACGAAGTGACGAAGATGATTGAAGAGGATAGGACAGTGGATGTTGTCTACATGGACTTCAGTAAGGCCTTTGACAACGTCCCTCATGGCAGACTGGTGCAGAAGGTGAAGTCGCATGGGATCAGTGGTGAGCTGGCGAGGTCAATACTGAACTGGCTCGGTCATAGAAGATAGAGGGCAGCAGTGGAAGGGTCCGTTTTTGAATGGAGGGCTGCGACAAGTGGAGTTCCTCAGGGATCAGTACTGGGAGCTTTGCTGTTTGTAATATATATATAAATGATTTGAAGGAAAATGTAACTGGTCTTATTAGCAAGTTTCCGGATGACACAAAAGTTGGTGGATTTGTGGATAGTGATGAGGACCATCAGACAATACGGCAGGATATAGATCGGTTGGAGACTTGGGCAGAGAAACGGCAGATCGGGTTTAATCCGGATAAATGTGAGGTAATGCATTTTGGAAAGTCTAATACAGATTGGAAATATGCATTTAATGGCAGAATCCTTAAAAGTATTCATAGGCTGAGGGATCTGGGTGTACAGGTATGCAGATCACTTAAAGGGGCAATGCAGGTGGAGCAGGTAGTCAAGAAGGCATACGGCATGCTTGCCTTCATCAGCTGGGGAATTCAGTTTAAACATTGGCAAGTCATCTTGCAGCTTTATAGAACCTTAGTTAGGCCGCACTTGGAATATAGTGTTCAATTCCGGTCGGCACATTACCAGAAAGATGTGGAGGCTCTGGAGAGGGTACAGAAAAGATTTACCACGATGTTGCCTGGTATGGAGGGCATTACCTCTGAGGAGAGTTTGGAGAAACTTTGCTTGTACTCACTGGAACGACGGAGGTTCAGGGGCGACCTGATAGAAGTCTTCAAGATTATGAGGGGTATGGGCAGAATGTATAGTCAGAATCTTTTTCCCAGGGTTGAAGAATCAGTTACTGGGGGGCATAGGGTTAAGGTGCGAAGGGCAAGGTTTAAAGGCGATGTACGAGCCAAGTTTTTTACACAGAGGCTGGTGGGGCCTGTAACTTGCTGCCGGGGGTGATAGTGGAAGAAGACACGATAGATCTAATGCAGGGGGGAGCTATACAATAAATGGCAGAACCATCAGGAGTATAGACACACAGAGGGATCTGGTTGTGCATGTCCACAGATCCTTAAAGGTGGCAGCACAGGTGGAAAAGGTGGTGAAGAAGGCATATGGCATGCTTGCCTTTATTGGACGTGGCATAGGGTATAAAAGTTGGCATATGATGTTGCAGTTATATAGAACGTTGGTTCGACGACATTTGGAATACTGCGTCCTGTCCTGGTCGCCACACTACCAGAAGGACGTGGAGGCTTTGGAGAGAGTGCAGAGAAGGTTTACCAGGATGTTGCCTGGTATGGAGGGAATTAGCTATGAGGTGATATTGAGTAAACTAGGGTTGTTCTCCCTGGAAAGACGGAGGCTGAGGGGCGACCTGATAGAAGTTTATAAAATTATGAAGGGCTTAGATAGGGTGAACAGTTCGAAGCTTTTTTCCAGGTTAGAAATGACAAACACAAGGAGTCACAAGTTCTAGGTAAGGGGAGCAAGGTTCAATACAGATATGCGGGGATGCATTTTACACAGAGGGTGGTGAGGACCTGGAATGCACTACCAAGCAAGGTGGTTGAGGCAGAATTGCGAGGATCATTTAAGACTTATCTAGATAACCACATGAACAGACTGAGAATAGAGGGATACAAACGGATGGTCTAGTTATAAACACATGATCGGTGCAGGCTTGGAGGGCCGAAGGGCCTGTTCCTGTGCTGTATTGTTCTTTGTTCTTTGATAGTATTTTGTAAGGGGCGTCTGGACAAATGCATGAATAGGATGGGAATAGAGTAATGTGGTCCCCGGAAGGGTGGGGGTTTTAGTTCATTCGGGCACCATGGTCGGTGCAGGCCTCGAGGTGCCGACGGGCCTGTTCCTGTGCTGTAATTTTCTTTGTTCATTTCTTTGTCCTTATTTTACAATGCTCCTCAGGTCTGAACGCATCCATAAGGCAAAATATACTTTCATATCTGCCATACAGCATTTATGACGAAGGCAAACCATCCTGACAAGAATTGTATTGAGCTGAACCTATCGACATTGAAAGATACGTCGTTCAATATCACCTTTTCAACTCAGATTGTAAGAATGGGGATCTTGAAGTGCACAGACGGAATATAACCGTCTGAACTGCATTTGTAGATGCCGAACGCAGTCAGGTTAAGCTGGCCGTGCCAATACGATAAGCTGGATCAGTGCCGACTGAATTTATCCACGCTGAAAAGGATCACTCTACATTGTATGTAACAACGCTGAACTGGGCCAGAATGTCACCGCGCTGAACTGGATTGGTATACTTAATTTAACCGTGCTGAAATGGGTCACACAAAACGGCACAAAGCCGCAGTGAACTGGACCAGAATATGACCGCCTTGAACTAAAGGGGACTTGTCAACACTGAATGAAATTGCTATCCTCTGGAACTTTACCAGTTGGCATCTGGACAGTTCCCGATTGAAAATAATCACCCCGAGCTGAAACTGTATTTATCCCTAATGAGTGTACTCAGTGTTGCATTAAAGTGGATGCACAGTGCAGTCACGTCCTCGTGTGTGAGCGGTGATCACAGTGATTGAATAACGATCAGATCGAGTTTTACGGCCCTGAATAACTCTGGTCAGCGAAACCTTGTAATGAGACCACCAACCTCAGCAATAAGGATGTGGAAACTCACTAATTCATAAATTTCAAGCTCGCGTTAACAAATGCAACTGCATCTTAGATGTTTCATTATCTATCACAATGAAATATCCTGGGCAGTGGATAGTATTCGTTTGGGACAGTTTCCAGGTACTTCACTTTTACACTAATCCCTTTTGCAAAGCATTTCAACCTATCCAACACAAAGAAAGTTCTGACATCAGCTACATTTACCTGTTATTTTCAATAGTGCAATCAACTAAAAAAAGAACAACGTGCTTCTAATTAAATCTCTAGAGTTTTACAATAAGCATAAATGTAACAATTTTGCTGTGTCTTATTGAACGCGTTTGGAGATTCTGACAGACATGCACAGATCACCAAAAGGACTGTTCTTTGCCATTTACTATCCTGTCATCGCCGCTATTGGGATTCCAGGTAAAGTGTTTCAGACTTTTATTCACTTTGAGACTCACTGCATAAAATTCCAATCCATCAATGTTAGGATTTGTCATTAGTTCTTCTGTCTGGTATGATTTTTGTTTTCTGGAGTTTAACATTATAATATGATTTTTTTCTCCTTTATACCTTTGCGCCTTTTTCTCTGTGATAAGTTTGTTTCATTTTTTAATATAATTGCCACGACTTTAAAATGTAACTACTCATTTCTTAAGTTTTACAGATATGCTTTATTCCTTTGCAGATTAAATATCTCCCCATGAACAGTGTATTTCCAGCCCGTTTATCCTTAGGGTTCTCTTCACATAACAAGTAAAATATGATCGTTTGACTGATGCACTATCTTCTCTTCATCAGCGAGTTAGATATACAATAAGGACAGAAGAAAGCTGCAGGAATAAGCCTTTAAGCATCCATGCAGGTGTGGGTTTTTGCATTCCTTCGATTGAGCTCACTTAGAAAAATTGAAAATAGGAGCAGATGTTGGTCACTCTGCACATCCAGCCTACAGCAACATTCAAAATGACACTGATATTCTATCGCAAAGCCATACTACAAGGCACTCGCAGTACCCTTAATACTTTTCAGTTTCTACATATGTTCCATTATTGCACTACGTTTTGTGCTATTGCAAAGTTTCATTGATTTGTCAATGAGAATCAATAATTTTCTCGCAGGAACGGTGTCTTTAGTGGGTGGATTAGATTGTAATTCAGGGTCAAGTATAAAACAGCAAATATCATTCAATATAATGCAAAAAAAACAATGACCATGTTCTTTAGTGTCGAGATATGAAATTTTCTTACACGTTATCAAACACAGATGTATTTCCCACTTAGTCTCTATCTTGTTTTTTTTTTACTTCTGTGTCATAGCTAACCTGATGGCCATCGTGATACTGTCCAGAGGAAGGTGTGGCCTTTCCGGATGTATCACTCGATACCTGCTGTCCATGGCAATGGCAGATCTCTTAGTCATTATTACCGGTGTGATCTTGAACAGGATTGCGGGCATTTATTTTCCAGTCAGTATATTTTCCATTACACCACTGTGCAGCTTTCGTGCTGTGTTAAACTGTACCTCATTTGCCGCATCTGCCTGGTTAACGGTGGTTTTTACCATTGATCGCTTTGTGGCCATTTGCTGCCAGAAGCTGAAAATAAAATATTGCACAGAGAAAGCTGCATCATGTGTTATAGGAACGGTGTGTATAGTGAGTTGTTTCGTTTCTTCATTCCTGTATTTAATATACGAACCGATGTATATGATTGGAAAGATACCCTGGTTCTGCAAAATAAAAATAGTATTTTATACATCAACTGCATGGGCAGCATATGATTTGACTCTTCACATATTAACCCCTTGTCTCTCATTCTTCCTGATTTTACTGCTGAATGTTCAGACTGTCAGATACATTCTAGCAGCCAGTAGAGCCCGCAGGAGACTCCGGGCCCAAAACAAAGGTGATAAACAGTGCGACCCAGAGATGGAGAACCGGAAAAAGTCCATTGTTTTACTCTTCAGCATCTCCGGTAGCTTCATCCTTTTGTGGATCTGGTTTCTGATTACTTTCCTCTACGTGAGAATTGCCAGAGTCACTTATTTCTCCGGTTCTAATTTCAATGAATTTAATTATATTCTGGAGGAAATCGCAACGATGCTTCAGTTGTTGAATTCTTGCATCAATCCATTTATTTACGCGGGAACTCAGAGTAAATTCAGAGAGGAATTTCGGAATGTGCTGAAATATCCATGGAATCTCATTCTAAAGCTAATTAAACAATGACAATCATGTAGTTGAGTTTAATTTTGTTCTATATCAACTTCTCTGAGTCCTTGCTCTTCTGCCGTTGATGTGCTTGGCACTGTCCTCTCCCACGGGGCATTTTCACAACCATTTTTCACAGATGGAACATGATTCACAAATGTTATTGAATGTTTATTAAATGTTGTATTTAACTCTAGTTTCTAATTTACATTCTGGACCGATTTACTTCTTAATAGAAATGTTTGCATTAAATGAAGACACTTATCGTTCTCGCCTGCACTAAATTCAATTTCTGGATGAGGTGCCGATGAATGGGACATTCTAACCCAGCCTATAACACTCTAGATACCCTTGTTGCATACTTTGAAGAATAGAAGGTCCCAATAGTGTCCAAGGAGCCTGGGGAAACAATCTCATGAATCCTTTAAAGTCGATGATTTCAATGTCAAGAAGAGGCCATCTGTTCCCTCCAGTCTTTTCCAAGATCAGAGTATATGATGATTGATCTGCATTTAAACCATGTTTACCCCTTTGCGATTCAAGTGACCGAATGTCGAAACATAACACCAAATACAAATCCCAAGCTTTGAAATTAGTTTTGTCTGCCTCTTTCTCTCATATTGTCTAATTATTTTTATTCCTCACTATAACTGTATTTCCCTCGTTCTGCCTGTCGAAATCCACCTGTCTCCCACTTGGCCTCTTGGTCTTCTCAAATCACTCTTTGCTGACCTCTCTCTCTCTCTCTCTCTGACTTTCGCTGGTCTCTCGCTCACTCTCTCTTCCCTCACACAAAATCTCCCTGTTTCTCAATCAATCTATTTCTACTTATGTTTTCGTCATTCGTTACACTTATATACCGTGGGCATGGTGACATAGTGTGGGCGGCATGGTGGACAGTGCTTAGCATTGCTGCCTCAGAGCGCTCCGGACCCGTGTTCAATTCCAGCCTCGGGTCATTGTCTGATTGGAGTTCGTACATTTTTCCCGTGTCTGCGCGAGTTCCCCCTGCGTGCTCCGGTTCCATCCCACAAACCAAAGATGTGCACCTTAGGTTTATTGTCCATAATAAATGTCCTCTCATTTTTCGCAAGATTAGCTGGGTAAGTATGTGGATTATTGTTGGTGCAGGTTGAGATTCCGTGATTCTGTTTTCCTCCTTTCGTTGCAAAGGACCCTGGCACCAATGGTTCACTTCAGACACAGAGGAGCTCCCACCCCAATTCCAACAAAACATTGAACAATGACGTTGAGTAAAGAACCACCACGTGGTGCCGTGGACAACTGAAACTCTTACCCAAATCATTTGCACGCTGCTTCCATGAAGCAAGTTGTGAACGAGAACAATATTAACAATATTACAAAGATATCTGAATATTTCCGGTGTGGGCCAAATGCTGAAACTGAATCGCACTGTCTTGACATTTTACGACATCGCCATCTCCTTCCTACAAATGCGAGGAAGATGTTGAGTTGGGTGTGGAGGAAATGCTGTTTCTTCCGGGTATGTAAAAATCCCACAACATGAATAAAAACTTAAGTTTGAAAATCTGAATAAAATAATTTGAACCTACAGATCTATTCGACTTGGCAGTGGAATACATTTTCATTGGGCGCAATTGATTTTTAGAATGAGGAAGTAAATGTGCATATGAAGACATACTGCGGCCAGTGCCACGAAATAGCAGGAATGAAAAAAACAACAAATTGAGGTTATTTGAATGACCTCAGGAATGGTGAAGGAGGTGCGGCTTCCGATTATTGTGGCATGGCGACGAATGCCAAGGTAGGAGATGCAGGTATCAATGGACCTGTACCCAGGGATGGTTCGTTGCCTTCTTTTGGAATGGTGTGAATTAAATATGCAAGGTATGAACACCTGCACATACAAGTACACCCGGATAAAGACTACTATGAAGTGATAGCGTTTTATTGGACGAGAGCAAGAAATAATACCATATTAGATTGGAAACAGAAAGAAAAATCATATAATCATAGAATACATGCAGTGCAGAAGGAGGCCGTTCGGCCCATTGAGCATGCACCAATAAAAATCTGACACAGATTCTAACCCACGCATCTTCCCTGCTAATCTGCCTAACACTGTGGGAAAGCTAACACGGCCAATTAACATAACCTGCTCATCTTTAGAGTGCGATAGGAAACCGGAGCATCTGGCGGAAACCCATGCAGACAGGGGGAGATCGTACAAACCCCACACAGACAGAGACCCAAGGCCAGAATTGAACTGCATTTACCTGGTGTCGGACGGCAGCAGTGCTAAGCACTGTGCCAACGTGCCGCTCTAAGAAGTAAGAGGAATGGAAAAATGGATTTCAGTGCATATCTGCCACAGCACAGAATCCATGAATAATCTTGATGAGTTTCATCACAGTCATGCCACAGCCACATAATTTCAACATGGCTGAATTGTTCTGAGGAATGGGCGCTTGTGATTCCACCACCACAATTGTGCGGAGGAATAGATAGAAAGCACAGGAGGAATGGCGGTCTCATTACGTTTTTGAGAGTCGTTGCACATTTGGAAATAAATGATGTTGTTGGGCGAAAGAAAAAATATATTTGACTTTATTGGAGAAGTAAATTGGTTACTGTCCCGCTCCTAAGGCTATTCTACATGTTAAGGTGACAGAGAGTGGGTGTGAGAGAAGCCGAGAAAGAGATATAAAAGGGGACAGGCAGAGAGAATCGTGTGTGTTTTGGACATAGAGGGGGGTTACAACCTGCCAGGAAATCATAGAGATAAGCTTGCAAGGGACATGTTGTGGTAAATATGATGCAATAACTAAGCTGGTATGATATCAAATGCTGCTAATGACCCGAAAGTCGCTGGCAGCAATATCAAAACAAATGGTAAGGAAAGCGAATAATTCATGCATCCTGCTCATGGAAATGTCCTTGACCAGTCGAATGCCATATGAATCTGCTACTTGGGAATCGCGTGATCTTAGTGAACCAAGTATCTCTCTTGAACTTTTGATCAAGGATATCACCCTATGATAAGATTTACATTAGTTAAGAGACAATCACTATGATGTTGGACATCCAAATCGGCAGATGAATGAATTAAATGTGAGAAGTGTGCTGAGGTCATGCAAAAGTGCAACCAATGTTTTATGACAAAAAAATGTGACTGATCAGAAGTCACCATTAAGGGAAGCATATCAGAAGATGATAGATCCATTGCAGCAAGTCTGAAAGTTAAGCAAAACAAGGGCATGTCTGTCCGGATGACGCGTTAAAGAGAGAAAATAATGAAACAAAAAAATTATGTGTATACATGTTGTATGTCAGAGGGATGATTCAAGTGAGGAGGAGGCCCAATGCAATAAGTTCGGAGTGGAAGCAAATAAGAAAGTTAGGCTGGTAGAATAGGGAAAGAGGACAAATTGAGAATTAACATAAAAGGGAAGCAAACAAACACTCTGTCTGCTGACAACTCGAAAGGTTAACGTAAGATGATAACTGGTGCCCACCAGTGCATGCCTTCTTATCCATGCACTAGCAGACAACCAACTGGCCTCATTGATTAGCGGCACAGTGCCAACAAAATTCGTCCTTAAAAACAAAACTGCTCTGGCAATGGGTGGAGGAAGAATTTCACTTCAGCTCAGCAGGCCTGTCCGGACATAATTCAGGGCAACATCTTTTCAACTTCCAAACTAAAGTAGAGTCCAAAAGCTATAATTAATAACCTAATAAATAACGAATTAACTACAGTCATAGGGAATAAAAGTCATAGGAAACGGCAATTGTGAAGTGAAGTATTTTTATTCATTAAAGTTTAAATTTGCAGATCCCTTAAACTCTAAGTAACTGCAAAGCATTATTGCTCTTACTTTTGATCTATCAGGCTTCAAATACCTAATTAGTGCTGATTGACTGCCAATGACCAACAAGGGTGAAACGTTAAGAAAGAAGTAGGAGGAAAAATGTGTTTGCTTTTTTGCTATAGAAAAGGAAATAACATTAAAGTGGCAACATTGATCAGCAGCAGTCATGCATTGGAAAAATAGTTGTATTTCCCACTGTTAAGGAATATTTAGATTCATTTTTAAATTGCTCAAACTGAACTCAAGAACTAAGGTGCAGGAAAGATGCTGAAGATCAGTTTAAAGTCCAGGGCTCACAATACTTAGAACATAGAACATAGAACATTACAGCACAGAACAGGCCCTTCGGCCCACGATGTTGTGCCGACAGTCATCTGAAACCAAGATCAAGCTATCCCACTCCCTACCATCCTGGTGTGCTCCATGTGCCTATCCAATAACCGCTTAAATGTTCCTAAAGTGTCTGACTCCACTATCACTGCAGGCAGTCCATTCCACACCCCAACCACTCTCTGCGTGAAGAACCTACCTCTGATATCCTTCCTATATCTCCCACCATGAACCCTATAGTTATGCCCCCTTGTAATAGCTCCATCCACCCGAGGAAATAGTCTTTGAACGTTCACTCGATCTATCCCCTTCATCATTTTATAAACCTCTATTAAGTCTCCCCTCAATCTCCTCCGCTCCAGAGAGAACAGCCCCAGCTCCCTCAACCTTTCCTCATAAGACCGACACTCCAAACCAGGCAGCATCCTGGTAAATCTCATCTGCACTCTTTCCAGCGCTTCCACATCCTTCTTATAGTGAGGTGACCAGAACTGCACGCAATATTCCAAATGCGGTCTCACCAAGGTCCTGTACAGTTGCAGCATAACCCCACGGCTCTTAAACTCCAACCCCCTGTTAATAAAAGCTAACACACTATATGCCTTCTTCACAGCTCTATCCACTTGAGTGGCAACCTTTAGAGATCTGTGGATATGGACCCCAAGATCTCTCTGTTCCTCCACAGTCTTCAGAACCCTACCTTTGACCCTGTAATCCACATTTAAATTAGTCCTACCAAAATGAATCACCTCACATTTATCAGGGTTAAACTCCATTTGCCATTTTTCAGCCCAGCTTTGCATCCTATCTATGTCTCTTTGCAGCCTACAACACCCCTCCACCTCATCCACTACTCCACCAATCTTGGTGTCATCAGCAAATTTACTGATCCACCCTTCAGCCCCCTCCTCTAAGTCATTAATAAAAATCACAAAGAGCAGAGGACCAAGCACCGATCCCTGCGGCACTCCGCTAGCAACCTGCCTCCAGTCCGAAAATTTTCCATCCACCACCACCCTCTGTCTTCGATCAGATAGCCAGTTACCTATCCAATCGGCCAACTTTCCCTCTATCCCACACCTCCTTACTTTCATCATAAGCCGACCATGGGGGACCTTATCAAACGCCTTACTAAAATCCATGTATATGACATCAACCGCCCTACCTTCATCAACACACCTAGTTACCTCCTCAAAAAATTCTATCAAATTTGTGAGGCACGATTTGCCCTTCACAAATCCATGCTGACTATCCCGGATTAATCCGCATCTTTCTAAATGGTCGTAAATCCCATCCCTAAGGACCTTTTCCATCAATTTACCAACCACCGAAGTCAGACTAACCGGTCTATAATTACCAGGGTCATTTCTATTCCCTTTCTTAAACAGAGGAACAACATTCGCCACTCTCCAGTCCTCTGGCACCATCCCCGTGGACAGCGAGGACCCAAAGATCAAAGCCAAAGGCTCTGCAATCTCATCCCTCGCCTCCCAAAGAATCCTAGGATACATTTCATCAGGCCCAGGGGACTTATCGACCTTCAGTTTATTCAAAACTGCCAATACATCCTCCCTCCGAACATCTATTTCCTCCAGCTTATTAGCCTGTAACACCTTCTCTTCCTGAAAAACATGGCCCCTCTCCTTGGTGAACACTGAAGAAAAGTATTCATTCATCACCTCGCCTATCTCTACTGATTCCATACACAAGTTCCCACCACTGTCCTTGACCGGCCCTAACCTCACCCTGGTCATTCTTTTATTCCTCACATAAGAGTAAAAAGCCTTGGGGTTTTCCTTGATCCGACCCGCCAAGGACTTCTCATGTCCCCTCCTAGCTCTCCTCAGCCCCTTTTTCAGCTCATTCCTTGCTAACTTGTAACCCTCAATCGAGCCATCTGAACCTTGTTTCCTCATCCCTACATAAGCTTCCCTCTTCCTTTTCACAAGACATTCCACCTCTTTTGTGAACCACGGTTCCCTCACTCGGCCATTTCCTCCCTGCCTGACAGGGACATACCTATCAAGGACACCCAGTATTTGTTCCTTGAAAAAGTTCCACTTTTCATCAGTGCCTTTCCCTGACAGTTTCTGTTCCCATCTTATGCCCCCTAATTCTTGCCTAATCGCATCATAATTACCTCTCCCCCAATTGTAAGCCTTGCCCTGCCGTCCGGCCCTATCCCTCTCCATTGCAATAACAAAAGACACCGAATTGTGGTCACTATCTCCAAAGTGCTCTCCCACAACCAAATCTAACACTTGGCCCGGTTCATTTCCCAGTACCAAATCCAATGTGGCCTCACCCCTTGTCGGCCTATCCACATATTGTGTCAGGAAACCCTCCTGCACACACTGCACAAAAAGTGCCCCATCCAAACTATTTGACCTACAAAGGTTCCAATCAATATTTCGAAAGTTAAAGTCCCCCATGACAACTACCCTGTGACCCCCACACGTATCCATAATCTGCTTAGCAATTTCTTCCTCCACATCTCTCTTACTATTTGGGGGCCTATAGTAAACTCCTAGCAACGTGACCGCTCCTTTCCTGTTTCTAACTGCAGCCCATATTACCTCAGTGTGCATATCCCCCTCAAAGTGCTTTTCCGCAGCCGTTAAACTATCCTTGATTAACAATGCTACTCCTCCACCTCTTTTACCAGCTTCCCTACACTTACTGAAACATCTATACCCCGGAACGTCCAACAACCATTCCTGTCCTTGTTCTACCCACGTCTCCGTAATGGCCACAACATCGTAGTCCCAAGTAGCAATCCACGCCCCAAGTTCATCCCCCTTGTTCCGGATGCTCCTTGCATTGAAGTGGTGTCGCCTTTTGTCATGTTAAGCTTCACGAGCCGAGGACTCACCAGATGTACCGGCAGGCAATTGAATAATTTTTCACTACATTCCAGTGCAAGGCCATGTCTATTTGTGCACTACATCTCTGAAAGCCCTCCCTCCCTCGAGCTCTGGTAATGTATTAGCCTGGGGCAAAAGGTGACACCGTCTTTTTTCCAATGACCCTCAGCTGTTGGATTATTAATGGACAGGTTGTGTAATAAAATGAGTTTAATTACCCTGCCTAGGTCCAACTACCTTCAGCTGCTTGATCAAAGACCTGTTTTCCATAACTATTTCAGAAGTGGGAATGTTCCTTGATAATTTCATAATGTTCAGCATAATTTACGACTCTTCAGATATTGGAGCAGGCAATGTCCAAATGCAGCAAGACCTAGTCAATATTCAGGGCTGAGCTGATAATTCACACGGCACACTGACACCATACAAGTGCAAGACAAAGAACATCTCCAACAAAAGGGAACATAACCACCGTCCTTTGGCATTGAATGAAATACAAATCGCTGAGTCCACCACTGTTAACATCCTCGGCGTTACCATTGATCAGAAAATCAACTGGACTATCCATTTAAATATTATGGTTACGAGAGCAGACGAAAGGCCAATAACTCACCCCCTGACTCTACAAAACCTGTCCACCAGACATAAGTCAGTTGTATAATGCAATTATCTCCAACTGACTGAATGATTGCATCCCAATAGCATGCAAAACGCTTGAAACCATCGACGATAAACGAGTCGTTTGATTGCTACCCCTTCCACAAATATTCAATCGTTCAAACACGGTCCACAGTGACAACTGTATACACAATCCACAAGATGCACTCCAGGAACAAACCAATATCCCTTCTGCAGCACATTCCAAACCCACGAACATCTGGATGGATAAGGCCAGCAGATGCTG
The DNA here is from genome assembly GCF_964213995.1 of Mustelus asterias. Taxonomy (NCBI): domain Eukaryota; kingdom Metazoa; phylum Chordata; class Chondrichthyes; order Carcharhiniformes; family Triakidae; genus Mustelus; species Mustelus asterias. The sequence continues at coordinate 14,214,920 of NC_135830.1, forward strand.
GTGGGAACACCACCACTTGGAGGTTCCCCTGCAAGTCGCTTACCATCCTGATTTGGAAATATATCGCCGCTCTTTCACTGGCGCTGTGTCAAAGCTCTGGAATTCTCTCCCTAACAGTACTGTGGGTGTGCCTACACCTGAGTGATTACTGCGATTAAAGACAGAAGCTCACCAATGCTTTTTCAAGGGCAACTGGGATGGGCGAGTCCCCATCCCGTAAATTAATAATAACATTAAAAAAGTGGCCCTGTGTGGGCCAACAACGTGGCCTGAAAATGAAGACCAGACAACAGAGAATTAAGCAGCTTGTCTGCCAGTTCGCCCACATGTAGGGACAATGACGTCAATCTAATGGGTGCGTTGTATGTTTCCAGTTTAATGTAATGTAATGTCATCATCTACCTCTGATACAGCTGAAACAGAGATTAAATACCCAGGTACGGAGGCGTTGCTGCAAACGCAATTACCAGTTGTAAAGTGTAAGAGTGGAAGTGACTGAAGCAATGGTGATATACTGACCCTCATACTATAGGGCTTTGAGTGAATGGCAGATATCGTGAACTGAACTACGCATATCTGAAATTGTGCCCTCAGAATGTCGCCATGTTTTATCAACAAGTTTATTTTACACTGCATTTACACATACCGAACAATAAATATCTGAATGCAACTGCACTGAGGTGGTCATATTGCTGGTGAACGAGGCCTGTCCAAACTTAGTACAACAGCACTGATCTGTGCCCGGAATCTAATTATGTTGAACCTGGAGTATCCACACCGAATACAACAGTACTTAACTGAACGTGTCCACATTGAGCATGCACACAGTTGCAATAAAGCAGATGTGTAATTTCAGAGAGATTGGAAAACAGCTTGGTTAATGATCAAACTGGCTCACAGAAATAATTGACACGATTCTGGAGTGGAGTCAAGAGAGAGGTTGGCTGATTTGGCCGAAGTTCATCACACAAAACCTTATCATTTTCACAATTAAGTTTTGTCAGGGTCATTCTGTTCATAATACTTTAGATCTGTATCAGGTTCCATGAAAAATAAACATTACATTCAATGAAAAACAATAAACACCAGCCCAGCAGGTGCTGTACTAATGCGTTTGTTACAAAAATAATCATCTTAAACGTAAACCATCTAATTATCTCCCAGGAGACTGCTGTCATGTATAAATTTCACAATTTTTCAGTGCATGCAGAACGCGCTCAGAGCTTCAGATTGAAATGCATGGAATACCAAAAGGCCTGGTGTTTGCGATTTACTATCCGGTCATTGCAGCTATCGGAGTTCCAGGTGCTGTATTGCAGTTTGTTATCAGCTTCGTGAATCATTGTTTATTTGCATTAACACTGTCATTTTACCAGTAGTGCATTTCTACGATACGTATATTCCTTCTCCAACGTAATGTGATATAATTTTCACATTCAAAGTATATTTTCTTCTCTTCCATAGTCGCATTTATATTTTGCAATATTAACACGCCATTCGTGGTGATAATTTATTCTTTCCATTGCCGTACATTTGCGGTATAAATTGTTTAATTCCCGTTACTCTCCCTCACCCCTCCCCCCATCACCTGAACAATTGCTTGCTGGCAGTATTCGAGCTCATTTCATCAAATCAGATGTATAATATGCTTATTTATCACAACCATCTCTTGCTGTTTCAGTGTTCTGACTGCGAGTGAATGAGTGCACTGCTATCACAATATCAATGCATTGTTAACAATATTATTGGAGCTCGATTATCACAATGTATTTCTGTTGTTTCAATATGGCATCAGCACTGCTGGTGCGACTGAATTCTCATACTCCTTCACCTTCCACAATGATTTCTAATGTCTCGATGGCATTGTTAATGACCATCCTCTTCGCTTCGAGGGACAGTCAATGAAACAATTTCCAACTGAATTCGTTGAAGGGACGGTGTTTTGCAAAGTTTTTTGACAGATGCAAGAGTATTGTAAAGACTTCAGCTCTTGTGAACATTTGGAATGTCCCCTCAGTCACAAAAAAAGTATTTCGATTTCATCCTATCAGACTGACTGCTGCAGCAGGCTGTCTTTCTTCCAAATACGCTTCAGTAGTTTGTTCTAAGATGGCGACTGTTGATTGCGGGATTTCCTTCTGCGCCCATCGGCAGCAATGTCTAAGACTATTCTGTTCACAATTGATTTATCAGCGTTAGCTTAGTAACCATAACTCCTGGCATCATCTCAGATAACGTGCACAATTTATATCCCAAATATTCACTATCAGGTTAAATTGAGCATAGAGGCTGTGGAGCACTGAGGAACTGTTTTATGATAGGAGAATCTTTCTCCGATTGAGATCTCATCATCTGTCAGTTCCATTGTTTCGGATCATTGCAGATGTGAATATTAGTTGTAGGACTCGACATAATTCTGCATCCAGTTCAAAGTGGCAGCCGGAATGTAAAACAAAAATAGTCCATTTAATTTGCATAGTTTGAACAAGCCGACTACTGACATTTCCGACAGTGAAAGATTTGAGGATTTTTAGATTGCTACGGGGAACATCTGATCCGCATTCAGATATAATCTGTGTTCTTGTGAGATTTCATACATTTTTTTCTATTTTGTCGTGACTGATCCAGTTCAATATTCTGCATGGTTATCTGATGTTGCATTTTCGTGTTTGTCTATTCCATTCTTCAGTGATATGATTTTGATTCTGTGCCTTTATTTGTTACATCCCACGGCAATAATTTCTATTCCGAATTTATTTATCAGCCCTCTTTCTAAATCGAATGACGATTTTGAACTGATAGCAATACTCACAGCATAAGGGATATGCTTCCGGCAGCATGAAGTTATAACGTAACACATAAACTGGATGATTTTGTTTTGCGTCGATCTCCTCCAATCATACACACACTCTTTCTCTCTCCCTTTCTCTATTACAGCTAACTTGGCAGTGATCGTGATCTTCTCTCGAGGAAGATGTGGTCTGTCTGGATGTATCACTTACTACTTGGTGTTAATGCCGGTGACTGATCTCTTGGTCATTGTAACAGCTGTAATATTAAACCGGATTGCTAGCATTTATTTCCCGTTCAGTTTCCTGCCTATCACGCCGATATGCAGTCTCCGTTCTGCACTCAATTTTGCAGCAATAGACAGCTCAGCCTGGTTAACGGTCATTTTCACCTTCGATCGATTTGTTGCCAATTGTTGCCAGAAGCTGAAACTGAAATATTGCACCGAGAAGACAGCTGCCTGGCTGATAGGAAGCATGGCTGCACTGACCTCCATAAAAAATGCCTGTTTGTATTTCATGTATGAACCGAGATATACAATTAACAAATTGCCCTGGTTCTATAATGTCAAAACATATTTTTACATCTCAGCAGCTTTGGCTGTATATGACTGGATTCGTTGCATTGTAACCCCTTGTCTCCCATTCACTTTGATTGCAATGCATAATGTTCTGACTGTCATATATCCGACCGGCCATTGGAGCCCGTCGGAGACTCCGAGCCCAGAGAAATGGAGAGAGTCAGACTGACCCAAAAATGGAAAAGATCGATTGTTTTACTCGTCGCCATCTCGAGCAATTTCATCTTATTATATTTGTTATTTTTTATAACGATACTTTTTGTACGAATTGCAAAGTTTACGTGCCTCTTAGGTTCCAATTCCAGTGAATCTACATTTACTCTTGAGGAAAAAGGATGCATGTTTCAGTTTCTGAGTTCCTGCATTAACCTATTCATTTATCCTGCGACACAGAGAAAATTCCGAACTGGGTTAAAGAATGGGATGAAATACCCGGTGAGCCAATTTATTAAATTGCTTAGAATCATAAAATAGGAAAATCCTGCACGAATTGTTTGTGGTGCTCCAACGTACCCTATTATTTTTCCTGTTAAACATCATTGTGCGTCAAAGATACTTGGTTTGAATTTCATTCCCAATGTGTCAATTTATGAATCATAAAGTAAGACAACATTTCCACATAATTATGTCAGCGAAATGTACTCAGGTAGATGTCAGCTCTCTTGCTGCTGCTAACTATCTTCTTTTTAATTGAATTAAAAACAATTTTGGACGTCCTGCCTTCATGACAGGAAATCTGTCAATGCAATTCTTTTTTTTTCTGACAGACATGACCAATCAACAAAGAGATGGTTTGCGAAATTATCTTTTTATTCCAGACGTCTGCGTCTCTGGTTGTGTCTTTCTTGTCTGTCTATGCCTCTCCGTATATTTTTGTTCGTCACTGCCAGACTGGCTGTTCTTTTACACCCTCTTGTTCTCTCAGTGTATTGTAAACTCTTCCCATATCAGTAGGCAATTCGGTCAGGATTGCTTCCACATCGATTCTTGCTCTGACGCTTCTGTGAGGAGATATTGGTGATGCAATGGGTTAGACCAGCTTCAAAAATGTGACGAAGATCTTTCTCCATCACTGCTGACTGTTGATTCATTTATTTCTTCATCAATGAGCATTTTTGTGCTTGTAAAATTGAATTTATGTTGTTTCATGTGGCATCATGACAGGATTACATAAAATAAACAAAAGCGTAAGATATACAAGTGGAGAAAGCGTCTTTTGTGTTTTTCTTAGGATAAAACTGTTTGGGAACTCAGATTAATATTTCTGTTCTGACTTTATTACTAGTAGCGCTGATAACGAGAGTAGACATCTCTTCCACAATTGTTGTGAACTTTTTTGTAGTGCTCTGTTGGGTTTTCTTTTTTCTGGAGACAAGATGTTGTTGACAGAGATCGATGAGATCAAATTTCTATCAAGTCCTTGCAACACATAGAAAGCCACTCAGTCATAATTCCGTGCCAGCTCTGTGTAGAACAATAATGTCAGTTCATTATCCCTGTCTTATTCAAGCAATCCTTCAATTTCATTGTCCCAAGCGTTATCACCACCACCATCATTATCACCATTATCATCAGAATCATCGTCATCATCTTCTTCTACAACTTCTTCCTTCTCCACCTGCAAGTCAGGCACTTATAGTCAAAGTTGCTGCACTCATATCTCTGCCATCACATCATTCTATCTCATCTTAACCCTACTTTTGTCGTTGCTCCTGCAGTCAAAAAGGTACATTCAGCTCAATGCAAGCTCTCACTTAATCCAGAACAGATGACCATCCGATATCAATGATGCCCATCCGGTTTCAATCCCATCTCAGTTATTTTCTCCAATTCATCTATAATCATCACTGACCCCTCAGATGAAATGCCTATTTTAATTGCTCTGATGTATCAATCCAGATACTTGTGTAAACATTCGCATGCAGTAACATGCAATTGTTCCTCTGATCTTGCAGCTACCCAGATTTCTGCCGTATGTAGCAGCTCTTTAGCCACGAAGCTACCAACGTGACGTGGTAACTGTGTGATTTCTGGCCTGGGATTGACCACAGGATATATATTATTCACACATAGAAATACAGAAACATGGGAATTAGGTGCAGGAATAAGACATTCGGCCATTCACATCTGCTATGCCATTGTATTATATCATCACCTTGGGAATACTTAAGGACGGAACCACAACTACTTTCTTGGGAAAGAATTCGAAATAGTAATGACCATTGTGAAAAATACTCACCACTGACTGGACTGGAGACATTTATACTTAATAGGTGCCCCCTATTCTAGTCACCTCGCAGAAAAGGACAGATTAGCACAACGTTATAGATCATGTCACCTATTATCTGCCGATCTTGTCTCCTCAGTATTTCAAATGTTTCAGAAAGATCAGCTCATATTTTTTTTCAAAATTCAAAAGTTTATGGGCTAAACTCTTTCAAACTGTTGTCATAATGCAAACACTTCATCACAGGAATGTGGGGAACGCACATTTTATTTTCAACTATTGCAAACACAGGTCTATTATTTTGCTCTGGCAATAAACCAAAAGAGTACACTATACCATCGATGTGGTATCACCAATGTCGTGCGCAACTGCACGAAAACGTATCTACTATGGCATTCCAACCCCTGCAATAAGCACCAATTTGCCTTCTCAGTCAGTTAGATCACCTGCAAAAGTTTTTTTTTGCTCTAGGTACTGGATAACCAAATACTTGTGTTGCACAGATTTCTCACCAATAACGCACTGCATTCAGTTTTTGCCTGCTGAAGTAAAGGCATTCACATTTTCTCACACTATATTGCACATGCCAATTGTTGTTTCCCACTCACGTAATCGTTCAATATCCATTTGGATTCTTCCACCTTCTCCTGAGAAGTAAACTCCAAGCGTTCTTGACAAAAATATCTCTTATGCTTTCCGCCTGCTCATCACAGTTCATTGTCACATGTTACATGTAGTTGAGGCCAAAGCACAAATCCCTGTAGCTTCCTGTTCCTACAACTTGTGAAACGCAATAAATTAATTTTCCACTCTTGTTATGTCGTTTTAGCTAACCAGCACTCTATCGATGTTATGATGCTTTCCAATACAAAACAAGCTCTTATTTTGTGGTAATCTTTGAAAAGGAAAGTTCTCAAATACCTACCTTCAAGTGTCCCGGATCTACATGTTCTTTTAATTTGCCTTGTGTTCTTCAGAGAACAGTAAAAAAAATAGGTGAACTTTGCCATCTTATCCCCATAACCCTTGATTCCCTTACTGGTTAAAAATCGATCGATCTCTGCGCTGAACATAATGAGTTACCGAGGTTCTCCAGTCGCCTGCAGTAAATAAGTCGACAGATTACATAAGGGAGCCAAAGACGTTCAGGATATTCGTGGTGGGGGCTAACTAGTGCCTGATTTTATAGTGTAACAATGTGTCCCAATTTTAAATTGCATTGCATTTGAAATAAAGGCAAATACTGAATTTGTCTTCCGTAATACCTGCAAAAATTGTGTGGTCGTTCTTTTTTTATATTATTTAGGCACGAAACCAATAGTATCCCTCTGTGCTGCAGCTTGCTGCATATCTTCTTCATTTCAATAATATTCATCTGCAATATTCTTTCCAACAAAGAGCATAACATCTCATCTGTGTTCAGTATATTCCATCTTCCATGTTTTTGCTCGTTCATTTAACCTCTGTATATCCCACTGAAGACTCTTTGTGCCATCGTCACAAATTGCCTCCCCACCTATTCCGTGTCATCTTCAAATTTAGGATTATGATAGTCATTCTACTCCTCAATGTCCTGAATGTATACTTTAAATATTTGTGCCCCAGCGTTGATCATTTTGACAATCAATGAATTATATGTTGGCATACTAATAATGCCTCTCATCGCAACTCTTTGTCTTATAAAATTAGCCAATTATCCATCCATGCCAATATGCTGCTCCCAAAAAAAATGCTCTTACATTATTTCGTAACATTTTGTGCGGTACCTTTTCAAACGCTTTTTGTATATCCAAGTATATCACAACGTCTGGTCTCCTTGATCTATCTTGCTCAATTAATTCTAATATATTTGTTTGGCTAATTTTTCCCTTAGAACGCCATGCTTAATCTCATGATTATATTGCACATTTCTATAATTTCTGTTACTGCATCCGTTATTCCCAATGATAGATGTGAATCTGAAAAGCTTATCAATGTCACTGTTTATTTGTCACCTTCACTTTATCAATGCTGATGATGTGCTGGTCAGATACAGTCCTCGGGGGCATTTCCCAAAGTTATTTCTTGGAAGATTAGTACCAGAACATCCATTACCTCTGTAGCTACTTACATTTAGTATCCTAGGATGCAACTAATCAGCTCCATGCAAATTGGATTTTGACCCCATCATTTTTCCTTGTACTTTTTCCCCAGTGATCATTATTGCTTCCCTTCCCCACCAACAACCGCCCTCCCCCCGCTCCCACCCACAATCCCCCCCCCCGCCCACCCCCTCCCCCACGCCTTTGCCCCTTACTTACTTGGAATTTTTGAGATGCTATTTGTGAGTTTTACCATGAAGATTCGCAGAAAAACTGATGTAACTACCATGACCACGTTTCCGATTACTCGTTCCCCAATTGCAATGTCCAAACGCCCTTTATTTATTTTGGCGTTTTTTTTATATTGTGAAATAAGTTCTTACTAGCCGTTACTTCATTACTTGTTAGTTAACAATCGTACTTTATCATCTCCCTCTTGAGTGTTTCTTGGTCAACTTTTGTTCTTTTTGCTTTAACTTTTCAAATTACTGGCTTGTCAATAATCCTGGCCACACCGCATGTTTCCTCTTCTTTCAGATTGATCTTCTTCATACCTTCCTTAACTTAGCTTCCTCGCTTCACCATGGTTGGATTATCCCCTTCCTAGAATCCTTCTTTTCACTGTAATGTATCTTTGTTTTGAGTTATGAAGTATATTTACGAACATCTGCCGCTGCTGATCAACCTGCTTTTGTGCTGATCTCGTTTCCCAGTCCAACTCAACGCTCATCCCTTTGTACTGATCCGACGTTAAGTTTGTTTTATGGTTGACGCTGACCCAAATCTCCAACTCTCAAACTGCCTGTTAAGTTAGACCATGATGTGATCACTGCTTCCAAGAGAATCATTTAAGCTGAGTTTGAGAAACCTGCTTCATTTCACAATACCAAATCTAAGAAAGCCTGATGCAGTGTTCAATCGAGAACATGCTATTTAGAGTGGTGCAAAGGCACCGCAGTTAGCACTGCTGTTGACAGTAGCAGGGAGCTGTCTTCACTTCCGAACTCGAGTGACTGTGTGGTGTTTTCAAGTTCTCCCCGTGTCTGTGTTGGTTTCCCCTGTTTTCTCTGTGTGATTTCGACGACTCATTTTAAGATTCCAAACGACCGCACAGAACAATTATCAATTGCTTTATCTTCTAAATTAAAACAACTTTAAAAGAGCAATGTCCTTTTGATAAAATACAAATAAATATATATTTAGGAATATATTATTAAATGTCCCATGCCCTGCTTTAACTCGGCTTTCCACATCATTTTCACCACAGTCTGCTACCGAGGTCATAAAGAACAGTACAACACAGGAAACAGGCCCTTCGGCCCTCCAAGCCTGTGCCGCTCCTTGGTCCAACTAGACCAATCGTTTGTATCCCTCCATTCCCAGGCTGCTCGTGTGACTATCCAGGTAAGTCTTAAACGATGTCAGCGTGCCTGCCTCCACCACCCTACTTGGCAGCGCATTTCAGGCCCCCACCACCCTCTGTGTAAAAAATGTCCCTCTGATATCCGAGTTATAATTCGCCCCTCTCAGCCTGAGCCCGTGACCCCTCGTGATCGTCACCTGCGACCTGGGAAAAAGCTTCCCACTGTTCACCCAATCTATACCCTTCACAATCCTGTACACCTCAATTAGATCTCCCCTCATTCTCCGTCTTTCCAAGGAGAACAACCCCAGTCTGCCCAATCTCTCCTCATAGCTAAGATCCTCCATACCAGGCAACATCCTGGTAAACCTTCTCTGCACTCTCTCTAACGCCTCCACGTCCTTCTGGTAGTGCGGCGACCAGAACTGGACGCAGTACTCCAAATGTGGCCTAACCAGCGTTCTATACAGCTGCATCATCAGACTCCAGCTTTTATACTCTATACCCCGTCCTATAAAGGCAAGCATACCATATGCCTTCTTCACCACCTTCTCCACCTGTGTTGCCACCTTCAAGGATTTGTGGACTTGCACACCTCGGTCCCTCTGTGTTTCTATACTCCTGATGACTCTGCCATTTATTGTATAACTCCTCCCTACATTATTTCTTCCAAAATGCATCACTTCGCATTTATCCGGATTAAACTCCATCTGCCACCTCTCCGCCCAATTTTCCAGCCTATCTATATCCTGCTGTATTGCCCGACAATGCTCTTCGCTATCCACAAGTCCAGCCATCTTCGTGTCATCCGCAAACTTGCTGATTACAGCAGTTACACCTTCTTCCAAATCATTTATATATATCACAAATAGCAGAGGTCCCAGTACAGAGCCCTGCGGAACACCACTGGTCACAGACCTCCAGCCGGAACAAGACCCGTCGACCACTACCCTCTGTCTCCTATGGCCAAGCCAGTTCTCCACCCATCTAGCCACTTCTCCTTGTATCCCATGAGCCTTAACCTTCTTAACCAACCTGCCATGTGGGACTTTGTCAAATGCCTTACTGAAATCCATATAGACGACATCCACGGCCCTTCCTTCATCAACCGTTTTTGTCACTTCCTCAAAAAACTCCACCAAATCTGTAAGGCACGACCTCCTTCTTACAAAACCATGCTGTCTGTCACTAATGATATTGTTCCGTTCTAAATGCACATACATCCTGTCTCTAAGAATCCTCTCCAACAACTTCCCTACCATGGACGTCAAGCTCACCGGCCTATAATTTCCTGGGTTATCCCTGCTACCCTTCTTAAACAACGGGACCACATTCGCTATCCTCCAATCCTCAGGGACCTCACCCGTGTCCAAAGAAGCGACAAAGATTTCCGTCAGAGGCCCAGCAATTTCGTCTCTCGTCTCCCTGAGCAGTCGAGGATAGATGCCATCAGGCCCTGGGGCTTTGTCAGTTTTAATGTTCCCTAAAAAACCCAACACTTCCTCTCTTGTAATGGAGATTTTCTCTAACGGGTCAACACCTCCCTCCGAGACACTCCCAGTTAACACGCCCCTCTCCTTCGTGAATACCGATGCAAAGTATTCATTTAGGATCTCCCCTATTCCCTTGGGTTCTAAGCATAATTCCCCTCCTTTGTCCCTGAGAGGTCCGATTTTCTCCCTGACAACTCTTTTGTTCCTAACGTATGAATAGAATGCCTTAGGATTCTCCTTAATCCTGCCTGCCAAGAACATCTCGTGACTTCTTTTTGCCCTTCTAACTCCCCGTTTGAGTTCTTTCCTACTCTCTCTGTATTCCTCCAGAGCTCCATCTGTTTTCAGTTGCCTGGACTTAACGTACGCCTCCCTTTTCATTTTAATCAGATCCTCATGGAGCAATCTGGATCTTCTCTCCAGTAAAATGGCCTCTAATTATAATGAACAGTGATATTCAGAGGATATCTGCACTTGTCTCTGTATTTTATATTTTAGGTTTCATGAATGACCGTGTCATACTTTTTACAGATTCATTTTTGTGTTTTTGTTTCTGATTGCATGATGTCAAAATCTTAAACCTAAGTTTTCTGTTAGTCAATCCCATGTGCTATCTCAGGAAATTTATTCGATTTGATCTATTATTGTCACATTTCATACAGGAAAGTATTGCTTCATGTGAGTTATACAGATAAAACATGTCTTTCATAAGGTACAAAGGGGAGAATGAAAGGAGACGGTTGCAGACTATGGTGTTGAATCTACTGATAGATTGTAGAGAAAGATCAGCTGAATTTGTGATAGGTCCATTGAACAGTCTGATGGCATCAGGGAAGAAGTTGTTATTGATTCTGGTGAGTATTCTCACAGACCCAAGCTAATCATTTCCCAGATAGAGCCTCATTCCCTTTACTTCAGCAAAGTTTTGTCAGTGGTCCAATCATTCCATAGCTTCAAGCGTACAAATTAAACACAAAAAGGCACAGTTTTCCTGATCTGAACAATATTTTGCTGGAGTTGTGTTATGCTGAACGTCTGAGCGATTTGGGTCCATGATCATTCGCAGAATCACAGCTTTGCTAAGACACAGGTGCAGTCAATTTGGTTCACCGTATTCAAGGGAAATTGCCATAAATTCTCTGATGTATCTTTGCAATTGAATTTCCTCAACCTGGAATCATTCGAATTAATCATTTCTAAATCTGCTTCAATGTCTTCACATATATTCTATAATATAGGATGCAATCTTCAAGCTGCGGGCGAACTGGTAGCTTCTATGTGTTCGATATTAACTATTCTTGCGCTGGTGCCGTTGTTGATAACTTCGTGAGCAATGCATTTTTTGTGGCTCTCTGCAATTTCCTTGATTTTATTTGTACTCAGAATTATTCCCACTAGTTGGTGGTTTATTGACAACAACGGATAATTTGATTTTCCTTTTTTTTACGTAGCTCTGTCCAAATCGATGCTCTCTTTCAAATTCTGGGACATCTTTCTCCAGCATCTCTATGCTCTTCAGTGCGAATAATGACCCATTTCTTCCTTCCCGACCTTTTCTGAAAACATTCTATCCAGGAATAGTTAACACTCAGTCCTGCACTTACAGTGAAGAAGAGGCCTTTCGATATATCGAGTCTGCATTGAGTCTCTGACAGAGTAACTTATCCAGGCCGTCGACCTCGCTTTATCCCAGTAACCTCACACATTTCCCATGGCTCACCCATCTAACCTATCTATCTCGGGACACTCAGGGCAAATCTAGCATGGCCAATCCATCGAACATGCACATCTGTGGACGATTGAACAAAACCGGAAAACATGGTGGAAACATATATATAACGTGAAAATTCCACACAGTCACCCAAGACTGGAAATGAACCCGGGTCCCCCGATCTCTGAGGCTGCAATGCTAACCACAGTGCCACGGTACCGCCCTGTTGCAAATACGGTTGCATGTTATCTTGCATGTGAAGTTTGCATCGAAAACATTGTGCTAACTAACAATTTAAGCAGCCGGAACTGGGCCTATGTCGACTGGAATTAACCATGCTGAAATGAATTCCTGTACACTGACTGGAGCTGCCCGAAACTCAACAGGACTAATTAGCTCTAAAGTAAATATTTCTGTCCACAATAGTTACAACCAAACTGGCATTTTTTCAATATGTCATCGCTAAAACACTTTGAAGCTGATCTGTAAACACAGAAGTTATATGTGTTGAAATTGAGCTTTGTGCGTTGCATATAAATGTCATAATACGGACACGGATCTTCCAGTATTAAGTATAAATGTAGTGAACTGAACCTGCATACACTCATATTAGCATCAACGAATATGCCTAGTGCAGGTCTATATCCAATCTTGTCGGAATGCGCCTGTCGATAGTGAACAGGAACATACCTACGTACGCAGAAGTACAAATATGCTGAAAATGACCCGTTCTTCAGGATTTAAGCTCAAAGAACATGTTATAGAACATAGAACAGCACAGCACAGTACAGGCCCTTCGGCCTATGATGTTACGCCGAACCTTTTCCGAAACCAAGATCAAGCTATCCCACTCCCTATCATTCTAGTGTGCTCCATGTGACTATCCAATAACCGCTTGAAAGTTCCTAAAGTGTCCGAATCCGCTATCACAGCAGGCAGTCCATTCCACACCCCAACCATTCTCTGAGTAAAGAACCTACCTCGTACATCCCTCCTATATCTTCCACCACGAACCTTATAGTTATGCCCCCTAGGAACAGCTACATCCATCCGAGGAAATAGTCTCTGAACGTCCACTCTATCTATCCCCCTCATCATCTTATAAACCTCTATTAAGTCGCCTCTCAACCTCCTCCGCTCTAAAGAGAAAAGCCTGAGCTCCCTCAACCTTTCCTCATAAGACCTACCCTCCAAACCAGGCAGCATCCTGGTGAATCTCCTCTGCACTCTTTCCAGCGCTTCCACATCCTTCTTATTGTGAGGTGACCAGAACGGCACACAATATTCCAAATGTGGTCTCACCAACGTCCTGTACAGTTGCAGCATAACCCTACGGCTCTTAAACTCAAACCCCCTGTTAATAAATGCTAACACACTATAAGCCTTCTTCACGGCTCTATCCACTTGAGTGGCAACTTTCAGAGATCTGTGGATATGAACCTCAAGATCTCTCTGTTCCTCCACATTCCTCAGAACCCTGCCTTCGACCCTGTAATCCGCATTCAGATTTGTCCTACCAAAATGAATCACCTCGCACTTATCAGGGTTAAACTCCATCTGCCATTTTTCGGCCCAGCTCTGCATCCTATCAATGTCTCTTTGCAGCTTACAACAGCCTTCCATCGTATCCACGACTCCACCAATCTTGGTGTCAGCCGCAAATTTACTGATCCGCCCATCAGCCCCTTCCTCCAAGTCATTTATAAAAATCACAAATAGCAGAGGACCCAGCACTGATCTTTGTGGTACACCGCTGGTAACTGGTCTCCAGTCTGAAAGTTTTCCATCCACCAGCACCCTCTGTCTTCTATGAGATAGCCAGTTACTTATCCAATCGGCCAAGTTTCCCTCTATCTCACACCTCCTTACTTTCTTCATGAGCCGACCATGGGGGACCTATCAAATGCCTTACTAAAATCAATTTATATGACATCAACTGCTCTGCGTTCATCGACACACATAGTTATTTCCTCAAAAAATTCAATCAAATTTGTAAGGCAAGACTTACCCTTCAAGAATCCGTGTTGACTATCCCAGATTAAGCTGCATCTTTCTAAATGGTCGTAAAGCCTATCCCTCAGGACCTTTTCCATTAACCGACCACCGAAGTAAGACTAACCGGCCTATAATTACCAGGGTCATTCTGATTTCCTTTCTTGAACAGAGGAACAACATTCGCCACTCTCCAGTCCTCTGGCACTATCCCCGTGGACAGTGAGGATCCAAAGATCAAAGCCAAAGGCTCTGCAATCTCATGCCTTGCCTCCCAAAGAATCCTAGGATATATCTCATCTGGCCCAGGCGACTTATCGACCTTCAGGTTTATCAAAATTGCCAATACATCTTCCCTCAGAACATCTGCCTCCTCCAGCCTATCAGCCTGTATCACACTCTCATGCTCAAAAACATGGCCCCTCTCCTTGGTGAGCACTGAAGAAACGTATTCATTCATCGCCTCGCCTATCTCTTCCGACTCCATACAGAAGTTCCCACTGCTGTTCTTGACCGGCCCTAACCTCACCCTCGTCATTCTTTTATTCCTCACATAAGAGTAAAAAGCCTTGGGGTTTTCCTTGATCCGACCCACCAAGGACTTCTCATGCCCCCTCCTAGCTCTCCTCAGCCCTTTTTTCAGCTCATTCCTTGATAATTTGTAACCCTCAATGGACCCAACTAAACCTTGTTTTCTCATCCTTACATACACTTCCTTCTTCCTCTTAACAAGACATTCAACCTCTTTTGTGAACCATGGTTCCCTCACTCGGCCATTTCCTGCCTGCCTGACAGGAACAAACCTATCGAGGACAAGCAGTATTTGTTCCTGGAACAAGCTCCACTCTTCATTTGTGCCTTTCCCTGACAGTTTCTGTTCCCATCTTATGCTCCCTAATTCTTGCCTAATCCCATCACAATTACCCCTCCCCCAATTATAAAACTTGCCCTGCCGTACGGCCTTATCCCTCTCCATTTCAATCACGAAAGAATTGTGTTCGCTATCTCCAAAGTGCTCTCCCTCAACCAAATCTAACACTTGGCCCGGTTCATTTCCCAGTACCAAATCCAATATGGCCCAACCTCTTGTCGGCCTATTCCATATATTGTGTCAGGAAACCCTCCTGCACACACTGTACAAAAACTGCCCCACCCGAACTATTCGATCTATAAATGTTCCAATCAATATCTGGAAAGTTAAAGTCACCCATGACAACTACCCTGTGACCTCCACACCTATCCATAATCTGCTTTGCAATTTCTTCCTCCACGTCTCTATTACTATTTGGAGGCCTATAGACAACTCCTAACAACGTGACCGCTCTTTTCCTACTTCTAACTTCAGCCCATATTACTTCAGTAGGCAGATCCCCCTCGAACTGCCTTTCTGCAGCCGTTAAACTATCCTTGATTAACAATGCTACTCCACCACCTCTTTGACCACCTTCCCTACTCTTGCTGAAATATCTATACCCTGGAAATTCCAACAACCATTCCTGTCCCTGTTCTAACCGTGTCTCTGTAATGGCCACAACATCATAGTCTCAAGTACCAATCCACGCTTCAAATTCACCTACCTTATTTCGGATGCTCCTTGCATTGAAGTAGACACACTTCAACCCACCATCTTGTCTGCCAGTACACTCCTGCGACCTTGATATCTTCCTGAGTACCTCACTACACTCAACACTGACTTCTCCACTACAGCTCCCTTTCCCATCCCCCTGACAAATCAGTTTAACCCCCCCCCCGCCGAAGAGCCGTCGCAAATTTCCCTCCCAGGATATTGGTGCCCCTCTGGTTCAGGTGCAAACCGTCCTGTTTGTACAGGTCCCACCTTCCCCAGAATGTGTTCCAATTATCCAATTAGCTGAAACCCTCTCTCCTGCACCATCCCTGGAGCCACG
Organism: Mustelus asterias; assembly: GCF_964213995.1. Classification (NCBI taxonomy): domain Eukaryota; kingdom Metazoa; phylum Chordata; class Chondrichthyes; order Carcharhiniformes; family Triakidae; genus Mustelus; species Mustelus asterias. The sequence continues at coordinate 14,231,064 of NC_135830.1, forward strand.
TGTTTATCTGCATTCTCTCCCTGTTCCTCAGCTCGCTATCACATGGCACCGGCAACAAACCAGAGATGGCAAAATGATTTGTCTTGGCTCTCAGCTTCCACCCTAGCTCCTTAAATTCCTGTTTTAAATCCCCGTCCCTTCTCTTACCTTTGTCATTGGTACCGATGTGTACCACGACTTGTGACTGTTCCCCCTCCCCCTTAAGAATCCTGAAAACGCGGTCCGAGACATCAAAGACCCTGGCATCCGGGAGGCAACATACCATCCTTGAGTCTCTTTTGCTGCCACAGAACCTCCTATCTATCCCTCTAAGTAACGAGTCCCAATAACTATTGTTCACATTATATCGAACAGTGCTGAATTGTGTCTGTTAGCGCCAAATGGAATTCTTCACCTGTATCTGTTCACCGTTGATCGTAAGAATTTCACATTGATTGCTTTGGCAATAACGTGGATAGATCTGCACTGGAGTTCATCACTGATAAATGTACATGTACACACCAAATGTATGGAATGCAACTAAATAGAATTGAGTGCACAGTCTGTGATGTGAACATGGGAGTGTATACATTCTTGGATAGATTTCGCCCGCAGTTGCACATCGAATCATAGAAAGCCGACAGTGCAGGAAGAGGCCATGTGGCCCATCGGGTCTGCACCGACCACAATCCCACGCAGGCCCGACCCCATATCCCTACACATTTACCCACTTATCCCTCTAACCTCCGCATCTCAGGACACTAAGGGGCAATTTTAGCATGGCCAATCAACCTAACCCGCACATCTTTGGACTGTGGGAGGAAACCGGAGCACCCGGAGGAAACCCGCGCAGACACGAGGAGAGTGCGCAAACTCCACACAGACAGTGACCCAAGCTGGGAATCGAACCCAGGTCCCTGGGTTACTGGTTATCGCATTAGTTATTGCATTGGTTACTGGGTGACTGGTTATCGCGCGAATTGTAAATTAGCAACAATTCGAGCATGGTTTCCCTTCGAGGAGAACATCGTCGCTCTGTTATCACTTTCTTCAAGCTACTTAACTTAGCCTTGCATTTTATTAACCTCAGCACATCCCTTACAAAATGGTCACTTTCACCATTGCCAATGCCGACTTAGTTTTTGTTTACTCTTCAGAAGACATCTAACTGAAAGTAGAATCTAGTCCGTGAGTAATTAGCTTTATAGTTTCGTCAGTACCTTGCTTAATCTATCCATTGCACCAAACAGTAAGAAGAGGCCGGTAGTAGCATTACTCATTTCATTGTTCAAGTTAGTGTCATGACGACAAAAAAATTAAAAACATCTAATTGTCTCCCTGGTGTCTTTTATCCTGTATAAATGTGGCAACCTATCAATGTAGAGCGGAACGCATGAGGAGCATCGAGCAAAAAATGCATGGATTATCACAAGGTCTGGTGTTTGCCATTTACTATCCTGTCATTGCAGCGATCGGGGTTCCAGGTAAACTGTAGTAACTAATTACTTCTTAGCATAATTATGATTGAGCGCCACCGCTCCTCTCATTTACTGATATAGTTTCCGATGTTATCAACTATGTTTATTGCTTTGACAGGATAATTTGCCACCGGTGAATTGAAACATTTCTCTCCTTTTACCGGTAAACTGTTCGCCTTTTAACAAGGCTCCACCACCCCTCCCAAAAACCAGGGAATTAATTCTCCATTTGAGCGATGTAATTTCTCATGTCAAAAGGCAATTACTCGTCTGTGCATTCATACGCATTTTCTTCCCGGATCAGCTGCTCTTCTTCCTGTTGGTGGTATAACCTCTCCCTGTTGATGGAGTATGATCTTCCCTTTCATTGTATTATTTCAACACTTTAACTATATTATTTCATCTATTGACTTCTCCCACCTGATAGTGTAAATGCAATTATATTTAGAATGATTAATATTGGGGTATCATCTCACTGTTATGACGATATTAATTAACTTATTTTGTTTTGGCATTGTCAGTGTGGATGAATGATCAAGAACCAAATGTTTTTTTGTAATGGCATCGGTCTTGCAATATCATAGATTTACTCCTGCGTTCTTTGAACTGGAGGGTAATCGGTGTGGATTTGGTATCACCATTGTTGATTCGAGTGGTCCTCAGTTAAGCAAGCACTCCTACTGCTGCAGTTGGGTTTGGAACTCAAATTTCTGACTCAAACTGTACAGATGCCATCTGCGCCTCAGCTGAAACTTTCAGAGCTGCTTGGCTTGCTGCAGTTAAGCATTGCTGCGTTAGCCTCAGATCATTAACATTCAAGGGTGCCGGGGTTCTTTAACTTTCCATGAAAAATATCTTATTTTTATTCAAGTAATGGATTATCTCATGTTGCCTTCAGGTAAAGCATGTTGTATTTCTCGAAATTATCTGCTATCTTGCGCTTTATGCCTTTTTTCCATTTCTATCTATTTGTGCAGCATTGACTTGAAAGCCTCGTTCGTCAGGTTGTTTATGTGTATGCACAATAAATTTATCATATTCCATTCGTTTGTTTAATTTACATTCGTTATATAGAGTTAACGGGAATTCATCCAAAGAGGCAACTTTACAGATAATGTGTGTGTTGTTTCTGGAACGGCTATTTTTTGCAACGACATCCTCTCGTTCATTTGATGTTGTATTTTTTTTTTGCCTATTCAACACAAAAAACTTGTCTCCGTGCAGCTTGCATCAGGAATTGTATATTCTGATCACAACCCTGTTTGTTGTGCCAACATTGGTGAGACCCCTGCCATTCATACACAACTTTTAACCGAGCACGTGATCCTGCACATATGTTATTGCGAAATATTCTGAAGCATGATGAGCCAGAACGATAAATCTTGGAAGTAATGTATCCCAGAATCAAATGTACCGACCAGTAGCCATTTGCGTGTTGATTTTGTGTTCGCAAAATTATGCTTCAGCCACTCAATTGCAGAAAATGTAAGACTGGATCGCTTCAGACACACCCTGATTCTTTAGATCTAAATACATGTAAATAGAGCCATGTTCTTATTGAACCTCAACATTCGCTATACCAATCTGTGTGGTTCTGAACTTGTTGAAGAATCCAAACACCCTCCACTCTACCTAGTTCGGCTCTCATTTTGAACATGGAAGAAATTTTACACGAACACTGGTGACCGATGGACTGAATAGCACATGCAGTAGACATGATACTACAGTAGACATAATACTGAACTATCTGTCAAAATTCCATTCCTATCGAAGCTATCTCGATATAAGGATGAAGGTTGGCCATTGAAGTGAACGGGTTATGACTGTGTGCTGTTGCCCGCGCTTTTGTGGATGGTAACCAATGATAACTTCCTGCATTCCTGTCAGCCTGCCGTACTTTCCAAAGGCATGGTGCTTGCTTTTTATATCGAGCATTTCTTCCATGCTGAATCTTTTGGTTTGATATAAGGATCCGTTTTGGAACGAATCTTTTGTGCGAAATGGGGCAAAAATGTGTTGGTTAGGTTGATTTGGCATTCTACTTTGCCGCTTCGTGTCAGCGTAAATAAGTGAGGTTATGGAGATAGGGCCTGGGAGGAATTCCCCTCCAGTTCGATTTTCAAGTTTGCTGACAACACCACCGTAGTGGTACGGATCTCAAACAATGACGAAATGGAGTACAGGAATGAGACAGAGAATCTGGTAAACTGGTGCGGCAACAATTATCTCTCACTCAATGTCAACAAAATGAAGAAGATTGCTATCGACTTCAGGAAGCATGAAGGAGAAAATGCCCCTGTCTATATCAACGGTGAATTAGAAAGGGTCGAGAGCTTTACGTTTTTAGGTGTCCAGATCACCAACAGCCTGTCCTGGTCCCCCCCATGCCGACACTATAGTTAAGAAAGCCCACCAACGCCTCTACTTTCTCAGAAGACAAAGGAAATTTGACATGTCAGCTATCACTCTCACCAACGTTTCCACATGCACCACAGAAAGCATTTTTTTCTGGTTGTATCACAGCTTGGTCTGGCTCCTGCTCTGCCCAAGACCGCAAGGATCTACAAAAGGTTGTGAATGTAGCCCAATCCATCACGCAAACCAGCCTCCCATCCATTGACTCTGTCTACACTTCCCGCTGCCTCAGCAAAGCAACCAGCATAATTAAGGACCCGACGCACCCGGACATTCTCTCTTCCACCTTTTTCTGTCGGGAAAAAGGTACAAACGGCAATAATAAATCAAATCAAATTTTAAAAAAGAATTTTGTCGGTGCAGACACGATGGGCAGATTGGCTACCCTCTGCACTGTCGGGATTCGATGATTCTATGAAATATTTTCAGAAGATGGCTTTATGTCAAAACATAGTCCATCTCAGTGCGTCAACTTACAAATGTGTCGTTAACCATTGCCGGACTTCCCTCAAAGGTAATAACCCCTAATGGTGTACTTAAGCCGAACTTCGTCCACATTAGAACTTCGAATATTGGCACTATTTATCAGGATTTTATAGAGGGCCGTCCGACAGACCTGTGTTGTTCAGTCCATAGATTTTGTCATTGCCGACAACAATTTGATTTCTTGTTTCATTTGGCTTATCGTCTCGTTCTGTAAAATTGTGTTCCCGAAAACATAGTTCTATGCATTTCTTGGAACAATGAAACTGAGATTGAAAGTCCACTGACCTACAATTGAGTTCCCATTTTATAGCCGCCCAGTGGCATATACAAGATTGTTTGGAACTTACCTAGAAACGGACCATAATACAGTTTGCTCTATTGGCTTATTTTCAGTACGTTAAATGGCCTGAGCGGATCCTCAGTTAATTATTCATGCTCGTGGTGGCGCTGCTGAACACTTTCAAACCTCCTGAATTTAATTTGCGTTCTGCCACAGTGATTTCAAGCTATTCGGAACGTTAACCGTAAACATTTAAATACAATATTGTAAAACAAACTGATTTACAGGTTTTGTCTGACGGTTGCAAGTGATTCTATGACCAGTGAATTCTGCAGTTTTTTAAGCTTCCATTATCTCCGGCAGGGACAGCAAGAAACAACAGCGTGTTTGTGGATGTTCACTTAATAATATACCAATGAGACAAGCCAAACCTGCTGGTTAATCTATTTGAGGGCACAGAGTTCATTATGCATCCTTGTAATAGTTTAACTTGCTGAAATTTTAACGGTCCTCTGAGGAAAACAATGCCAATTACGTAGAACCAGGTGGAATTTACGACTATGCACGGCTGTGCAAAAGTTTTAAAAGCGACCTGATCATTTACACATTTCTTCTTAATAGTTGATTGTTATTTAATTTGCACAACAGTTGCTCTTCTGCTGACTGAATGGTTGAGGCTTCTCTCCTCTTGAGTCCAATATTCAGCAATTATGTTGCCACCATATTACTTTGTTATGTGCTCCATCAACGATTTGCAAAAACAGTGTGAACTCTGAATTTGAACGGAGCCGACATGCAATAATTGTCAATTAGGAGTCACACTATAAATATGTGAGCTCTATCGCAACCTGCTCTAGACTGCATAAGTCATTGCATTTTTGCATAACATCCTGTCACTGTGGAAGTAACTGAAATTCATTTCAGATACGACTCTTTCAAATCGCATATGCATCATTTCACGGCAAATCTTCTCTACATATTAACCGAGGGAGCAAAAATGATTGTACTTCCTCTAATTGAGTCCCACAGTGGAGAACTCAATATTTAGAATAAGACAGAACCAGTAGTCGTCCGAGCAGAACATTATAGTATTGAGCAATTACGATATATTAGGAGGTTGTTTTATTTTCTCCAGTGAAAAAATAGCGTATTAATGTTATACTAATTCTGTTCGTTCTTGACACTGACCCAGTTGTGAAGATTCCAACAATCCCTTCTCTATCTCTTCCATGTCACAGCGAATCTGGCAGTGATTCTCATCCTTTCTCGAGGAAGATGCGGTCTCTCCAAATGCATCACCTACTATCTGATGTCAATGGCGGTGACTGACCTCCTGGTGTTGATCACGGGCGTGATATTAAATCGGATTTTAGGTACCTACTTCCCATTCAGTTTCTTGTCCATCACTCCGGTTATCAGTGTCAGCTTTGTGCTCATTTATGGTGTTAGAGATTCGTCTGTTTGGGTGACGGTCGCTTTCACTATTGATAGATTTATTGCTATTTGTTGTCAGAAACTGAAAACCAAATATTGTACGGTGAAAACAGCGGCTGTGGTTATAGGAACTGTCTGTGCTTTCAGCTTTGCCAGAAACATCCCCGTATACTTTACATGTGAGCCTTCCATTATTATCGATGGTGTACCTTGGTTCTGCAGCACCAAAGCAATATTTTATACATCAGCTGCATGGATCGCAATTGACTGCCTAATGGTGGTTTTAACCACATGTTTCCCATTTTTCCTTATTCTGTTGCTGAATGTACTGACCGTCAGACACATCCTAGCGGCAAGTAGAGCCCGCAAGAGACTCAGAGACAAGAGCAATGCAGAGAATCGAAGTGACCCAGAGATGGAGAAGAGGAGAAAATCCATTGTGCTACTTTTCTGCGTCTCGGGCAGTTTCATGCTCTCATATGTGTTGGTTCTTATAACTTTCCTTTATGTCCAAATTTCGAGGATTACATATTCTTCAGGTTCAAATTCCAGTGGACCAAATTTAATTCTTGAAGAAGCAGGATATATGCTTCAGCAGTTAAGTTCCTGTGTCAACCCATTTATTTATGCAGGTACCCAGAGTAAATTCAGGGAGGAGTTAAAAGATGGCGTGAAATATCCATTCATTCTGATATTTAAATTCTTTCAAATGTAAATCAAACAGCAATACAAAAAAATAAATCTCACCTCTATTCATCAGTTGCTCTTCTCGTCAATGTTTCACATTAAGCCTCACAGTAAAATTGTTATTACCTTTGCAATGCTTACCCAATATGTGAATTCATGTATGTATCCAGAATCATGTTGATTTGAATTGATAAGATTTGAATTGATTGCTTATTGTCACATGTATTTAGCCCATTTAAAAGTCTGACAGCAGCAGGGAAGCAGCTGTTCTAGAGTCGGTTGGCACGTGACCTCAGACTTTTGTATCTTTTTTGCCGACGGAAGAAGATGGAAGAGAGAATGTCTTCTCTGTTCTGGCCCTGTCCTGTTACATTCCAGCATCTCCAGTGGCCGCTGGGTGTTTTTCTATTCACGTGGGAGAAAGTGGTTCCCAACACTGATCTGTCTTTTTGTGTCCTCAATGAGGCTGCATGGTATGTTTTGTGACTTGAGCACCTAGTATGTTTTGCAATGGGAACTGAAGCTCTCTTCAAAGATTGATGTCCAACTACAAGTGACAGATTCACATCTGCACTCTTGTGTTATTAATGTAAGCAACATGAGAATTAATTAAGGATCAACACATTGCAAACTATCTAATTCACGCCTACACACTCATTCGGTCAATTGAGATGATATGTTCACCACAATTAGGCCAAGCTCAAGAGCGTATTATCAAGTTACCACCAAAATGTCTCCTGCTCCAACAAAGCCCAAACGTGCTAAACCACGGCTACACAAGTATCAAACATGCCAATGGCTCTGTCGCTCGCCCACATTTTGGCAAATCAGACCACACGGTTCCTGCTCCCGGCTTACAAGAAAAAAAAACTGAAGCAGAAGAATCCGTCAAAGAAAGTCGTGCAATGTTGAGCTGAGGAATCGGATGATCTCCGACGGGACTGCATAGAGTCAGTGGACTGCTCAGTATTTAAAAAAAATTTGCGACCATACTGAACGAGTATGCCATTACATTAACTTACTGCCTGAGTAAGCGTGTAGAGGTCATTGTGCCAAAGAAGCAAATCTGCGTGTTTCCCAAGCAGAAACCATGAATGAAAAAATATATCCATTGCTTGCTGAAGTCTATTTCTGAGGCGTTCAGCAGTTGCAAGGATGCTACACCACTTCGAATTTCCCATCCATGATACACTCAACTTAAACTTCAAAATATATGGGATGTTCCTTCACTGTTGCTCAGTTAAAATTCAGGAACTCACCTCCGAACAACATTGCAAGTGTACCCACACCTTATGGACTGCAGCGGCTTAAGAAGGCAGCTCATCATAACCTTTTGAAGGGCACTAAATTGTGGCCTGTTAACTTTGGTCTAGTCAGCGACTGCCAGATTAAATGAAAGATGAAATGAAAATGTATAAATGAGACCACTGATATATCTGGATTGGTATTTATGTTGGAAGTGTGAAGCTTGTTGGATTTGGTTTGATAGTTACAAATGGAGTCAGTGATACATCAAACTAGGTAGTTTATGTAAAGGAGAGACTATTGATCTGTCTGTCTGCCTTGGATAGGAGATGTGAACGCGCAGAAAGAAAATAAAAACAGTCCATGGTTCAGACGTGCAGGGTTGCTCATCAATGTTGGAACAATTCTTAGGCTTGTATCAACTTCTGACGCTCTTTGAGCATTCTGCAGTAGGGCCTTTGGGAATTATTTTTTTCACCCAACCTTATCAAAAGTGAGCTATTTCCGTGAAACAATTCGTTGCTCATGACACCAGATTTCGTCATCAGCAAAAAGCAATGACCAGTTATTAATCAGACCATGAACTTCGGCAAAGCAAACATGTGTCAGTCATTGTCACTGAAACCCAAAAACAAATTCCAATAAACTATTGTCAATGAACACTTAGTTAACCACTTGTAGGTGCTTGTATGAATAGGCCTGTGTAACTAAACTTATATTATTGCATCGGTATGTTAAGAAAAAGTGGAGTGAACGGTAATGCAAAAGAGAAGTAAACATTTCAGTGAGTTACTGAAGCCTCTGAGCGTGATCATTTTATCTTTGTAGTTCTTGGATCAAAACTACCGAATTAACATAAATAAGAAAAGGTATTGGCGGTGCTAAGAGACATGATTGATAAGAGTGGAACACTGGAAACCAAAACAGTTGGCAGACCAGAAAGAAAATATCGGAAAATTTATTTCTGAGAGAAGTGTTATACTAGCAATAATCCATTCTCCAAGGTAAAGTACTTCCTCCAACCCTTCGTCCGGAGAGAATGGCTTTGTTCCCATTCACTGACAGCTGCTACCAGAAAATTTGCCACTCCCCTGTCGCATCTACTAACACAAATGATGCGCTCTTATGCATCAAGTGTGGCTGGCCAGCAATATGGCCTTTTCTTACCGGCTCTTGGGGATGAAGTTCTTAGATTGGACTGGACACTGTACCGTCTGTCTCGGCCGCAGTTCTATTATACATGGCGCCATCAGACCTTGGTGAACGGCCAACACACTTTCAGATAATTTATTAGAAAATTGTACGAAGTGAGTGCAATCCAGGGGATGAGGGCAAAACAAAACTTCTACAGTTCGGTGACCTTACCCTCGAGATTAGAGTGCTTAACACGGCTGCGTTAGCGGCAGTGAGCCGGTTTAATTTCGGCCTCGCTGTCTCTCTACGCGGAGTGTACACGTTCTCCATTTCTTCATTGTTTTTTTCCAGGTGCTCTGGTTTCCTCCCAAACTTCAAAGATCTGTAAGCTAGGTGGGTTAGCGTGGGTTGTGTGAGGAATGGGCTGTTCGCAGAGTCAGTGCAGTGTCGATGAGCCGAATAGCTTCCTTCTGCATTGGTGGGATTCCCTAATGAGGCAACGTGAAGGGACTTAGAATGTTGGAAGATCATTGGCCAGCAATTTGTTAAAGATAAAGTGATGTATTCAGTTTTCCAGCGAGAGTCAAGCAAGCGGTTAATCAACTTTCCCATAGCATTGGCTCTCTGGCTGTACTCGAAATACAATGCAACCATGGGAAGCTGCTGTATCAGGATTTCCATCACCACTTTCTGGGGGGGGGGGGGGGGGGGGAAATTGCTGACAACCATCCTTACAGTTAGGCGTATATAACAAACTTTGACTAAAGCATATCGCGATAGACAGGTCTTCCGGGTAAACATTGGTGGAGCGATATTAGGTCAGATGAAATACAAAAAATACTGAACTGACAAATGAGTCTGAAGAGATGACGTGCAAAACGAGCAAGAGGACTTCTGGGAACTCGCAATAGGATGTGAAGTCCAGCCACGAACAGACCAAAGGAAATCAACAAAATTTAAACTGTTCAAATTGTGGAGATCAGTGGGGAGAGGGAGAGGAGTGGAGCGGCGTGGGCGGGTGGAAGGAAACGATCCTAGAAGTTGTAAGAAAAGTATGAAGAGTCTATGTTTGTGAAAAATTGAGAAATCTTACGAAATTAGCCAGAACAGAAACGTTCTTATTGAAGGCATTTGGACACTACCAACAATGGAAGGAAAGTGGGTGTACGAAAAGTGCTATTCGGATCAAATTGACATAAATAAGAACCAAAGTCAAACACTTGGCTATTGTAGACACCTTCATCATTCAATAAGTTCATGGGTGTTTCAATCTTGGTGTGACCTATACATTCCCACGTGTTCTCCACAACACTTGAATTCCCAATAGTTCAAACACATGTCTAACTCAATATTTGATTCATCCAATGACACAGCATTCGCTGCTCTTTGAGGAAGAGCATTATAAGGACCAGAGGACTTCTGAGAGAATAAAACGTATTCCTCATCGCAGTACTGAATGGGAAACATCTTGGCCAGGATTCTCCCTTCCCGCTCGCCATTGGAATTGAAGGGGGGGGGGCGGAAGGGGTGGGGGGCGGGAGGGGGAGCGGCGGACCATGTAACCTCTGGCTGGATTCTCTGGTTTTGAGGCGAGCTTGCCCGGAGAATCACTCCATTAATAGTTAGAAAGTGCCCCTAATTCTAGATTTCCCCAACGAACATGTCTAGTGAAGAGTTGTTGCGGCGAGCTTCCTCTCAGGAGCGAAACCATCTTACCTCCTCCTATTCTCGCAATGTCCAATAAGAACACCTCGTATTATTCCTAACTCTACTGAGTACAGACACATACTGATCAACATTGTTTTACCCAAATGATCAACTTAGTGAAAGTTAGCTGAACCCGTACCAAAGCATGGATATTTATTCGCTAATATTAAGAAAAAAAAACTTTGCGGAATAATCTATGCGTGGTGTCATTCATGTTCTAGTCCAGTTGTAGCGGAGCCAATTGAAAGGGAAGAAGTTCTATCATCGTACTGAGCGAACGATTGTGATTGACGGCAGGCAAGCCCCCAGAGTCTGACTGCCATCATCGTCAATGGTCTTAAAATGTATGGCGTTGGAGAGAGTGCATCCATTTGCTACAATATTCTGAAATTTCCTGGGAATGGTTCCAGTGGATATCAAAAACGGTAATATAAAGTCCTTATCCAAAAAATAGGGAAACAAAAGTAGGAATCTATTTGTTTAACATCCATCATTGGGAAATTGTTAGAGTCCATTTTAAAGTAAGTAATAGCAGGATGCGTAGGAAGTGAAAATGCAATTCACCAGCGGCAGCACTGTGTTTTGAAAGGTAAACTATATTTTGCTTGAGATCTTCGAAGATGCAAATAGTAAGATGGATAATGCAGATCCTGTAGATGTAGTCCTGAAGTCCAAATTGTATTGGTAACGTGCCATGCAAAATGATAATACACATGTTTACTTAACGTGATATTAGGCGTGATTTATAAGCTTGGGTAGAGGATACGTAAACCAACATGAAGCAGAGATTCGGGATAAATGGTTATTTGTGTGTTGTCAAGATGTTTCGCATAGGATGCCACAGGGATCTGTCCTCCAGCCCCATATCTTTACGAACCATATTAATTAACTTGATGCACGCATCGCAGGTACCATCGTCAATTTTCGGATGACACAAAGATCGGTGGGAGTGTAAGTTGCAACACTTAAATAAGAAACTAAAAATTGAATATGTTTAGGGGAAATTAATGTGGCAAAATTTGGCAAATGGAGTTTAGCGTGGATGAATGCGAGGTTATCCATCTTGGTAGGAAAAAAATACAAAGGCAAATTATTATCTCATTGGAGAGATACTTCAGAGGGTTTTGGTGCAGAGGGATCTGGGTGTTGTAGTATATGATTCACAGAAAATTAATATGCACGTACAGCAGGTAACAATGAGGGCAAATAGAGTATTGGCATTTAGTTTAATGGGATAGAATATAAAAGTAGCGATGTGGTGCAGCTACTATATAATGCATTAGTGAGACGAGACTTAGCCCATTGTTTTGGTCCCGTTAATGACGATGGATGCAATTGCACTGGTTGCGCTTCAGAGAAGGTTCACTCGATTGATTCCAGAGATGAGGGGTTTGACGTATGAAGAGATTTGCCAGTTTAGGCCTATGCATCCTGCAGTTTCGAAGAATGAGGGGCGATCTAATTGAGATGATCAATATGATCAGAGAGATTGTCAAAGTAGACGTGCAAAGGATGTTTCCTCTTTTAGGGCAATGAGGAACAAGAGGTCCTAATTTTAGATGATGTTTCACCACAGAGATGAGGAGCAATTGCTTCTCTCAAATGGTCATGAGTCCATGCAATTCATTACCCATTGGACTTCGAGCAAATTAAAGGACGAGGTGTACAGATTTTTAATTTGAATGGGTTTGAAGTGCGATCGGAAATGGGTAAGAGAGAGAGAGAGAGAGAATATGTTGAGCAGGGAGTATTTGTCTGTCGATATGACTGCCTGTTTGTGAGGACCTATGTGAGTGTATCTGTCTGTGCGATATTCTTTGCGAGAATGCATGTGCATTCGTGAGATATTCTGTGTTCCTTCTGTTTCTGACATTCTGTTTGTGTGCATGTGTGTGTGCGTGTGTGTATATGTGTGTGCAGGTCAGTGTATGGCAGAGTGTGTCTGAATATGTGATACACAAATGTGAGCGCATGTTTATGCACATGATTCTCAGTATTTGTGTGAAATTTAGTTTGTAAAACAGAAGCGTATTGCCCATTTGGAACATAATCACTTTAACCATCCTATCCTTTCTGGATGTTAACAAAGTCAGGAATAATTCTAGTATCATTTAGGCTCTGCATTTAATGTGTGTTAGGGAACGGTCCACCTGTTTCTGCGGAATAAACAGTGAAGCATCCCCTGATAAATACTTGTGAAGTCTGTTGAGGTAATTGGGGGCACGTTTTGATTCCAACTCATTTGCTTTCTCGGTTTCACAGTAACTTATAAAATTACAGACCGAGAGGCAAAACTGGGTAGTTTTCTGATCCAGCATCCTTCTGATAAAGGCTGATAAGATATAAAAAATAAAATATATGCCTTAAAGTTGGTGTATTCAAACTTCGATGAATCATTGGGTGAAATTGAGGCAATTACATTGGAAATATTAAAATACCTTGAACAGGATCCATTATGGAAGATTAAACATTAACAATGTCTGTCAGAAGAATTAGGGCAGAGAAATTTACGCACTTGGATTCCGATTGGGACAGAAATCTGATAACTGGATCAAATGTACAGATTGCAATCTATGATGATCCCAACTTCAATCACTTGACAATATCTCCAATGGAAAATGAGAAAAATCGTTCATGGGTGGCACGGTGACACAGTGGTGAGCATTGCTGCCTCACAGCGCCAGGGACACAGTCTTGGGTCACTGTCTGTGTGGAGTCTACACGTTCTCCCCGTGTATGCGTGGGTTTCCTCCGGGTGGTCCGGTTTCCCCACACACTCCAAAAATGTGCGGGTTAGGTGTATTGGCCATGCTAAATGGTCTCTGAGTGTCCCGGGATGCATAGGTTGGAGGGATTAGCGGGTTAAATAAGTGGGGTTACGGGCCTACAGCCTATGTGGAATTGTGGTCGATACAGACTTGATGGACCGAATGGTCTCCTTCTTCACTATAGAGTTTCTGTCATTCTACAGTGTCTGATATAAAAGGGAGAATGCACCAGCCGAGTTTCTGCTGTAAACTTTAATCTCGGATGATGTAGCCCAATCCACCACACAAACCAGCCTCCCATCCATTGACTCTGTCTACACTTCCCGCTGCCTCGGCAAAGCAGCCGGCATAATTAAGGACCCCATGCATATCGGACGTTCTCATTTCCACCTTCTTCCATCGGGAAAAAAAGATACAAAATCTGAGGTCACGTACAAGCCTCCTCAAGGACAGCATCTTCCCTGCTGCTGTCAGACTTTTGAATGGACTTACCTTGCATTCGGTTGATCTTTCTCTGTACCCTAGCTATGACTATAACACTACATTCTGCACTCTCTCGTTTCCTATCATAGAATCATAGAAACCCTACAGTGCAGAAGGAGGCCATTCGGCCCATCGAGTCTGCACCGACCACAATCCCACCCAGGCCCCACCCCCACATTTTTACCCACTAATCCACGCATCTCAGGACTCTAAGGGGCAATTTTTAACCTGGCCAATCAACCTAACCCGCACATCTTTGGACTGTGGGAGGAAACCGGAGCACCCGGAGGAAACCCATGCAGACACGAGGAGAATGTGCAAACTCCACACAGACAGTGACCCGAGACGGGAATCGAGCCCGGGACCCTGGAGCTGTGAAGCAGCAGTGCTAACCACTGTGCTACCGTGCCGCCCAACTATGAACGATATGTTTATGTTTATGATTATGTTTCCTTCTCTATGAACGATATGTTTAGTCTGTATAGCATGCAAGGAACAATATTTTTCACTGTATGTTAATACATGTGGCCACAATAAATCAAATCAAATGTTACTCACTGTTCACACTTCAGCAACAGAACTCACAGGTGCAGCTATAAAGTTACTGCACTTTTTAAAATAAAATTTTGTTTCCCTATGTTTTATTTGCTAATATATCTCATACCTTCTCTTTTCTGGCACCACTTTCAGCCTCCTGCACTTTGTCTACTCTGCTCGGATTTTTACAGCAATGATCTCTCAACAGCTGGATAAACATATTTTACTTAGCCTCCTCCCATCTTGCATACTATTCGGCATTCCACGGGGTCCTGATTTATTCAAGTACGAAATGAATTCACAACCATTTTGTCCTCACACAGTAATATCTTCAAATGCTGTTTCCATTTCATTTTTCCAAAGAAAATAAATCTCTTGCTCCAATAGCATTTTGATTTTTTCCCCCGAAAACTAAACAATATCTTATTGGTTTTCATTTTTTGTATAATCTCGTCCCGTTGTTACTCATTCCACCTTCACAGTTCCATTCGTTGAAACTAAGTCGCTGGGTGTCATATTTTCAATGCACCTGTTTACAATTTAATGCTGGTGAATGCATTCCCCTCTACAATCTCAAAGTTTTATTACTTCATTATATATACTTCATGTTCCCGGGGAATGGCGCAGAGGGAAGGAATATTTTACAAAGCAATTTGTAATTTCCTGGACCTGGCTGGAAAGGACATGTATGTAAGTAGAGAAGATAATTCACAAAAACTTTTAACAACACAAATATCTGTCAGTACATTAACAGCAAAATGAGAAGATGTGTTCAACTGACTGATAAAATGGGCATTCTATATGAATTTTAATACAGATAATTTCAAGTAACAAGAAAATATACATTTTTTCAGAAATCTGTCAGCCTAAATTTATTTTCCTCACCCTAAAAATATGCAAACTATTGGATTGGAGAATGTGGAAAAAACTGCATTCTTCATTTGCGGAGATAAAAGTTAACAGCGCACAATCAGGATATAGAGTTGTTTTAATGGAGATGCAGTATTCATTCGATTTTTTAAAAATGTGGTGTATTTGAGTGTGTCATTAGCAGAAGCAGATAACTGGAATTTCCCCAAGTAAACGAAATCTTTCAGGCATGTCTGACCAGATTTCAAAGACAAGCATGAATGACACAGAGAGACTGTAACAGACAAATCAGAAGATGACGTAAAATCTCAGAGCTGAATGTATGAAGACACAATGTGCTTCAGAAGGTCATTTTTGTTTCTATTTCAATCTAAAATCTCGTTCCAATGATTGAGATAGCGGAGTTTCTAACCCCACGCCGACTTTTTGTGAATTTGAATTTTGACTGTCCTAATATCGAATGCCAAAGAAATATAAAGCAAAAGATGGAACAATTTGTATCACCCATCCTGCTGTATAACTCGCGTGAGCGCACATTTGTGTATATATATATATGAGTGCTAAGTGTGGCTGCACTTATTAACTATTTTCGAACGTGAGGTACAATGTCACAACTTTCCCATTTAGAGGAAAATAGACAGCAAATCCGCATATTAGCTGGAAGAATAAAATTACAGAGACATATTTATATATTAAGTGCATTGGAAAAAGAGTGGAATACGAATTTCATTGCAGTTAAATGCGAGGTCACACACTTGGGGAAAAAAACCCTCAGGAACAATAATATACAAAGGGATCTGGCTGTGTAGGTCCACAGTTCCCTGAAAGTAGCAACACAGCTGACCAAGGTGATTAAGGAGGCATATGATATGTTAGCCTTTTGGGCACCACACTACCAGAAGGACATGGAAGCTTTGGCGAGAATGCAAAGAAGGCAGACAGGGAACAAATGATTCTTGATCGGACAGTGAACAGCGACTGTCTAAAATATGTTGCTGCTTCCAGTCTTATATCACAGCGTAAACTCAAATCAGAGGCAGTTTCAATTTTTGGGAAATCGAGTGGTTGTTTCTCAGTGCTGCGATTGGCTAGTCACCCTGAAGTGACGTAACTTATACCCCAATTGCTGTTTTTTGAGGGTTTAATGCGGCTGACTCTCACCAGTAACATTCTTCCCCTGCTTTCTGTGTCTTTCTCACTCTCTTGTTCTGCCTCACATAGAAGTCATAGAAACCCTACAGTGCAGAAGGAGGCCATTCGGCCCATCGAGTCTGCACCGACCACAATCCCACCCAGGCCCTATCCCCACATATTTACCCGCTAATCCCTCTAACCTATGCATCCCAGGACTCGAAGGGGCAATTTTTAACCTGGCCAATCAACCTAACCCGCACATCTTTGGACTGTGGGAGGAAACCGGAGCACCCGGAGGAAACCCATGCAGACACGAGGAGAATGTGCAAACTCCACACAGTCAGTGACCCGAGCCGGGAATCGAACCCGGGACCCTGGAGCTGTGAAGCAGCAGTGCTAACCACTGTGCTACCGTACCGCCCTATCAACATTCCACATCAACAGTTGTACCTTTTCTACCTCAGCTTAACTTACGCTACTTTGAACTCGACGTCGATAAATAAGTTAAGAGCCCATGGTGTTAAGGACCCTGGCATGGATTGAGGATTGGCTAACTGGCAGAAGGAGAGAGTGGGGATAAAGGGGTCTCTTTCAGGGTTGCAGCTGGTGACTACTGGCGTGCCTCAGGAATCAGTCCTGAGAACACAACTTTTCACAATATACATTAACGATTTGAAGGAAGGAACTGAAGGCACTGTTGCTAAATTTGAAGATGATACAAAGCGATGGCGAAGGAAAGGTACTATTGAGGAAGGAGGGGCGCTGAAGAAGGACTTGGACAGGTTAGGAGAGTGGGCAAATAAGTGGTAGATGGAATACAATGAGGAAAAGTGTGAGGTTATGCACTTTCGAAGGAGGAGTGAGGCACAGACTATTTTCTGAATGGGAAAAGGTTTTGGAAAACAGGAACACAAAGGGACTTGAGGGTCTTTGTTCAAGATTCGCTTAAGGTTCAGTCGGCAGTTAGGAAGGCAAATGCAATGTTAGCATTCATGCCGGGAGAGCTAGAATACTAGAGCAGGGAAGTACTTCTGAGGCTGCATAAGGCTCTGGCCAGACGCAATTTGGAACATTGAGGCCAGTTTCGGGTCCCTTATCTAAGGAGGGATGTGCTGGCCTTGGAAAGGGTCCAGAGGAGGTTCATAAGAATGATCCCTGGAATGAAATGGTTGAAATATGAGGAACGGTTGAGGACTCTGGGTCTGTACTCGTTGAAGTTTACAAGGTTGAGGGGGGATCGTATTGAAAATTAGAGGACACTGCAAGGCCTGGCCAGAGTTGACATGGTGGGGATGTTTCCACCAGTAGGAAAAACGAGAACCAGAGGGCACAACCTGAGGCGAAATGGACGATCCTTTAAAACAGAGATGAGGTGGAATTTCCTCAGTCAAAGAGTGGTGATTTTGTGGAAGTCTTTGCAGCAGAAGGCTGTGGAGGCCAGGTCATTGAGTGTCTTCCGGGCAGAGATAGAATAGTTATTGGTTAATAAGGGGATCAGGGGTGATGGGGAAAAGGCAGGAGAATGGGGTTGAGAGAAAAATCCGCCATGATTGAATGGCGGAGCAGACTCGGTGGGCTGAGTGACCTAACACTGAACAAAGAACAAGGAATAGTACAGCACAGGAAAACAGGCCCTTCGGCCCTCTAAACCTGTGCCGCTCCTTGGTCCAACCAGACCAATCGTTTGTATCCCTTCATTCCCAGGCTGCTCATGTGACGATCCAGGTAAGTCTTAAACGATGTCAGCGGGCCTGCCTCCACCACCCTACTTGGCAGCGCATTCCAGCCCCCCCACCCTCTGTTTAAAAATAATCTCTCTAATATCTGAGTTATACTTCGCCCCTCTCAACTTGAGCCCATGACCCGTCGTGATCGTCACTTGTGATCTGGGAAAACGCTTCCCACCGTTCACCCTATCTATCCCCTTCATAATCTCGTACACCTCCATTAGATCTCCCCTCATTTTCCGTCTTTCCAGGGAGAACAACCCCAGTTTACTCAATCTCTCCTCATAGCTAAGACCCTTCATACCAGGCAACATCCTGGTAAACCTCTGCACTCTCTCTAACTCCTGCACGACCTTCTGGTAGTGCGGCAACCAGAACTGGACGCAGTACTCCAAATGTGGCCTAACCAGCGTTCTATACAGCTGCATCATCAGACTCAAGCTTTTATACTCCATTCCCCGTCCTATAAAGGCAAGCATACCATATGCCTTCTTCACCACCTTCTCCACCTGTGTTGCCATCTTCCAGGATTTGTGGACTTGCACACCTAGGTCCCTCTGTGTTTCTATACTCTTGATGGCTCTGCCATTTCTTGTATAACTCCTCCCTACATTATTTCTTCCAAAATGCATCACTTCGCATTTATCTGGATTAAATTCCATCTGCCACCTCTCTGCCCAATTTTCCAGCCTATCTATATCCTGCTGTATTGCCCGACAATGCTCTTCGCTACCCGCAAGTCCAGCCATCTTCATGTCGTCTGCAAACTTGCTGATAACACCAGTTACACCTTCTTCCAAATCATTTATATATATCTCAAATAGCAGAGGTCCCAGCATAGAGCCCAGCGGAACACCACTGGTCACAGACCTCCAGCCGGAAAAAGACCTTTCGACCGCTACCCTCTGTCTCCTATGGCCAAGCTAGTTCTCCACCCATTTAGCCACTTCTTCTTGTATCCCATGAGCCTT
This sequence comes from Mustelus asterias, assembly GCF_964213995.1. Classification (NCBI taxonomy): domain Eukaryota; kingdom Metazoa; phylum Chordata; class Chondrichthyes; order Carcharhiniformes; family Triakidae; genus Mustelus; species Mustelus asterias. The sequence goes on from NC_135830.1 coordinate 14,250,399, forward strand.
AACCTTCTTAACCAACCTGCCATGTGGGACTTTGTCAAATGCCTTACTGAAATCCATGTAGACGACATCCACGACCCTTCCTTCATCAACCGTTTTTGTCACTTCCTCAAAAAACTTCACCAAATTTGTAAGGCACGACCTCCTTCTTCCAAAACCATGCTGTCTGTCACTAATGAGATTGTTCCGTTCTAAATGCACGTACATCCTATCTCCAAGAATCTCCACAACAACTTCCCTACCACTGACGTCAAGCCCACCGGCCTATAATTTCCTGGTTTATCCCTGCTACCCTTCTTAAACAACGGGACCACATTCGCTATCCTCCAATCCTCAGGGACCTCACCTGTGTCCAAATCAGCGACAAGAATTTCCGTCAGAGGCCCAGGAATTTCATCTCTCGTCTCCCTGAGCAGTCTAGGACAGATGCCATCAGGCCCTGGGGCTTTGTCAGTTTTAATGTTCCCTAAAAAACCTAACACTTCCTCCCTTGTAATGGAGATTTTCTCTAACGGGTCAACACCTCCCCACGAGACACTCCCGGTTCACACGTCCCTCTCCTTCGTGAATACCAATGCAAAGTATTCATTTAGGATCTCCCCAATTCCCTTGGGTTCTAAGCATAATTCCCCTCCTTTGTCCCTGAGAGGTCCGATTTTCTCCCTGACAACTCTTTTGTCCTAACATATGAATAGAATGCCTTAGGATTCTCCTTAATCCTGCCTGCCAAGAACATCTCGTGACCTCTTTTTGCCCTTCTAACTCCCCGTTTGAGTACTTTCCTACTCTCTCTGTATTCCTCCAGAGCTCCATCTGCTTTCTGTTGCCTGGACTTAACGTACGCCTCCCTTTTCATTTTAATCGGATCCTCAATTTCCCTGGTTATCCACGGCTCTCGAATCCTACCTTTCCTATCCTTCCTTTTTACAGGCACATGCCTAACCTGCAGCCTTATCAATTGTTCCTTAAATGACTCCCACATGCCAGACGTGGACTTACCCTCGAACATCCTCTCCCAATCAACGTCCACTAATTCCTGCCTAATCCGGCTATAGATGCCTTCCCCCAATTTAGCACCCTGCCCGTAGGACAGCACTCGTCCTTGTCCTTTACTATCCTAAAGATAACAGAGTTATAGAACATAGAACATAGAACATAGAACAGTACAGCACAGAACAGGCCCTTCGGCCCACGATGTTGTGCCGACCTTCATCTGAAACCAAGATCAAGCTATCCCACTCCCTACCATCCTGGTGTGCTCCATGTGCCTATCCAATAACCGCTTAAATGTTCCTAAAGTGTCTGACTCCACTATCACTGCAGGCAGTCCATTCCACACCCCAACCACTCTCTGCGTGAAGAACCTACCTCTGATATCCTTCCTATATCTCCCACCATGAACCCTATAGTTATGCCCCCTTGTAATAGCTCCATCCACCCGAGGAAATAGTCTTTGAACGTTCACTCGATCTATCCCCTACATCATTTTATAAACCTCTATTAAGTCTCCCCTCAATCTCCTCCGCTCCAGAGAGAACAGCCCCAGCTCCCTCAACCTTTCCTCATAAGACCGACACTCCAAACCAGGCAGCATCCTGGTAAATCTCCTCTGCACTCTTTCCAGCGCTTCCACATCCTTCTTATAGTGAGGTGACCAGAACTGCACGCAATATTCCAAATGCGGTCTCACCAAGGTCCTGTACAGTTGCAGCATAACCCCACGGCTCCTATCATCACTATTTGCCACATGTTCCCCTCCCAAAACTTTGACGACCTGACCGGGCTCATTTCCCTGAACTAGGTCCAGTATAGCCCCCTCTCTAGTCGGGCTATCCACATACTGTTCCATTGAACCTTCCAGTATACATTTTACAAATTCCTCCCCGTCCGGCCCCCCAGCTCTAAGCACGTTCCAGTCTATACCAGGGAAATTAAAGTCCCCCACTACAACAACACTATTTTTTCTGCACCTTTCCAGAATCTCCTGACATATCCTATCCTCCACTTCCCGTGGGCTGTTGGGTGGTCTGTAGTACACCCCCAGCATAGTGACTGCACCCTTCCTGTTTCTGAGTTCCACCCACAGCGACTCAGTACTTGACCCCTCTAAGTTTTCTACCCTCTGCACCACGGTAATATGCTCCCTAACTAATATCGCTACTCCCCAACTTTTTTAGCTCCTCCTCTGTCTCGCCTAAAACACTTATACCCCGGAATATTCAGCTGCCAGTCGTGTCCTTCTTTTAACCAAGTCTCCGTCACCGCAACCACATCCAAATTCTGTGTAAGCATTAAGGCCCTAAGTTCGTCTATCTTACCCGTTACGTTCCTCGCATTGAAGCAGATGCACTCCAGACCTCCAGGCTCACTCAGGTCACCCTCCTCCAGAGTGTTCCTCTTCTTTGCTCCTATGTCTTATGATCTTATGGTCTGTATCTCTCTTTCAGTTGATCTTTCTAATTAAGGTGAAAATTGAAATAGATGATTTAAAATCAGCCGAAGGAACAGGTATTAATGAGGGTATAATTATATTTATAGTTTTAATTACACTGGGGAAAAGTAGTCACACAATTCCATTGCACAATGTTGTTCCAGTGGGACTGTTCTTGCCCCGGTAAAGTACTGATTTGAGTCAGTTACTGTGTTTACCCAGAAAGTATGTGACAACTCTGAGTGTGCTTCCGGTACTAGGTCACTTTTAAAAGGTGTCCCCTGACAGATGGTTTAAAAGTACAGAATTATGGATATATTCATCCGGGAGATCTGTGGGTTTGTGTGAATCGGATCGGGAAATAATTGGATTTAATCCTGGAATAATATGGTTAGCAAAATTTCAAACTTATCAACGGTGACTAAGGGAGCTTCATTATGGGTACATTCGTTATGAAATTCAATCTCATGTAGTTTCCTGACACTGAATTTGTGATTGTCGACCTGGTCCAATTTTTGTATGAGACACGTGGGACTTAAATTCACTGTGGTCCTTAGTGAACAGAAATACACGGCGTGTACCACCTCTCCCCATGTCTATATTCTCCCTCAGTCCCACAAGTTTCTGAGAAACCTGGGCTGCTAGAATTATGGTCTGTTATGTTTCGACAATTTTGAATTTCTACAGCAAACATGGCCGTTCCCTGGGCTTCATGTCCTGCAATATCTTTCAAAAAAGGGTGATGTTGACTCGCCTTAACGAGTCGCTGCTGTCCTTTTGGTGTTGGTGCCTCATATTGCGATATATATGAAAGTCCTCTTGTATTAATCACATTGCAGCAAAGGAATTCTGGTATCGGTCTAAGTTTTCATGGTGGTGACTTGTCGAGGAATTGTAATGTCCGGTGTTTCCATGTCCCAGTTGCCTTCTTCCTTTTAGATAATAGACGGCATATGTTTAGAAAGTGGTTTTGCACAGTCAGTTTTTTGATAATCCAAAATGTTTCTAATGTGCGCTGACATGTTTGAGGTGTTTGATGACGTGTCAATCAAGAGTGTTGCTTTGTCCTCGATGATGTTGAGCTTCTTGAGTTTTGTTGGAGCTACACTCATCCAGTAAAATATAAGTACTACATCAAACTGAAGAACTGGGAGTCTGGATGGTGGTCAGGCTTTGAAATGAGGAGATGAAGTAATCACTGCATCTGACCTGCTCTTACCTACACTATGTATGCAACTGGTCCAGTTCAGTTTCTGAAAAATATGTCCAACATCTACTTATATATTATTTCATCTATCCAGCTTTCTAAACAAGTGCCTTGGATGGAAGTAAGAACTTCAAAATGGACAGAGCCCATACCCATCGGGGGCCATTCAGTGAAATGCGGCAGCAGTCACTATATTGCTATATGTTGAAGGCGGGTATGGGTTAATGAACTTTGTCACACTTGAGCATTAAGACCCGAACTCTGTGATTTTGTCAGAAACACTGTAGAATTCATTGTTTTTGTTAGAATTCATTGTTTTGGTGCATTCAGGCCAGATAACAGGAACAGCAATTCTTTCTGTCTCCACTTGTTATTCAGGAATGCGGTTAACCCAGCTCGAAATTAGCTAAACAGTCTCCATTTTCATGTACCTTTGTTTAATACGGTGAAGCTGACATGTATGCCTTTGGTCTTTGTGTAACAATATATATATACCATTCATGCTCACCATATAGATATAGAATTTGATACGGACCCCTATGCCCTTGTATGCATATTAGTTAACTTGTTTGTGCAAAACCTATGATGTTGTTTCAAGACTATGAATGACGAACAGGATAGAGCAGTAACAATCGCGGCCTTGGAGATTGCCGCAATTGCACAAAGTACGCAAACGAAGAAATTGTCGAGGCAGCAAGGATCCCATAATGAACAGTGACAGACATCCTGAGGGGCGGAACCGATAGGTATAAAACTCTGTTCTCAACTCATATTCGATGAGAAGGCTGGGGGTCCAGTGTTAGGAACTTCACTTCTCCCACAATTGTGAAAATAAACCTGCACTTTGATCCACTAATAGTGTCAGAGATTTTTTTACCTACAACAATTGGGGGCTCGTCCGGGATAATCTGTTTACGGGTCTGGTCGAATGGCCACGACCGGGACACCGGAATAGGTTACCGAACTTTAAATGGAGTGGGTCAAACTGCAGTGGGTAATCATCTGTGATAAGAGTGTGTGATGTTCAGACGTGAGTGAGATAGAGACTGTCTGAATGATCGCCGGAACTTGAAGGAAGAGCCTTCATGTGAAAGAGTTAGGGGGAAAAGCCTTCTGAGGAAAAGCCGGCTTAAACAAATATATAGTACAAGCGGTGGTACGGAGGGATCTGATCAACCCTTTTACAGGTATCACCGGACTCCGATAAGAGCGACCTAGGAGGGAGAGAGTGTGAAAGGAGAATAAATCACTCCAGGTGGTGAGTATAAACTTATCAGTGTTATGGCGGGACAAAGACAGTTGGGTCCCTAATAAATGAATTTATGATTAAGAGGGACAAACTCATAAAACAGATGATAAAAGGGGGATGGGATTTAGACCACCCACTAGACCAACAACGGAAATGTTTGGAAAAGGAAAAGAAAAACAGAACTAAGAAAATTGGAGTTCTCTTAGTTCACCAATTGGCTGGATTAATTGAACAGGTCTCAGTCTTGGGTAAGAAATGGGCTGATGTCAAAGCGAAAAGAGAATTAGACAAGGGCAACCAACGTTTAGAGGACCCCGGCTGGGGATCCTTGCCTCCCTATGGGCTGGCCATACAATCCACGGCACCAGTGGGAGACCCCGGTGAGGAAGAGGTCCATGATCTCCCTCCCATTATTCAGGGTGGGATATTGCAGAGTCCCACCCGATATGAACCCTTTACCCCAGAAGAAAGACTACAGGTTTTGGCATCCCTGGGAAGGCTCCATTTATATTTGCGGGATATGCGCCAGTTGGTATGGGCCAGTTGCCCACAGGATACGTGGAGACTAATGAGTGACGGAGCGGGGCCAACCAATTGGTCTAGATTTACCAATATTAAACAACAAAGGAGTGAGGGAGCCTCCGAATTTGGGGAGCGACTCTTTATAGCATACCAAGAATGTTCGAGAATACCCGAAGCTGCCCGAACAGATAGAGCCTTTTTACAAGCATTCAAAGATGGGCTGTCATCAGCTCACCAAAACATCCTTAAAATGGAAGTTCTCAATAACCAGACTTGTGCTGAATTTGTAGAATGGGCATCTGGAATTAGAAATGGACCAGATGAGCAACCATACCCACGAATGAAACAGGAAAATGTTAGTGCAAACAGTAGAGAAGATAAACCAAGGGGTGCGTGCCAAAATTGTGGGAAACTGGGTCACTTCATGAAAAACTGTAGAGTTCCAAAGAGGGGTAGTGGGAAGGCCCCTACCTGTCTGTTTTGCAATAGGGTTGGCCACACTGAGGCCACCTGTTGGAGCAAGCACGGCAGACCGAGCCAACTTCCCCTTCCCCCTCCCCGTGGAGGAAGGGAACTGACGGGAGGCAAGCCTGGGTAGAAAGGAGGGTAGAATCTACGTGTCTACAGTAGACGGGGGCAGACCATGCGAATTGCTGGTGGACACGGGAGCCTCCATATCTATCACTGATCTACCCTTGCCCACCACGAAAAAAATGATTTATACAAGGGGTGTTAACGGACAGAAGACCCCTGCCTACTTAAGTGAAACCACCCTAGTAGAAATTAATAACTTGTATATACCTATGCGATTTAATGTATGTCAAAATAATGAAGGAACCATTCTGGGAAATGACCTGATGAAGGAATACGAAGTGTTAATTAGTATGGGATAATTAGATAGAATAAGTATTCTATATCTGCCCGAAAGACACTCAATGACCTGGCCTCCAGAGCCTTCTGCTGCAAAGACTTCCACAGATTCACCACTCTTTGACTGAGGAAATTCCACCTCATCTCTGTTTTAAAGGATCGTCCCTTTCGCCTGAGGTTGTGCCCTCTGGTTCTCGTTTTTCCTACTCGTGGAAACACCCGCACCATGTCAACTCTGGCCAGGCCTTGCAGTGTCCTCTAATTTTCAATATGATCCCCCCTCAACAGCAACAACAAAGAACAATACAGCACAGGAACAGGCCCTTCGGCCCTCCAAGCCCACGCTTCTCCCTGGTCCAAACTAGACCATTCTTTTGTATCCCTCCATTCCCACTCCGTTCATATGGCTGTCTAGATAAGTCTTAAACGTTCCCAGTGTGTCCGCCTCCACCACCTTGCCTGGCAGCGCATTCCAGGCCCCCACCACCCTCGGTGTAAAATATGTCCTTCTGATATCTGTGTTAAACCTCCCCCCCTTCACCTTGAACCTATGACCCCTCGTGAACGTCACCACCGACCTGGGGAAAAGCTTCCCACCGTTTACCCTATCTATGCCTTTCATAATTTTATACACCTCTATCAAGTCTTCCCTCATCCTCCGTCTTTCCAGGGAGAACAACCCCAGTTTACCCAATCTCTCCTCATAACTAAGCCCCTCCATACCAGGCAACATCCTGGTAAACCTCATCTGTACTCTCTCCAAAGCCTCCACGTCCTTCTGGTAGTGTGGCGACCAGAACTGGACGCAGTATTCCAAATGCGGCCGAACCAACGTTCTATACATCTGCAACATCAGACCCCAACTTTTATACTCTATGCCCCGTCCGAGAAAGGCAAGCATGCCATATGCCTCCTTCACCACCTTCTCCACCTGTGACGTCACTTTGAAGGATCTGTGGACTTGCACATCCAGGTCCCTCTGCGTATCGACACCCTTTATGGTTCTGCCATTTATCGTATAGCTCCTCCCTACATGATTTCTACCAAAATGCATCACTTCGCATTTATCAGAATTGAACTCCATCTGCCATTTCTTTGCCCAAATTTCCAGCCTATCTATACCCTTCTGTAGCTTCTGACAATGCTCCTCACTATCTGCAAGTCCTGCCAATTTTGTGTCATCCGCAAACTTACTGATCACCCCAGTTACACCTTCTTCCAGATCGTTTATATAAATCACAAACAGCAGAGGTCCCAATACAGAGCCCTGCGGAACACCACTAGTCACAGGCCTCCAGTCGGAAAAAGATCCTTCCACTCCACCCTCTGTCTTCTGTGACCAAGCCAGTTCTCCACCCATCTAGCCACCTCCCCCTTTATCCCATGAGATCCAACCTTTTTCACCAGCCTACCATGAGGGACTTTGTCAAACGCTTTACTAAAGTCCATATAGACGACATCCACGGCCCTGCCCTCGTCAACCATTTTGGTCACTTCTTCAAACAATTCCACCAGGTTAGTGAGGCATGACCTCCCTCTCACAAAACCATGCTGACTATCGTTAATGAGTTTATTCCTTTCTAAATGCGCATACATCCTATCTCTAAGGATCTTCTCCAACAACTTCCCCACCACGGACGTCAAGCTCACCGGCCTATAATTACCCGGGTTATCCTTCCTACCCTTCTTAAATAACGGGACCACATTAGCTATCTTCCAATCCTCTGGGACCTCACCTGCGTCCAGTGACGAGACAAAGATTTGCGTCAGAGGCCCAGCGATTTCATCTCTCGTCTCCCTCAGCAGCCTTGGATAGATTCCATCAGGCCCTGGGGATTTGTCAGTCTTTATATTCTCTAAGAAACCTAACACATCCTTCTTTGTAATGGAGATTTTCTCCAACGGTTCAACACTCCCTTCCGAGACACTCCCAATCAACACATCCCTCTCCTTTGTGAATACCGACGCAAAGTATTCATTTAGGATCTCCCCTACTTCTTTGTAAACTCCAACGAGTACAGACCCAGAGTCCTCAACCGTTCCTCATATTACAACCATTTCATTCCAGGGATCATTCTTGTGAACCTCCTCTGGACCCTTTCCAAGGCCATCACATCCTTCCTTAGATAAGGGACCCGAAACTGGCCTCAATGTTCCAAATTGGGTCCGGCCAGAGCCTTATACAGCCTCAGAAGTACATCCCTGCTCTTGGATTTTAGCTCTCCCGACATGAATGCTAACATTGCATTTGCCTTCCAAACTGCCGACTGAACCTTCAGCGAATCGTGAACAAAGACCCTCAAGTCCGTTTGTGTTTCTGTTTTCCAAAGCTTTTTCCCATTCAGAAAATAGTCTGTGCCTCACTCCTCCTTCGAAAGTGCATAACCTCACACTTTTCCTCATTGTATTCCATCTACCACTTCATTGCCCATTCTCCTAACCTGTCCAAGTCCTTCTTCAGTGCCCCTCCTTCCTCAATAGTACCTTTCCTTCGCCATCGCTTTGTATCATCTGCAAATTTAGATACAGTGCCTTCAGTTCCTTCCTCCAAATCGTTAATGTATATTGTGAAAAGTTGTGGTCCCAGGACTGATTCCTGAGGCACGCCAGTAGTCACCGGCTGCCACCCTGAAAGAGACCCCTTTATCCCCACTCTCTCTTTCTGCCAGTTAGCCAATCCTCAATCCATGCCAGGATCTTACCTTAACACCATGGGCTCTTAACTTATTTATCGACGTCGAGTTCAAAGTAACGCAAGTTAAACTGAGGTAGAAAAGGTACAACTGTTGATGTGAGGCAGAACAAGAGAGTGAGAAAGACACAGAAAGCAGGGATAGAATGTTACTGGTGAGAGTCAGCCGCATTAGACCCTCAAGAAACAGCAATTGGGGTATAAGTTACGTCACTTCAGGGTGACTAGCCAATCGCAGCACTGAGAAACAACCACTCAATTTCCCAATAATTGAAACTGCCTCTGATTTGAGTTTACGCTGTCATATAAGACTGGAAGCAGCAACATATTTTTGACAGTCGCTGTTCACTGTCCGATCAAGAATCATTTGTTCCCTGTCTGCCTTCTTTGCATTCTCGCCAAAGCTTCCATGTCCTTCTGGTAGTGTGGTGCCCAAAAGGCAAACATATCATATGCCTCCTTAATCACCTTGGTCAGCTGTGTTGCCACTTTCAGGGAACTGTGGACCTACACAGCCAGATCCCTTTGTATGTTAATGTTCGTAAGGGTTTTTTTTTTCCCAAGTGTGTGACCTCGCATTTAACTGCAATGAAATTCGTATTCCAATATTTTTCCAATGCACTTAATATATAAATATGTCTCTGTAATTTTATTCTTCCAGCTAATATGCGGATTTGTTGTCTATTTTCCTCGAAATGGGAAAGTTGTGACATTGTACCTCACGTTCTAAAATAGTGAATAAGTGCAGCCATACTCAGCACTCATATATATATATACACAAATGTGCGCTCACGCGAGTTTTACAGCAGGATGGGTGATACAAATTATTCCATCTTTTGCTTTATATTTCTTTGGCATTCGATATTCGGACAGTCAAAATTCAAATTCACAAAAAGTCGGCGTGGGGTTAGAAACTCCACGATCTCAATAATTGGAACGAGATTTCAGATTGAAATAGAAACAAAAATGACCTTCTGAAGCACATTGTGTCTTCATACATTCAGCTCTGAGATTTTACGTCATCTTCTGATTTGTCTGTTACAGTCTCTCTGTGTCATTCATGCTTGTCTTTGAAATCTGGTCAGACATGCCTGAAAGATTTCGTTTTCTTGGGAAAATTCCAGTTATCTGCTTCTGCTAATGACACACTCAAATACACCACATTTTTTAAAAAATTGAATGGATACTGCATCTCCATTAAAACAACTCTATATCCTGATTGTGCGCTGTTAACTTTTATCTCCGCAAATGAAGAATGCAGTTTTTTCCACATTCTCCAATCCAATAGTTTGCATATCTTTAGGGTGAGGAAAATAAATTTAGGCTGACAAATTTCTGAAAAAACGTATATTTTCTTGTCGCTTGAAATTATCTGTATTAAAATTCATATAGAATGCCCATATTATCAGTCAGTTGAACTCATCTTCTCATTTTGCTGTTAATGTACTGACAGATATTTGTGTTGTTAAAAGTTTTTGTGAATTATCTTCTCTACTTACATACATCTCCTTTCCAGCCAGTTCCAGGAAATTACCAATTGCTTTGTAAAATATTCCTTCCCTCTGCGCGATTCCCCAGGAACATGAAGTATAGTTAATGAAGTAATAAAACTTTTAGATTGTAGAGGGGAATACATTCACCAGCATTAAATTGTAAACAGGTGCATTGAAAATATGACACCCAACGACTTAGTTTCACCGAATGGAACTGTGAAGGTGGAATGAGTAACAACGGGAGAAGATTATACAATAAATGAAAACCATAAGATATTGTTTAGTTTTTTAGGGAAAAAAATCAAAATGCTATTGGAGCAAGAGATTTATTTTCTTTGGAAAAATCAAATAGAAACAGCATTTGGAAACAGGACTGGTGCAAGAGGAAGGGTTTTAAATTCATAGATAACTGGGAAATCTTCAAGTCAGGATGGCAACTGTACAGAAAGGATGGGTTCCACCTTAACTGGAAGGGAGCAAATATCCTGGCTGGGAGTTTTGCTCGAGTGTTTCGGCAGGATTTAAACTAGTGTGGCAGTGGGGTGGGGAACAAAACAGTAGGTCAGTAAATACTGAGGCTGGGGTTGAGCAGGGCGCCAGGGCAAGGCGAGCTAAGAAGAGGAGCACTCTGGAGGAGGATGACCTGAGTGGGCCTGGAGGTCTGGAGTGCATCTGCTTCAATGCGGGGAGCGTAACGAGTAAAACAGACGAACGTAGGGCCTTAATGCTTATGCGGAATGTCGATGTGGTTGCGGTGACGGAAACGTGGTTAAAAGAAGGACAGGACTGGCAGCTGAATATTCCGGGGTATAAGTGTTTTAGGCGAGACAGAGGAGGGGCTAAAAAAGGTGGGGGATTAGCGATATTAGTTAAGGAGCATATTACCGCGGTGCAGAGGGTAGACAACATAGAGGGGTCATGTACTGAGTCGCTGTGGGTGGAACTCAGAAACAGGAAGGGTGCAGTCACTATGCTGGGGGTGTACTACAGACCACCCAACAGTCCACGGGAAGTGGAGGATAGGATATGTCAGGAGATTCTGGATAGGTGCAGAAAAAATAGGGTTGTTGTAGTGGGGGACTTTAATTTCCCTGGCACAGACTGGAAAGTGCTTAGAGCTGGAGGTCCGGACGGGGAGGAATTTGTAAAATGCGTACTAGAAGATTCTTTGGAACAGTATGTAGATAGCCCGACTAGAGAGGGGGCTATACTGGACCTAGTTCTGGGAAATGAGCCCGGTCAGGTCGTCAAAGTTTTGGTAGGGGAACATGTGGCAAATACTGACCACAACTCTGTTAACTTTAGGATAGTAATGGACAAGGATGAGTGCTGTCCTACGGGCAGGGTGCTAAATTGGGGGAAGGCTAACTATGGCCGGATTATGCAGGAATTGGTGGATGTTGATTGGGAGAGGATGTTCGAGGGTAAGTCCGCGTCTGGCATGTGGGAGTCTTTTAAGGAACTATTGATAAGGCTGCAGGATAGGCATGTGCCTGTAAAAAGGAAAGATAGGAAAGGTAGGATTCCAGGGCCGTGGATAATCAGGGAAATTGAGGATCTGATTAAAATGAAAAGGGAGGCGTACGTTAAGTCCAGGCAACAGAAAAGAGATGGAGCTCTGGAGGAATACAGAGAGAGTAGGAAAGAACTCAAACGGGGAGTTAGAAGGGCAAAAAGAGGTCGCGAGATGTTCTTGGCAGGCAGGATTAAGGAGAATCCGAAGGCATTCTATTCATACGTTAGGAACAAACGAGTTGTCGGGGAGAAAATCGGACCTCTCAGGGACAAAGGAGGGGAAATATGTTTAGAGCCCAAGGGAATGTGTTCTTGTTAGGTTAGGTTGTGATGAACACAGCATCGTAGCTGTGAGGGACAGCTCGGTGGATAGGATATTAGGATGTAGATAGGCTGGTAAATTGGGCGGGGTTCCTGGATTCAGGATTCAATCCTGGACCGGGGAGCGGCGCGGGCTTGGAGGGCCGAAGGGCCTGTTCCTGTGCTGTATTGTTCTTTGTTCTTTGTTTGTTCTTTGTTTGAATAGGGGAGATCCTAAATGAATACTTTGCATCGGTATTCACGAAGGAGAGAGGCGTGTTAACCGGGAGTGTTGAGATTGCAGAGCCTTTGGCGTTGATCTTTGGGTCCTCACTGTCCACGGGGATGGTGCCAGAGGACTGGAGAATGGCGAATGTTGTTCCTCTGTTTAAGAAAGGGAATAGAAATGACCCTGGTAATTATAGACCGGTTAGTCTTACTTCGGTGGTTGGTAAATTGATGGAAAGGGTCCTTAGGGATGGGATTTACGACCATTTAGAAAGATGCGGATTAATCCGAGATAGTCAGCACGGATTCGTGAAGGGCAAGTCGTGCCTCACAAATTTGATAGAATTTTTTGAGGAGGTAACTAAGTGTGTTGATGAAGGTAGGGCAGTTGATGTCATGTACATGGATTTTAGTAAGGCGTTTGTTAAGGTCCCCCATGGTCGGCTTATGATGAAAGTGAGGAGGTGTGGGATAGAGGGAAAGTTGGCCGATTGGATAGGTAACTGGCTGTCTGACCGAAGACAGAGGGTGGTGGTCGATGGAAAATTTTCGGATTGGAGGCAGGTTGCTAGCGGTGTGCCGCAGGGATCAGTGCTTGGTCCTCTGCTCTTTGTGATTTTTATTAATGACTTAGAGGAGGGGGCTGAAGGGTGGATCAGTAAATTTGCTGATGACACCAAGATTGGTGGAGTAGTGGATGAGGTGGAGGGCTGTTGTAGGCTGCAAAGAGACATAGATAGGATGCAAAGCTGGGCTGAAAAATGACGAATGGAGTTTAACCCTGATAAATGTGAGGTGATTCATTTTGGTAGGACAAATTTAAATGTGGATTACAGGGTCAAAGGTAGGGTTCTGAAGACTGTGGAGGAACAGAGAGATCTTGGGGTCCATATCCACAGATCTCTAAAGGTTGCCAGTCAAGTGGATAGAGCTGTGAAGAAGGCCTATAGTGTGTTAGCTTTTATTAACAGGGGGTTGGAGTTTAAGAGCAGTGGGGTTATGCTGCAACTGTACAGGACCTTGGTGAGACCACATTTGGAATATTGTGTGCAGTTCTGGTCACCTCACTATAAGAAGGATGTGGAAGCGCTGGAAAGAGTGCAGAGGAGATTTACCAGGATGCTGCCTGGTTTGGAGGGTAGGTCATATGAGGAAAGGTTGAGGGAGCTAGGGCTGTTCTCTCTGGAGCGGAGGAGGCTGAGGGGAGACTTAATAGAGGTGTATAAAATGATGAAGGGGATAGATAGAGTGAACGTTCAAAGACTATTTCCTCGGGTGGATGGAGCTATTACAAGGGGGCATAACTATAGGGTTCGTGGTGGGAGATACAGGACGGATATCAGAGGTAGGTTCTTTACGCAGAGAGTGGTTGGGGTGTGGAATGGACTGCCTGCAGTGATAGTGGAGTCAGACACTTTAGAAACATTTAAGCGGTTATTGGATAGGCACATGGAGCACACCAGGATGACAGGGAGTGGGAGAGTTTGATCTTGGTTTCAGATAAAGCTCGGCACAACATCGTGGGCCGAAGGGCCTGTTCTGTGCTGTACTGTTCTATGTTCTATGTCTCGGAGGGAGGTGTTGACCCGTTAGAGAAAATCTCCATTCCAAGAGAGGAAGTGTTAGGTTTTTTAGGGAACATTAAAACTGACAAAGCCCCAGGGCCTGATGGCATCTATCCTCGACTGCTCAGGGAGACGAGAGATGAAATTGCTGGGACTCTGACGGAAATCTTTGTCGCTTCTTTGGACACGGGTGAGGTCCCTGAGGATTGGAGGATAGCGAATGTGGTCCCGTTGTTTAAGAAGGGTAGCAGGGATAACCCAGGAAATTATAATTCGGTGAGCTTGACGTCCGTGGTAGGGAAGTTGTTGGAGAGGATTCTTAGAGACAGGATGTATGTGCATTTAGAACGGAACAATCTCATTAGTGACAGACAGCATGGTTTTGTAAGAGGGAGGTCGTGCCTTACAAATTTGGTGGAGTTTTTTGAGGAAGTGACAAAAACGGTTGATGAAGGAAGGGCCGTGGATGTCGTCTATATGGATTTCAGTGAGGCATTTGACAAAGTCCCACATGGCAGGTTGGTTAAGAAGGTTAAGGCTCATGGGATACAAGGAGAAGTGGCTAGCTGGGTGGAGAACTGGCTTGGCCATAGGAGACAGAGGGTAGTGGTCGAAGGGTCGTTTTCCGGCTGGAGGTCTGTGACCAGTGGTGTTCCGCAGGGCTCTGTACTGCGACCTCTGCTATTTGTGATATATATAAATGATTTGGAAGAAGTTGTAACTGGTGTAATCAGCAAGTTTGCGGATGACACGAAGATGGCTGGACTTGCGAATAGCGAAGAGCATTGTCGGGCAATACAGCAGGATATCGATAGGCTGGAAAATTGGGCGGAGAGGTGGCAGGTGGAGTTTAATCCAGATGAATGCGAAGTGATGCATTTTGGGAGAAATAATGTAGGGAGGAGTTATACAATAAATGGCAGAGTCATCAGGAGTATAGAAACACAGAGGGACCGAGGTGTGCAAGTCCACAAATCCTTGAAGGTGGCAACACAGGTGGAGAAGGTGGTGAAGAAGGCATATGGTATGCTTGCCTTTATAGGACGGGGTATAGAGTATAAAAGCTGGAGTCTGATGATGCAGCTGTATAGAACGCTGGTTAGGCCACATTTGGAGTACTGCGTCCAGTTCTGGTCGCCGCACTACCAGAAGGACGTGGATGCATTAGAGAGAGTGCAGAGAAGGTTTACCAGGATGTTGCCTGGTATGGAGGGTCTTAGCTATGAGGAGAGATTGTTGGGGTTGTTCTCCTTGGAAAGACGGAGAATGAGGGGAGATCTAATAGAGGTGTACAAGATTATGAAGGGTATAGATAGGGTGAACAGTGGGAAGCTTTTTCCCAGGTCGGAGGTGACGATCACGAGGGCTCACGGGCTCAAGCTGAGAGGGGCGAAGTATAACTCGGATATCAGAGGGACGTTTTTTACACAGAGGGTGGTGGGGGCCTGGAATGCGCTGCCAAGTAGGGTGGTGGAGGCAGGCACGCTGACATCGTTTAAGACTTACCTGGATAGTCACATGAGCAGCCTGGGAATGGAGGGATACAAACGATTGGTCTCGTTGGACCAAGGAGCGGCACAGGCTTGGAGGGCCGGAGGGCCTGTTTCCTGTGCTGTACTGTTCTTTGTTCTTTGTTCACACAGTGATGCAGACTGACCCACACACACACAGTGATACACACTGACACACACACACGCACACACACAGTGTTACACTCTGACCCACACACATGCACACACACAGTGATACACACTGACCCACACACAAACGTTGATACACACTGACTCACACACGGGATTCCCCCCTGCACACTCTTAGTTATGAGGAGCGATTGGGTAAACTGGAGTTTTTCTCCCTGGAAAGACGGAGGATGAGGGGAGACTTAATAGAAGTGTATAAAATTATGAAAGGCAGAGATAGGGTGAACGGTGGGAAGCTTTTCCCCAGGTCGGTGGTGACGTTCACGAGGGGTCATAGGTCCAAGGTGAAGGGGGGAGGTTTAACATAGATATCAGAAGGACATATTTTACACAGAGGGTGGTGGGGGCCTGGAATGCGCTGCCAGGCAAGGTGGTGGAGGCGGACACACTGGGAACATTTAAGACTTATCTAGACAGCCAGATGAACGGAGTGGGAATGGAGGGATACAAAAGAATGGTCTAGTTTGGACCAGGGAGCGGCGCGGGCTTGGAGGGCCGAAGGGCCTGTTCCTGTGCTGTATTGTTCTTTGTTCTTTGTTCTCATTCGCCCCGTCTCTCCCTTATTCACCCCGTCTCTCCCTCACTCACCCCGTCTCCCCCTCATTCGCCCCGTCTCCCCATCATTCCCCCGTCACTCCATCATTCGCCCCCTCTCTCCCCCGTTCACCTCGTCTCTCCGTCATTCGCCCCGTCTCTCCGTGATTCACAACGTCTCTACCTCATTCACCCCGTCTCTCCCTCATTCACTCCGTCTCTCCCTCATTTACCCCGTCTCTCCCTCATTCAAACCATCTCTTCCTCATTCACCCCGTCTCTCCCTCATTCAACCCGTGTCCCCCTCATTCACCGCGTCTCTCTCTCATTCGCCCCGTCACCCCCTCATTCACCGGGTCTCCCCCTCACTCCCCCCGTCTCCCCCTCGTTCATCCCGTCTCTCCCTCACCCACGTCGTCTCTCCCTCATTCGCCCCGTCTCTCCCTCATTCACCCCATCTCTCCCTCATCCGGCCCGTCTCTCCCTCATTCACCCCGTTTCTCCCTGATTCCCCCCGTCACTCCCTCATTACCCCCGTCTCCCCCTCGTTCACCCCGTCTCTCCCTCACCCACGCCGTCTCTCCCTCATTCGCCCCGTCTCTCCCTCATTCACCCCGTCTCTCCCTCATCCGGCCCGTCTCTCCCTCATTCACCCCGTTTCTCCCTGATTCCCCCCGTCACTCCCTCATTACCCCCGTCTCCCACTCATTCACCCCGTCTCTCCCTCATTCGCCCCGTCTCTCCCTCATTCCTCCGTCTCTCCCTCATTCGTCCCATCTGCCCAGCATTCCCTCCATCTCTCCCTCATTCCCCCAACACTCCCTCATCCACCCCGTCTCTTCCTCATTCACCCCGTCTCTCCCTCATACCCCCGTCTCTCTCTCATTCACCCCATCTCTCCCTCACCCACGCCGTCTCTCCCTCATTCGCCCCGTCTCTCCCTCATTCGCCCCGTCTCTCCCTCATTCACCCCGTCTCTCCCTCATTCGCCCCGTCTCTCCCTCATTCCTTCGTCTCTCCCTCATTCGTCCCATCTGCCCAGCATTCCCTCCATCTCTCCCTCATTCCCCCAACACTCCCTCATCCACCCCGTCTCTTCCTCATTCACCCCGTCTCTCCCTCATACCCCCGTCTCTCTCTCATTCACCCCATCTCTCCCTCATTCACCCGTCTCTCCCTCATTCCCCCCATCTCTCCCACATTCGCCCCGTCTCCCCCTCATTCCCCCGTCACCACTCATTCCCTCCGTCTCTCCCTCATTCGCCCAACCTCTCCCTCATTTGCCCCGACTCTCTCTCTCATTCATGCCATCTCTCCCTCATTTCCGTGTCGCTCCCTCATTCACCCCGTCTTTCCCTCACTCACCCCGTCTCTCCCTCATTCCTCCCGTCTCTCCCTCATTCGCCCCATCTCTCTCTCATTCACACGTCTCTCCCTCATTCGCCCCGTCTCCCCCTCATTCCCCGGTCTCTCCCCCGTTCACCAATTTTCCTCATTCCCCCGTGTCTCCCTCGTTCTTCCTGTCTCTCCCTCATTCCTCCCGTCTCTCCCTCATTCACCCGCCTCTCCCTCATTCGCCCCATCTCTCCCTCATTCACACGTCACTCCCTCATTCACCCCGTCTCTCCGTCATTCACCCCATCTCTCCCTCATTCGCCCCATCTCTCCCTCATTCACACGTGTCTCCCTCAGTCGCCCCGTCTCCCCCACATCCCCCCGTCTCCCCACCATTCACCCGTCTCTCCCTCATTCCCCCGTCTCTCCCTCGTTCTCCCTGTCTCTCCCTCATTCGCCCTCTCTCCCTCATTCACCCCGCCACTTCCTCATTGATCCTGTGTCTCCCTCATTCACCCCGTCTCTCCCTCATTCCCCCGTCTCTCCCTCATTTGTCCCATCTCTCCCTCAATCAACCCTTCTCTCCCTCATTCCGCCGTCTCTCCCTCATTCCACCGTCTCTCCCTCATTTTCCCCATCTCTCCCTCATTCACCCCGTCCCTCCCTCATTCGCCCCATCTCCCGCTCATTCCCCCGTCTCTCACTCATCTGCCCCGTCTCTTGCTCATTCGCACCGTCTCTCGCTCATTCGCCCCGTCACTCCCTCATTCACCCGGTCTCTCCCTCATTCAACCCGTCTTTCCCGCATTCGCCCCGTCACTCCATCACTCACCCTGTCTCCCCCTCATTCACCCCGCCGCTCCGTCATTCACCCCGTCTCTCCCTCATTCGCCCCATCTCTCCCTCATTCACACGTCTCTCCCTCATTCGCCCCGTCTCCCCCAAATCCCCCCGTCTCCCCCCCCATTCACCCGTCTCTCCCTTATTCCCCCGTCTCTCCCTCGTTCTCCCTGTCTCACCCTCATTCGCCCCGTCTCTCCCTCATTCGCCCTCTCTTCCTCAATCACCCCGTCACCTCCTCATTCACCCGTCGCTTACTCATTTACCCCGTCATTCCCGCATTCGCCCCGTCACTCCCTCACTCACCCTGTCTCCCCTTCATTCACCCCGTCTCTCCGTCATTCAGCACGTCTCTCCCTCATTCGCCCCGTCTCTCCCTCATTCGCCCCGTCTCTCCGTCATTCGCCCCGTCTCTCCGTCATTCACAATGTCTCTCCCTCATTCGCCCCGACTTTCCCTCACTCACCCCGTCTCCCCCTCATTCACCCCGTCTCTCCGTCATTCGCCCGTCTCTCCCTCATTCGCCCCGTCTCTCCCTCAATCGCCCCGTCTCTCCGTCACTTGCCCCGGCTCTCCCTCAATCGCCCCGTCTCTCCCCCTCCACCAGGATGTTGCCTGGTATGGAGGGGCTTAGTAATGAGGAGAGATTGGGTAAACTGGGGTTGTTCTCCCTGGAAAGACGGAGGATGAGGGGAGACTTAATAGAGGTGTACAAAATTATGAAAGGCATAGATAGGGTGAACGGTGGGAAGCTTTTCCCCAGGTCGGTGGTGACGTTCACGAGGGGTCATAGGTTCAAGGTGAAGGAGGGGAGGTTTAACACAGATATCAGAAGGACATATTTTACACAGAGGGTGGTGGGGCCTGGAATGCGCTGCCAGGCAAGGTGGTGGAGGCGGACACACTGGGAACGTTTAAGACTTATCTAGATAGCCACATGAACGGAGTGGGAATGGAGGGATACAAAAGAATGGTCTAGTTTGGACCAGGGAGCGGCGCGGGCTTGGAGGGCCGAAGGGCCTGTTCCTGTGCTATATTGTTCTTCGTTCTTTGTTCTTTGTTCTCATTCGCCCCGTCTCTCCCTCATTCACCCCGTCTCTCCCTCACTCACCCCGTCTCCCCCTCATTAACCCCGTCTCCCCATCATTCTCCCGTCTCTCCATTATTCGCCCCGGCTCTCCCCCATTCACCTCGTCTCTCCGTCAATCGCCCCATCTCTCCGTCATTCACAACGTCTCTCCCTCATTCGCCCCGTCTCTCCCTCATTCACCCCGTCTCTCCCTCATTCGTCCCGTCTCTCCCTCATTCGCCCCGTCTCTCCGTCATTTACCCCGTCTCTCCCTCATTCAAACCATCTCCCCCTCATTCACACCGTCTCTCCCTCATTTGCTCTGTCTTTCCGTCATTCACCCCGTCTCTCCCTCATTCAACCCGTCTCCCCCTCATTCACCCCGTCTCTCCCTCATTCGCCCCGTCACCCCCTCATTCACCCCGTCTCTCCCTCATTCCCCCGTCTCTCCCTCATTCACCCCATCTCTCCCTCATTCGCCCCATCTCTCCCTCATTCGCCCCGTCTCTCCCTCATTCACCCCGTCTCTCCCTCATTCACTCCCTCTCTCCCCCATTCGCACCGTCTCTCCCTCATTCGCCCCGTCATTCCCTCACTCACCCCGTCTCTCCCTCATTCACTCCGTCTCCCCCTCATTCCCCCATCTCTCCGTCATTCGCCCCATCTCTCTCTCATTCACCCCGTCTCTCCCTCATTCCCCCCGTCTCTCCCTCATTTGCCCTGTCTCTCCGTCATTCACAATGTCTCTCCCCCATTCGCCCCGTCACCCCCTCATTCACCCCGTCTCTCCCTCAGTCCCCCCGTCTCTCCCTCATTCACCGCGTCTCTCCCTCATTCCCCCGTCTCTCCCTCATTCACCCCGGCTCTCCCTCATTCGTCCTTTCTCTTCCTCATTCGCCCCGTCTCTCCCTCATTCATCCTTTCTCTTCCTCATTCGACCCGTCTCCCCGTCATTCGCCCCGTCTCTCCCTCAACTCACCCCGTCTCTCCCTCATTCACCCCGTCTCTCCCTCATTCCCCCTGTCTCCCCTCATTCACCCCTTCTCCCCCTCATTCACCCCGTCTCTCCCTCATTCCCCCGTCTCTCCCTCATTCGCCCAGTCTCTCCCTCATAGAACATAGAACGTTACAGCGCAGTAGAGGCCCTTCAGACCTCGATTTTGTGCCGACCAGTGGAACCAATCTAATGCCCCTCTAATCTACACTATTCTAATATCATCCATATGTTTATCCAATCACCATTTGAATGTTCTTAATGTTGACGAGTCCACTACTGCTGCAGGCAGGGCATTCCACGCCCTTACTACTCTCTGAGTAAAGAATCTACCTCTAACATCTGTCCTATATTTCTCACCCCTCAATTTAAAGCTGTATCCCCTCGTGCTAGTCATCACCATCCTAGGAAAAAGGCTCTCACTATCCACCCTATCTAATCCTCTGATCATTTTGTATGCCTCTATTGAGTCACCTCTTAAACTTATTCTCTCTAACGAAAACAACCTCAAGCCCCTCAGCCTTTCCTCATACGATTTTCCCACCATACCAGGCAACATCCTGGTAAATATCCTCTGCACCCTCTCCAACACTTCCACATCTTTCCTATAATATGGCGACCAGAATTGTGCGCAATGCTCCAAATGCGGCCGCACCAGAGTTTTGTACAGTTGCGGCATAACCTCCTGGCTCCGAAACTCAATCCCTCTGCCAGTAAAAGCTAACACACCGTATGCATTCTTAACAACCCTATCAACCTGACTGCCAACTTTCAGGGATCTATGCACATGGACAACCAGATCCCTCTGTTCATCCACACGACCAAGTACCTTACCATTAGCCCAGTACTCTGTATTCCTGTTACTCCTTCCAAAGTGAATCACCACACACTTTTCCGCATTAAACTCCATTTGCCACCTCTCAGCCCAGCTCTGCAGCTTATCTATGTCCCTCTGTAACCTGCCACTTCCCTCCGCACTGTCTACAACTCCACCGACTATAGTGTCATCCGCAAATTTAATAATCCACCCTTCCACGCCCCCATCCAGGTCATTAATAAAAATGACAAACAGCAGTGGCCCCAAAACAGATCCTTGCGGTCCACCACTAGTAACTGAACTCCAGGATGAATATTTCCCATCAACCACCACCCTCTGTTTTCTTACAGCCAGCCAATTCCTGATTCAAACCACTAAATCACCCTCAATCCCATGTGTCCGTATTTTCTGCAAAAGCTTACCATGGGGAACCTTACCAAACGCTTTGCTGAAATCCATATACACCACATCAACCGCTTTACCCTCATCCACCTCTTTGATCACCTTCTCTAAGAACTCAATAAGGTTTGTGAGGCACGACCTGCCCTTCACAAAACCCTGCTGACTATCCCTAATCAAATTATTCCTTTCTAGGTGATTATAAATCCTATCTCTTATAATCCTTTCCAATACTTTGCCCACAACAGAAGTCAGGCTCACCGGTCTATAATTACGAGGGTTGTCCCTACTCCCCCGCTTGAACAAGGGGACAACATTTGCTATCCTCCAGTCTTCTGGCACTGTTCCAGTAGACAATGACGACCCAAAGATCAAAGCCAAAGGCTTTGCAATCTGCTCTCTAGCCTCCCAGAGAATCCTAGGATAAATCCCATCCGGCCCAGGGGACTTATCTATTTTTACCCTTTCCAGAATTGCTAACACCTCCTCCTTATGAACCTCAATCCTATCCAGTCCAACAGCCTGCAACTCAGTACTCCCCTCGACAACACTATCCCTCTCCAGTGTGAATACCGACGAAAAATATTCATTTAGTGCCTCTCCTATCTCTTCAGACTCCACGCACAACTTCCCACTACTGTCCTTGACTGGCCCTAATCTTACCCTAGTCATTCTTTTACTCCTGACATACCGATAGAAAGCTTTCGGGTTTTCCTTGATCCGACCTGCCAAGGACTTCTCATGTCTCCTCCTGGCTCTTCTTAACTCTTTCTTTAGGTCCTTCCTGGCTAACGTGTAACTCCCAAGTGCCCTAACTGAGCCTTCACGTCTCATCTTAACATAAGTCGCCCTCTTCCTCTTCACAAGAGATTCAACCTCCTTATTAAACCACGGTTCCCTCACACGTCTGGTTCCTCCCTGCCTAACAGATACATATTTATCAAGGAGGCGTAGTAGCTGTTCCTTGAACAAGTTCCTCATTAAAATTGTGCCCATCCCCTGCAGTTTCCTTCCCCAACCTATGCCAGCTAAGTCTCGCCTCCTCGCATCATAATTTCCTTTCACCTAGCTATAACTCTTGCCCTTTGGTATGTACCTATACTTTTCCATTGCTAAGGTAAATGTAATCGAATTGTGGTCACTGTCACCAAAGTGCTCAATTACCTCCAAATCTAACACCTGGCCTGGTTCATTACCCAGTACCAAATCCAATGTGGGCTCGCCTCTTGTTCTATCTACATACTGCGTCAGGATGCCTTCCTGCACACATTGGACAAAAACCAACCCCTCGAAAGTACTCGAACTACAGCTTTTCCAGTCAATATTTGTAGAGTTAAAGTCCCTCAGTACAACTACCCTGTTACTTTCGCTCCTATCCACAATCATCCAAAACCTTCCCCCGTCTCTCTCTCATTCCCTCCGTCTCTCCCGCATTCGCCCTGTCTCTCCCTCATCCGCCACCTCGCTGCCTCATTCAGCCCATCTCCCCCTCAGTCCCCCGTCTCTCCCTCATTCACCCCATCTTCCCCTCATTCCCCCGTCTCTCATTCATTCGCCCCATCTCACCCTCATTCCCCCCATCTCACCCTCATTCCCCTGTCTCTCCCTCATTCCCCCATCTCCCCCTCTTTCCCCCGCCTCTCTCTCATTTGCCCGATCCCTCCCTCATTCGCCCCGTCTCTCCCTCATTCGCCCTGTCTCACCCTCATTGCCCCCGAATCTCCCTCATTCCCCCGTCTCTCCTTCATTCCCCCGTCTCTCCCTCATTCACCCCGTCTCTCCCTCCTTTCCCCCGTCTCTCCCTCATTCGCCCCATCTCCACTCATTCCCCGTCTCTCCCTCATTCACCCTGTCTCTTCCTCATTCCCCCGTCACTCCCTCATTTGCCCCGTCTCCACTCATTCCCCCGTCTCTCTCTCATTTCCCCCGTCTCTCTCTCATTCACTCCGTCTCTCCCTCATTTCACTCGTCTCTCCCTCATTCACTCCGTCTCTCCCTCATTTCCTCGTCTCACCCTCATTTGCCCCGTCGCTCCCTCATTCGCCCCGTCACTCCCTCATTCCCCCATCTCTCCCTCATTCCCCCGTCTCTCCCTCATTTCCCCCGTCTCTCTCTCATTCACTCCGTCTCTCCCTCATTCACTCCGTCTCTCCCTCATTTGCCCCGTCTCTCGCTCATTCGCCCCGTCTCTCCATCATTCACCCCGTCTCCCCCTCATTCCCCCATCTCTCCCTCATTCGTCCCATCTGCCCCTCATTCCCTCTGTCTCTCCGTCATTTCCCCGTCACACCCTCATTCACCCCGTCTCTCCCTCAGTCGCCTCATCTCCCCCTCATTCCCTCCATCTCTCCCTCATTCCCCCATCTCCCCCTCATTCCCCCGTCACTCCCTCATTCACCCCGTCTCTCCCTCAGTCGCCTCATCTCCCCCTCATTCCCTCCATCTCTCCCTCATTCCCCCATCTCCCCCTCATTCCCCCGTCACTCCCTCATTGGCCCCGTCTCGAACTCGTTTCCCCCGTCTCCTCTTCGTTCACCCCGTCTCTCCCTCATTCGCCCCGCCGCTCCCTCATTTTCCCCGTCACTCCCTCATTCCCCCATCTCTCCCTCATTTCCCCATCTCTCTCTCATTCCCTCCGTCTCTAATGCATTGCCCCGTCTCTCCCTCATTCGCCCCGTCTCCCCCTCATTCACCCCGTCTCTCCCTCATTCGCCCTGTCTCTCCCTCATTCACCCCGTCTCTCCCTCATTACACCTGTCACTCCCTCATTCCCCCCGTCTCACCCTCATTCGTCCCACCTCTCCCTCATTCGCCCCGTCTCCACTCATTCCCCTGTCTCTCCCTCTTTTCCCCATCACTCTCTTATTCACTCCATCTCTCCCTCATTCCCCCGTCTCTCCCTCATTCGCCCCGTCGCTCCCTCATTCCCCCGTCTTCTCTCATCCACTCTGTCACCCCTTCATTCACCCCGTCTCTTCCTCATTCGCCCCGTCCCTCTGTCATTCCCACCGTCTCTCCCTCATTCACCCCGTCTCTCCCTCAATTGCCCCGTCTCTGCCTCATTCACTCCGTCTCTCCCTCCTTTCCCCCATCTCTCTCTCTCATTTCCCCCGTCTGTCTCTCATTCACGCCGTCTCTCCCTCATTTCCGGGTAACTCCATCATTCATCCTGTCTCTCCTTCATTCCCCCCGTCTCTCCCTCATTCCCCCCGTCTCTCCCTCATTCGCCCTGTCTCTCCTTCATTTGCCTGGTCTCTCCATCATTCATTCCGTCCCTCCCTCATTTCCCCCGTCTCTCTCTCTCATTTCCCCCGTCTCTCTCATTCCCCCCGTCTCTCCCTCATTCCCCCCATCTCCCCCTCATTTCCCCATCTCTCCCTCATTTGCCCCGTTGGTCCCTCATTCGCCCTGTCTCCCCTTCATTCCACCGTCTCTCCCTCGTTCGCCCCATCTCCCCCTGATTCCCTCCATCTCTCCCTCATTTCCGGGTCGCTCCCTCATTCGCCCCATCTCTCCCTCATTCATCCCGTCCCTCCCTCATTTGCCCCGTCACTCCCTCAATCCCCCCGTCTCTCCCTCATTTCCCCGTCTCTGTCTCATTCCCTCCGTCTCTCCCGCATTCGCCCCGTGTCTCCTTCATTCACCCAGTCTCTCCCTCATTCACCCCGTCACTCCAGTCATTCCCCCCGTCTCTCTGCCATTCCCCCGTCTCCCCCTCATTCGCCCCGTCTCCCCCTCGTTCACCCCGTCTCTCCCTCATTCGCCCCGTCGCTCCGACAATCGCCCCGTCATCCCGTCATTCCCCCCCGTCTCTCCCTCATTTCCCCGTCTCCCTCTCATTCCCTCCGTCTCTAACGCATTCCCCCGTC
Organism: Mustelus asterias; assembly: GCF_964213995.1. Lineage (NCBI taxonomy): Eukaryota > Metazoa > Chordata > Chondrichthyes > Carcharhiniformes > Triakidae > Mustelus > Mustelus asterias. Next base: position 14,276,025 of record NC_135830.1, read on the forward strand.
TCTCCCTCATTCACCCCGTCTCCCCCTCATTCACCCCGTCTCTCCCTCATTCCCCCCGTCTCTCCCTCATTCGCCTCATCTCCCCCTCATTCCCCCATCTCTCCTTCATTCGCCCTGTCTCTCCCTCATTCACCCCGTCTCTCCCTCATTCCACCCGTCACTCCCTCATTCCCCCTGTCTCACCCTCATTCGTCCCATCTCTCCCTCATTAGCCCCGTCTCCACTCATTCCACCGTCTCTCCCTCTTTTCCCCGTCACTCGTTCATTCACTCTGTCTCTCCCTCATTCGCCCTGTCTCTCTGTCATTCCCCTGTCTCGCCATCATTCACCCCATCTCCCTTTCATTCGCCCGTCTCCCCCTCATTCCCCCATCTCTTCCTCATTCCCCCATCTCCCCCTCATTCGCCCGTCACTCCCGCATTCGCCCCATCTCCCCCTCATTTGCCCCGTCTCTGCCTCATTCACTCCGTCCCTCCCTCATTTCCCCCGTCTCTCTCTCTCATTTCCCCCGTCTCTCTCTCATTCATGCCGCCACTCCCTCCTTCACCCCGTCTCTCCAGCATTCGCCCCGTCTCTCGCTCATTCACCCCGTCTCCCCCTCATTCACCCGTCTCTCGCTCATTCGTGCCATCTGCCCTTCATTCCCTCCGTCTCTCCCTCATTGCCCCGTCACACCCTCATTCACCCTGTCTCTCCCTCAGTTGCCCCGTCTCCCTCTCATTCCCCCCGTCTCTCCCTCATTCCCCCATCTCCCCCTCATTCCCCTGTCACTCCCGTATTCGCCCCGTGACCCCCTCATTCCCCCCGTCTCCCCCTCGTTCACACCGTCCTTCCCTCATTCACGCTGTCTCTCCCTCATTCGCCCCGTCTCTCTGTCATTCGCCCCGTCGCTCCCTCATTTGCCCCGTCCCTCCCTCATTCCCCCATCTCTCCCTCATTCCCCCGTCTCTCTCTGTCATTTCCGCCGTCTCTCTCTCATTCATGCCGCCACTCCCTCCTTCGCCCCGTCTCTCCCGCATTCGCCCCGTCTCTCCCTCATTCACCCCGTCTCCCCCTCATTCACCCGTCTCTCCCTCAGTCGCCCCGTCTCCCCCTCATTCCCCCCGTCTCTCCCTCAATCCCCCATCTCCCCCTCATTCCCCCGTCACTCCCGCATTGGCCCCGTCTCCCCCTCATTCCCCCCGTCTCCTCCTCGTTCACCCCGTCCCTCCTTCATTCGCGCCGTCTCTCCCTCATTCGCCCCGTCTCTCCGTCATTCGCCCCGTCGCTCTCTCATTTGCCCCGTCACTCCCTCATTCCCCCCATCTCTCCCTCATTCCCCCGTCTCTTCCTCATTCGTCCCGTCGCTCCCTCATTCCCCCCGTCTCTCTCCCATCCACTCTGTCACCCCCTCATTCACCCCGTCTCTCCCTCATTCGCCCCCTTCTCTCTGTCATTCCCCTGTCTCTCCATCATTCACCCCGTCTCTCCCTCATTCCCCCCCCATCTCTCCCTCATTCCCCCGTCTCCCCCTCATTCGCCACGTCTCTCTCTCATTCCCCGTCTCTCCCTCATTCGCCCCGTCTCTCCCTCATTTGCCCCGTCTCTCCCTCATTCACTCCGTATCTCCCTCATTCCCACCGTCTCTCCCTCATTCCCCCGTCTCTCTCTCTCATTCACGCCGTCTCTCCCTCGTTTCCGGGTCACTCCCTCATTCACCCCGTCCATCCCTCATTCACCCCGTCTTTCCCTCATTCGCCCTGTCTCTCAATCATTCCCCCCGTCTCTCCCTCATTCGCCCCGTCTCTCCCTCATTTCCCCCATCTCTCTCTCATTCGCCCCGTCTCTCCCTCATTCACCCCGTCTCTCCCTCATTCCCCCGTCTCTCCCTCATTCCGCCGTCTCTCCCCCATTTTCCCCGTCTCTCCCTCATTCACCCCGTCACTCCCTCATTTGCCCCATCTCTCAATCATTCCCCCCATCTCTCCCTCATTTGCCCTGTCTCTCCCTCATTCACTCCGACTCTCCCTCATTTCCCCCGTCTCTCTCTCTCTCATTCACGCCATCTCTCGCTCATTTCTGGGTCACTCCCTCATTCGCCCCGTCTCTCCCTCATTCCCCCATCTCCCCCTCATTCCCCCGTCTCTCCCTCATTCCCCCGTCTTTCCCTCATTTGCCCCGTCGCTCCCTCATTCACCCCATCTCCCCCTCATGACCCCGTCTCTCCCTCATTCCCCCGTCTCTCCCTCATTCACCCCGTTTCTCACTCATTTGCCTCGTCTCTCCCTCATTCGCCCCAGCTTCCCCTCTTTCCCCCCGTCTCTTACTCATTCACCCCGTCTCTCCCTCATTCCCCCCGTCACTCCCTCATTCCCCCGTCTCCCCTCATTCCCCCGTCCCTCCCTCATTCACCCCGTCTCTCCCTCATTCACTCTGTCTCCCCATCATTCACCCCGTCTCTCCCTTATTCACCCCGTCTCCCCTTCATTCACTCCATCTCTCCCTCATTCACTCTGTCTCCCCATCATTCGCCCCGTCTCTCCCTCATTCTCTCTGTCTCCCCATCATTCACCCCGTCTCTCCCTCATTCCCCCCGTCACTCCCTCATTCACCCCGTCACTCCCTCATTCACTCTGTCTCCCCATCATTCACCCCGTCTATTCCTCATTCCCCCTATCACTCCCTCATTCACCCCGTCTCTCCCTCATTCCCCCGCCTCTCCCTAATTCGCCCCTTCTCCCCCTCATTTGCCCCGTCACTCTTTCATTCACCCCGTCTCTTCCTCATTCCTCCCGTCTCTCCCTCATTCACCCCATCGCTCCCTCATTCACCCCGTCATTCCCTCATTCACCCCGTCTCTCCCTCATTCACCCCATCACTCACTCATTCACCCCGTCTCCCCCTCATTCACCCCATCTCTCCCTCATTCAACCCGTCTCTCCCTCATTCGCCCCATCTCTCCCTCATTCACCTCGTCATTCCCTCATTCACCCCGTCTCCCCTTCATTCACCCGGTCTCTCCCTCATTCGCCCCATCTCTCCTTCATTCACCTCGTCTCTCCCTCATTCACCCCATCTCTCCCTCATTCGCCCAGTCGCTCCCTCATTTGCCCCGTCGCTCCCTCATTTGCCCCGTCGCTCCCTCATTCCCCCCGTCTCTCCCTCAATCCCCCGTCTCTCTCTCTCATTTGCCCCACCTTTTAATCCCACCATTCTCTCCCTGTGCAAGCCTGTAACTCTTTTTCATGCACCCTCCTTCCCTCACCCTGTCTCTCCATCCCTCACTCCACCTCTCCCTATTTCACTCGGACTGTCTCCATTGACCCATCTCTCCCTCCCTCGTCCCCTATCTCCCTCATTCCCCCCTTCCATCCCCCGCCCGCCCAGTCTCCCCTACCTTTCCCCATTTCTCCCTCCCTCACCCGTCTCTCCCCCCTCTCCATGTCTCTCCCTCACTTGTCCCGTCTCTCCCTCCCTCGCTCTGTCTCTCCCTCCCTTACCCCGTCTCTCAATCCTTCGCCCCGTTTCTCAAACCCTCGGCCTGTCTCTCATTCCCTCGCCATGCCTCTCCCTCTCATGCCCCGTCTCTCACTCCCTCTCTCATCTGGCTTCTCGCTGCCTTGCTCCGCCTCTCACTCCCTCGCCCCCTCGCTTGCATCCTCACACATACATGCTCTCTCTCTCTCTCTCTCTCTCTCACACACACAGACACACACACACACACACACACATACACACACACACACTCTCGCACACTAATACACAATCAGAATCACACGTGCATATAGAGTCATAGAGTTATAGAGGTTTACAACATGGAAACAGGCCCTTCGGCCCAACTTGTACATGCTGCCCTTTTTCTAAACCCAGAAGCTAGTCCCACTTACCCGTATTTGGCCCATATCCCTCTATACCCATCTTATCCATGTAACTATCTAAATGTTTCTTAAAAGTCAACATTGCACCCGCCTCTACTACTACCTCTGGTAGCTTGTTCAACACTCACCACCGTCTGTGTGAAAAAATTGCCCCTCTGGACACTTTTGTATCCCTCCCCTCTCAACTTAAACCTATGCCCTCTAGTTTTAGACTGCCCTATCTTTGGAAGATATATTGACCATCCAGCTGATCTGTGCCCCTCATTATTTTATAGACCTCTATAAGATCACCCCTCAGCCTCCTACGCTCCACAGAAAAAAGTCCCAGTCTATCCAGCCTCTCCTTCTCACACAAACCATCATGTCCCGGTAGCATCCTAGTAAATATTTTCTGCACTCTTTCGAGTTTAATAATATCCTTTCTATAATAGGGTGACCAGAATTGCACACAGTATTCCAGGTGTGGCCTTACGAATATCTTGTACAACTTCAACAAGACGTCCCAGCTCATGTATTCAATGTTCTGAGCAATGAAACCAAGCATGTTGAATGCCTTCTTCACCATTCTGTCCACCTGTGACCCAACTTTAAAGGAGCTTTGGACATGTACCCCGAGATCTCTTTGTTCTGTAACTCTCCCCAACGCCCTACCACTAACTGAGTAAGTCCTGCCCTGGTTCAATCTACCAAAATGCATCACCTCGCATTTGTCTAAATTAAACTCCATCTGCCATTCGTCAGCCCACTGGCCCAATTGATCAAGATCCCGTTGCATTCGGAGATAACTTTCTTCACTGTCAACTATGCCACCAATCCTGGTGTCATCTGCAAAATTAGCATCAATGTCTCCTATATACTCCTCGAAATCATTAATATAAATGACAAGCAACAGTGGACCCAGCACTGAACCCTGAGGCACACCGCTGGTCTCAGGCCTCCAGTTTGAAAAACAACCATGGTTCACAAAAGAGGTTGAATGTCTTGTCAAGAGGCAAAAAGGAAGCGTATGTCAGGATGAGAAAACAAGGTTCAGTTGGGTCGCTTGAGGGTTACAAGGTCGCAAGGAATGAACTGAGAAAAGGGCTTAAGAGAGCTAGGAGGGGACATGAGAAGTCGTTAGCGGGTTGTATCAAGGATAACCCCAAGGCTTTTTACTCTTATGTGAAAAATAAAAGAATGACCAGGGTGAGGTTAGGGCCGGTCAAGGACAGTAGTGGTAACTTGTGCATGGAGTCAGAAGAGATAGGAGAGGGGATGAATGAATACTTTTCTTCAGTGTTCACCACATGTATGAGGATGAGACTGTGATACAGGCTGATAGGCTGGAGGAGGTGGATGTGCTGAGGGAAGATGTATTCGCAATTTTGAAAAACCTGAGGGTCGATAAGTCCTCTCGGCCAGATGGGATATCTCCGAGGATTCGTTGGGAGGCAATGGATGAGATTGCAGAGCCTTTGGCTTTGAACGTTGCGTCCTCACTGTCCACGGGGATCGTGCCAGAGGACTGGAGAGTGGCGAATGTTGTTCCTCTGTTCAGGAAAGGAAATAGGAATGACCCTGGTAATTATAGGTCGTTTAGTCTTACTTCGGTGGTTGGTAAGTCAATGGAAAAGGTCCTGGGGGATAGGATTTATGACCATTTGGAAAGATGCAGCTTAATCCGGGATAGTCAACACGGAATTGTGAAGGGTAAGTCTTGCCTCACAAATTTGATTGCATTCTTTGAGGAGGTAACTAAGTGTGTCGATGAAGATAGAGCATTTGATGTCATATACAAGGATTTTAGTAAGGCGTTTGATAAGGTTCCCAATGGTCGGCTCATGGAGAAAGTAAGGAGGTGTGGGATGGAGGGAAATTTGGCTAATTGGATAAGTAACTGGCTATCTCATAGAATAACTGCATTTGCTACCAAATAAACCTGTTGGACTTTAACCTGGTGTTGTTAAAACTCTTACTGTGTTTACCCCAGTCCAACGCCGGCATCTCCACATCATATCTCATAGAAGACAGAGGGTGGTGGTGGATGGAAAATTTTCAGACTGGAGACCAGTAAGCAGCGGTTTACCACAGGGATCAGTGCTGGGCCCTCTGCTATTTGTGATTTTTATCAATGACTTGGAGGAGGCGGCTGAAGGGTGGATCAGTAAATTTGCTGATGACACCAAGATCGGTGGAGCAATGGATGAGGTGGAGGACTGTTGTCGGCTGCAAAGAGACATTGATAGGATGCAGAGCTGGGCCGAAAAATGACAGATGGAGTTTAACCCTGATAAGTGCGAGGTGAATTTGAATTTGAATGCGGATTACAGGATCAACGACAGGGTTCTGAGGAATGTGGAGGAACAGAGAGATCCTGGGGTTCATATCCACAGATCTCTGAAGGTTGCCACTCAAGTGGATAGAGCCGTGAAGAAGGCCTATAGTGTGTTAGCGTTTATTAACAGGGGGTTTGAGTTTAAGAGCCGTGGGGTTATGCTGCAACTGTACAGGACCTTGGTGAGACCACATTTGGAATATTGTGTGCAGTTCTGGTCACCTCAGTATAAGAAGGATGTGGAAGCATTGGAAAGAATGCAAATGAGATTTACCAGGATGGTGCCTGGTTTGCAGTGTCGGTCTTATAGGAAAGGTTGAGGGAGCTAGGGCTTTTCTCTTTAGAGCGGAGGAAGATGAGAAGCGACTTAATGGAGGGTAATAAGATGATGAGGGGGATAGGTAGAGTGGACATTCAGAGACTATTTCCTTGGGTCGATGTAGCTGTTACTTGGGGCAATAACAATAAGGTTCATGGTGGGGGACATAGGATTTCAGTAAGGCATTTGACAAAGTCCCACATGGCAGGTTGATTAAGAAGGTTAAGGCTCATGGGATACAAGGAGACGTGGCGAGATGGGTGGAGAACTGGCTTGGCCATAGGAGACAGAGGGTAGTGGTCGAAGGGTCTTTTTCCGGCTGGAGGTCTGTGACCAGTGGTGTTCCGCAGGGCTCTGTACTGCGACCTCTGCTATTTGTGATATATATAAATGATTTGGAAGAAGGTGTAACTGGTGTAATCAGCAAGTTTGCGGATGACACGAAGATGGCTGGACGTGCGGATAGCGAAGAGCATTGTCGGGCAATACAGCAGGATATAGATAGGCTGGAATATTGGTCGGAGAGGTGGCAGATGGAGTTTAATCCGGATAAATGCGAAGTGATGCATTTTGGAAGAAATAATGTAGGGAGGAGTTATACAATAAATGGCAGAGTCATCAGGAGTATAGAAACACAGAGGGACCTAGGTGTGCAAGTCCACAAATCCTTGAAGGTGGCAACACAGGTGGAGAAGGTGGTGAAGAAGGCATATGGTATGCTTGCCATTCTGGACGGGGTATAGAGTATAAAAGCTGGAGTCTGATGATGCAGCTGTATACAACGCTGGTTAGGCCACATTTGGAGTACTGCGTCCAGTTCTGGTCGCCGCACTACCAGAAGGACGTGGAGGCATTAGAGAGAGTGCAGAGAAGGTTTACCAGGATGTTGCCTGGTATGGAGGGTCTTAGCTATGAAGAGAGATTGGGTAGACTGGGGTTGTTCTCCTTGGAAAGACGGAGAATGAGGGGAGATCTAATAGAGGTGTACAAGATTATGAAGGGTATAGATAGGGTGAACAGTGGGAAGCTTTTTCCCAGGTCGGAGGTGACGATCACGAGGGCTCACGGGCTCAAGCTGAGAGGGGCGAAGTATAACTCGGATATCAGAGGGACGTTTTTTACACAGAGGGTGGTGGGGGCCTGGAATGCGCTGCCAAGTCGGGTGGTGGAGGCAGGCACGCTGGCATCGTTTAAGACTTACCTGGATAGTCACATGAGCAGCCTGGGAATGGAGGGATACAAACGATTGGTCTCGTTGGACCAAGGAGCGGCACAGGCTTGGAGGGCCGGAGGGCCTGTTTCCAGTGCTGTACTGTTCTTTGTTCTTTGAGGGATGTCGGAGGTAGGTTATTTACTCAGAGAGTGGTTGTGGTGTGGAATGGACTGCCTGCTGCGAAAGTGGAGTCGGACACTTTAGGAACTTTCAAGCGGTTATTGGATCGGCACATGGAGCACACCAGAATGGTAGGGAGTGGCATCGCTTGATCTTGGTTTCGGACAAAGCTCAGCAGAACATCGAGGGCCAAAGGGCCTGTATGGAGCTGTACTGTTCTATGTTCTATGTTCTATGTGACACACTACAACCACCCTCTGGCTTCTGTCAAGAAGCGAATTTTGTATCCATTCAGTTACCTCACCCTGGATCCCATGAGATTTAAACTTACGCAAGCATGCCGTGCACCTTCTTGACTACCTTCTCCACCTGCATTGCCACTTTCAGTGACCTGTGTACCTGTAGACCCAGATCCCTTTGCCTCTCAGTACTCTGAATGGTTCTGCCATTTACTGTATAATTCCTATCTGTCTTAGATCTTCCAAAATGCATTACTTCAAATTTGTCCGAAATAATCTCCATCTGCCATCTCTCCCCCCAAGGCTCCAACTGATCTATATCCACCTGTATCCTCTGATGGTCCTCATTACTATCCCTAAAATCCTCAAACCTTCGTGTCGTCCACAAACTTATGAATGAATCCAGAACAATTTTCCTCCAAATCATTTTTAGGAAGGTTACGTTGGAGTTATAGCAAACACTCATTTGTCCTCAGCTGAATTACTGTGAGCAGTGCTGGTGGCCTCACTAGAAGGAGGATTGAGTGCCCTGGAACTAACTCAAAGGAGATTCCCCATGATGTTGTCTGGGATGCTTTGTTTTCGCAGTGAAGAGAGTCTTGTTCGCCTCGGGTTGCTTTCCTTAGAATACTGAACCCTGGATGTGTACGTCATTGAGGTATAGAAAATAATGAGCACGTACACGCACCTCTCTCTCTCTCATTCTCTCACTTACTCACCTCATTTGTCTCCCTCTCTCTCACCACAGTTGGCTCTTCCCTGTTGGACCTTCTCCTCCATTTCACTTGCCAATATCATCACATCATGTCTAAAGTTTGTGACGCAGAACAGGACACAGTATTCCAGCTGATCTATTTAATGTGAACACAGCACCGGATCATTTATGATGGAGCTGTCTTTCCTCTAAGTTTAAGTTACTATTATGAACACCATTCCTCTCACAATATCTTCTTCCCCATAATCTCTTCCACATTCACAGGTCGTCGCTCTCTCTTTCTCTCTCTCTCTCTCCACAACTCGACACATTTTTTTCCCAGTATAAGACTGTGTATCAGATGTGGGGCCAGTATCAGTTGGTGCCTGTGCATTGCTTGTCACCTTTAAATCTGCATATTTACTGCTCTCAGATGTGGTGTGTTTGTATCTGCTGCAGGGCCTGAATTTTCCGAGACTTTCCATTGTTTCCAAATGTTTTCTTCTGTTTGAGGAGCTGCATTAAATTCAGGTGTAAAATTAATTTATCTGCAGGTTAAATAGTTCCAGTTTATTGATTAACAGGATTTTGCAATCTATACTCACCCATAGCCCACTTAATTCACATCACGGAAGGTCCACAGTTGAATAGAGAGAGAGTGACAGGGTAACATTTGAAATTCAATTACTGCAATGTCACAGTCCAGTGACAGATATCACTGAAACAATCTGAGATTTAGAGATGGGACTGATGGTTTTTGAGTGAACAGCATGCGTCCACGTGTTATTAGTTGATAAATGTGTTCAGCAGAATCCAGTGTTTGGAAAGAGTTAACTCTATCTAAAGATAAACATGATTCATCACTGAACTCAATGTCGTAATCTGTTTGTTCATTTTTTAAAAATCTTTAAACCGTGTTGCTACTTCAATGTCCCTGAGGTGATTCTGCAGTGTATAAGTTAAAGGCTTTGGGAATATATTGATTCAGAGTTTAAAACAGAGAGACTGCCAGCAGCACGAAGGGACACATCACTTCACACTGAAAATGCTGTATCCAGTAAATATAGCTGAGAAAATAATCTACCCAATCATTGCCATTATTGGTGTTCCTGGTAAGTGACTGTAACCATTGAGGTTGTGTAAATCTGTGTGTGAGCGGCTCACTGATTTTAAACTCTGTCTGAAATTGTTCCAAGTTGATCTCATTGTCACTGTTATACAGACACCAGATGAACAATGTAAGTTACTTAAATCCAATGGTATCTAATATCTCTATGGTATTGATCCTTTTTTCTTCACCTGACAAACCTCTGCATGTAATTCATAGGCTCTGATCCATGAAGTTATTATATTGAGTGGAATCTTATGCATTGTTAGATTGGACCTCAGTAAAGGTGATCTCTCTGAAATAACATTTCATGGCAGTAGGCATAAAAATCGAACTTTGTTCGTGGGTCACCAACCAGAGCGGAATATCTGACACCAGTGAACAAGTGTTACAGGGTATATTTTTCAGTGTATAATTGTACTGATTTGGGTTCTTTCACCTGAGTGAACTATCTAATCGAAGTATCCATCTGTCCATTGCACAATCTGTCCATGTAGAATTATATTTTCTTTAGGAAAAGAACTGGAATTAAATAAGTTGGTTCAATTTTAAATAAATGTTTTTTTAAATTGGTGAGTGAGTTGTCCATTCTATGGATCTGTCTCGGTCTATTATATTTGGAACATTTTGAAAATAGGAAGAAAATTTGTTCTAATGATGTTTGGTGGCCGTTGTATGATGTGAAAGTTCCCGATATTGGTTTTATATTGAAAGGAAACAGGCTTCAGCTTTTCCTGATATTTAAGCAACCAAATAACTTACTTGCAGTATTCTGTGATTGTTTGTCAAACATTTTGTGATTTGTTCACATTTCCATTAATCTGGAAATGACTCCAATGTTTTTATCCTGATTGTTATTTTCCTGCATAAACTGTGTTGCTGCTTCAAGCGATTTGTGAACCAAATCGCTGCAACCCCCCAAACTCCTCGAAAGCATTCAGACACTTGATTCATACAGGGAAAAGAGGGGGAAGTGTGGCATTGTTAGTCAAGGACAGTATTATGGTGGCAGTAAGGACGTTTGATGAGGACTCGTCTACTGACGGAGTATGGGCTGAGTTCAGAAACAGGAAAGGAGAGGTCACTCTGTTGGGAGTTTTCTATAGACCTCCGAAAAGTTCCAGAGATGTAGAGGAAAAGATTGCAAAGATGATTCTGGATAGGAGCGAAAGTAGTTGTTATGGGGGACTTTAACTTTACAAATATTGACTGGAAACGCTATAGTTCGAGTACTTTAGATGGGTCAGTTTTTGTCCAATGTGTGCAGGAGAGTTTCCTGACACAGTATGTAGATGGGCCAATAAGAGGTGAGGCCACATTGGATATAATACTGGCTAATCAACCAGACCAGTTGTTAGATTTGGAGGTAGGTGAGCACTTTGGTGATAGTGACCACAATTTTGTTACGTTTACTTTAGCGATGGAAAGAAATAGGTATATACCGAAGGGCAAGAGTTATAGCTGGGGGAAAGGAAACTATGATGCGATTAGGAGAGTTTTAGAATGCATAGGGTGGGGAAGGAAACTGAAAGGGATGGACACAATTGAAATGTGGAGCTTGTTTAAGGAACAGCTACTGCATGTCCTTGATAAGTATGTACCTGTCAGGCAGGGAGGAAGTGGTCGAGCGAGGGAACCGTGGTTTACTAAAGAAGTTGAATCTCTTGTGACGAGAAAGAAGGAGACTTATGTAAAGATGAGACATGAAGATTCAGTTAGGGCGCTTGAGAGTTACAAGTTAGCCAGATGGTCATTGGATAGTCATATGGATGATATTGGAATAGTGTAGGTTAGATGGGCTTTAGATTTTTTTCACAAGTCGGCGCAACATCAGGGGCCGAAGGGCCTGTACTGCGCTGTAATGTTCTATGTTCTATGGAGTAACTGAAAAACGTATTATTCAGATCAAATTGCAGAACCTGATAATTAGCTGTGGTGAAATTAATTTACAATTCGAATACCGAATTTTCTGGTTTATACGTTATTATTAATGTGTTACTGCATTTAGGTGCGTTTGTCCACTCTGGTTATTCTCATTCTCAGTTTGGATTGGTTTGTAAATTTTAAAATGATAATTTTGCTTCTTGATTCCATATTGTTGATGTAAATGGTGAAGGTCAGTGATCCCAGCGCTGATCCTTGTGGAAAACCACTTCCCACCTTCCAGCAATCAGAGTAAATCCCTTTAACCCCTACTCTCTGTGTTGTGTCTTTGTAACCAACTTCTAGTCATTCTGCTGCTGGTCCTTTAACTCCACTTGCTCTCAGATTTCTCAAGTCTGTTAAGCCGTAACTTACTAAAGTCATTTAGAAAGTCAAGTGTCTCACATCTATCATACTAATCCCATGTAACATTCCTGATAATTGCTAAATAATGCATGAAATCTCTCAAGAATGATCTTAATTTTGGAATATATGTTACCAACTCTTTATCAGAGTCTTTGTTACTTGTTATTGTTTTCCTCTAATAGAGTTGGTTCAGTTACTTATGTTGACACTGTTCAGGTTGTGACTTGATGATTGATCTTTGGATTGTTGTTTATTTCCTGTTTCAAACACAACATAACATAAATTGTATATTACTTTCCAATCCTGTGGTTAACGTCTGATGATCAGATATTTCAGAAGGCACACATGATTGTTGCCTTTGTTAGCCGACGTGTAGAATATAGGAGCAGGAAGGGTATGATGGAGCTGTATCAAACGCTCATTTGTCCTCACCTGAAGTACTGTGAGGAGTTCTGGTGGTCTCACTAGAAAGAGGATGCGATTGCCTGGAAGGGACTAAAAGGACATTCCCCTTGATGTTGCCTGGGCTGCAGTGTTTCTGCAGTGAAGAGTGTCTGGTAAGGCTGGTGTTGCTTTCCTCAGAACAATTAACCCTGGATGTGTACATCATTGAGGTGTAGAAAATTATGAGGGATATAAATAAGATAGTTAATTAGAAACTTTTTCGCCTTAGCAGAGGTGTCACTATCCAAGGTGCATCGATTAAAGTCAGCAGCAGGAAGGGTAGAGGGTTTCTGAGGAAACAAAAGTGTTTCTGGGCCATTTCAGAAATCCTGCAGGACATCCTGCACAGCAAGATACCACAATCACACTGCATTGTGGTAGCAGCAAGACTTAAAATACAATTGTAGCTGTGAATTAGTGAAAAGCTAAAACACATCACGGATTCACCCTCAGCAGCACAATCGCTGTTTAACAATCCAGCCTTTTGGGAGGATGTGAGTGAGAGTCTTTCCCCAAATTCTGCAAAGCAGGAGCAAGGGATTGATTAAGAAAGGAATAAGGAGGATGAATGTAAGCTCTCGGGGATTATAACAACTGAATTTCAAAAATGTCTATCGGTATGGAAAGAGAAAAAAGATTGACAAAAGTTGCATCTTTGCTGTCAGAAATGGGAGACCCCATAACGGGGAACAAAGTAATAGCCGAGGACTTAACTTGTATTTTTCTTCGATCTTCACAAAGGAAGACATGAATAACGCACCAGCATTTCTGAGAGGAACAAGTTATAGTGAGGAGATGAAGCAAATTTACTTTGGAGGGGAAATGTTTTTGGGGAAATTGATGGGATTGAAGGTGGATAAATCTCCAGGTCCTGATATCATTCGTCCCAGAATAATTCAGGAACTGTCCTAGGAATAGTGAATTTAGCGGTGGTTATTTTCCCAATTTCGTATTGGACTCTGGACTCGTTCCTACAAATTGGAGGAAGGTGATATTTCGACCTGGATATAGAGATAAAACACAGAACGATAGACTAGTGAGCCTGACATCGGTCCTGGGGAAGTTGCAAGAGACAATTTCTAGAATTTAATAACTCGGCAGTTGGAAGGCAGTGGCATTATTAGACAAAAGCAACATGGATTTACAAAAGGGAAATCATGCTTAGAATTGCTTGGATTTATTTGAGGATGGAACTGGAGGAGTTGAGCGAGGGGAACCAGTGAATGTGGTTTATTTATTTTTCCAGAAGGGAAAACTGAATGCATCATCTCCAAATTTGCAGATGATATAAATTTGGGTGGGTCGGGGGATGGCGGGGGGGGTGGGGGGGGGGAGGGGGGGTGGGGGGGTGGTGGTGGGGGGGGGGGGTCACGGTCTGGGGTGCCGTGTGCCGTGAGGAGGATGCAGAGAATATTCAGCGTGATTTGGAAAGGCTGAGGATGTAGTCAGACGCATGGCAGATGCAGTTTAATGTGGACCACTGTGAGGACATCGACTTTGGCTGGAATATTAGGAAGACACGGTAGCACAGTGGTTAGTACTGCTGCTTCACAGCTCCAGGGACCTGGGTTCGATTTCCGGCTTGGGTCACTGTCTTTGTGGAGTTTGCACATTCTCCTCATGTCTGCATGGGTTTTCTCCGGGTGCTCCGGTTTCATCCCACAGTCTAAAGATATGTGGGTTAGGTTGATTGGACATGCTATAAAAATAGCCCCTTAGTGTCCTGAGATGCGTAGGTTAAAGGGATTAGTGGGTAAATGTGTAGGGATATGGGGATAGGGCCTGGGTGGGATTGTGGTCTGTGCAGACTCGCTGAGCCAGATGGCCCCTTTCTGCACTGGAGGGTTTCTATGATTCTGTGACAAGCTGGTACTTGAATGGATGTAAATTGAGTTAAGTGGATACTCATCAAAACATTGGTCTCCTCATGTGTCATTCACTGCAAGGAACCAGGCAGGTACAGCAGGCAGGAAGGAAGGCAAATGCTCTGTTGATTTTCATAGCGAGAGGTTTTCTATATAGGGTTGAGGATTGCTTGCTGCACTTGGAACAACGTATTGGAGAGGCCACTCCTGGAGCTTTTTCTTCAGTTGTGGTGTCCTTACCAGAGGAAGGATGTCCTTGCTGTAGAAGATGTCCAGTAACGGTTTTCCAGGCTGATTCCTGGGATGACAGTCTGTCATATGATGAGAGACTAAGTCGGTTAGGATTATATTCACTGGAGTTTAGCAGAGTGAGAAGGGATCTCATAGAAACGTATAACATTCTAAGACGATTAGACAGGGTAGATTCAGAAAGAATGTTTCCAATGGTGGGGTGCCCTGAACTGGCAGTCATAGTTTGATGATAAGGGGCAAATCTTTTTAGAATTGAGGTGAGGAGAAATTTCTTCAGTCAGAGTGTGGTGAATGTGTCGAAACCACAGGCGTTCTGATATTTCAAGAATAAATTAGATATAGCTCTCGGGGCTAAAGTGATCATGGAATTGGGGGGGGGGGGGGGGGGGGGGAGGGGGAAATCAAGATCTTACATTTGATAATTAGCCAACTATAAACTAATGGTAGAGATGAGGACCCCATAACCACATTCCCCTCCCCCACCCCGACAGCGACACTTTTTCTTCTCACCTCTCCCTGCCTCTCAGGCTTCTTTCTCTCTCTCTGTTCTGCATCCTCCCTATTTTCCACCTCTCTCCCTCACTCTAACGCAGCCTAACGAGAAAGTTGGGTGAGAGAGTTGGAAAACCGGAAATTACATCCTGGGTGAAATGTATTAAATTGCGTGCTGTAGGTTTCTTTAACCACTGATATCATCCAATTAAACACAGAAACATTTCGGAATGAAGCGAATGGAAAAGGCACCCTGAGGGCCCTGAGATTAGGCCTTGAATTGAGGCATAGTCACAGAGGATGCATTAACCCTTGGGGACAAAAAAACAGAATTCTCCCCACGCCAGGCAAACATAACTGTCCTTTCCAGCCCCAAAACGTCCCACACACGGATAGAAGGGGCGAGAGGAAAAGAGAGCCACTGTTCCCCACCCTCTGACCCACCCGCACACCCTTCATACACCGCACAACAATAAAAAGACCACAATTCACAATGGGATTGTATTTTACATTAATTACAAGATGCAACATTGAAGCAAATGGATGGTTGAAAGAGGAAAGGTTGTAATGACAGAGACCGAGATATTCAACCACCTTCCCTACCCACTCCGCCCAAAAATGAATAAACCTCCAAACCCCACCACCCTGTCTAAAAACGTAAACAGGACACAGGGATTGAGAACAAGTATTTGCCAAGGCCAGGGATTTGATTTTTATCCTCTCCTCCGTTCCATGTGCTTTATCGTCACTGAGCTAATTTGCCTTTTAAGTTGTGTGGTTACCATTTGCAGTTCTGTAAATGCTGCAGGTCATTGGTGCACAGCAGGATCCCACGGGCAGCAATGTTTCCACATCGCCCAGCCCAGGAGGCAAGTGGCGACCTTTGCTGTTTGTCATTTTTATAAATGACCTGGATGAGGAAGGAAGGTTGGTGGGGTTGTGGATAGTCTGGAGGGATGTCAAAAGTTACAGAGGGACATAGATAGGATGCAAGACTGGGCGGAGAAGTGGCAGATGGACTTCAACCCAGATAAATGCATAGTGGTCCATTTTGGAAGGTCAAATGGGATGAAGGAGTACACTATAAAGGGAAAGACTCTTAGTACTGTAGAGGATCAGAAGGACGTTGGGATCCGGGGCCAAAACACTCTCAAATCGGCCCCGCAGGTGGAGGAGGTGGTTAAGAAGGCGTATGGTGTGCTGGCCTTTATCAATCGAGGGATTGTGTTTCGGAGTCCGTGGATAATGATGCAGCTATATAAGACCCTCGTCAGACCCCACTTGGAGTACTGTGCTCAGTTCTTGCCGCCTCATTACAGGAAGGATGTGGAAAAGATTGAACGGGTGCAGAGGCGATTTGCAAGGATGTTGCCTGGATTGAGTGGCATGCCTTATGAGGATAGGCTGAGTGAGCTCGGTCTTTTCTCCTTGGAGAGACGTAGGATGAGAGGAGCCCTAATAGAGGTATATAAGATGTTGAGAGGCATAGATCGGGTGGACTCTCAGAGGCTTTTTCCCAGGGTGGAAATGGCTGCTACGAGAGGACACAGGTTTCAGGTGCTGGGGTGGGCGGGGGTTGGGGGGGGCGTGGTAGGTACAGGGGAAATGTTAGGGGGAAGTTTTTCACACAGAGGGTGGTGGGCGGGTGGAATCGGCTGCCGTCAGTGGTGGTGGACACAAACTCAATAGGGTATTTGAAGAGACTCCTGGATGAGCACATGGGACTTAATAGGATGGCGGGTTATAGGTAGGCCTAAAAGGTCGGGATATGTTCGGCACAACTTGTGGGGCCGAAGGGCCTGTTTTGTGCTGCAGTTTTTCTGTTTCTACGTTTCCTTAAACCTCAATCGGGAAGGAACTGTTCATTTCCTCAGGATACATTTCAAAACAGACTGTCTCAGGATTGGAGTGTTTGAACATCACAATTCGTTGAAAGATGTGACAGGGACATCAGCAGTGACTGCAGACAGGAAAACCTCTACCCCCAAATCCTGTGCCATTTTCCCTCCAACCCAACTCCACAATGTACAGCTATTTCTCCCTCTTGTTTAACCTATTCCTCCCTTTTCTCTCTCACTCCCACATTCTGTAATATCAGCCCTTCCACAGCCTGTCTCCCCACTCTCTCACAAGCCACACAATGGAGATACAGAGACATACAGAGAGACAGTGTCATGAGACAGAGGTTGATGCCCTTTTAACAAGCCACGCCAAATTCCCGAAGAGGAACACCTTGCTTTGTAATCTGTGAAAGGTGTGTGGGAAGGTGTGAACTGTTCTTCATTAACATTTAGCGGTTACTTAACAGAAATATCTGACACTCACTTTAAGTGAACAATTAACAATTTAATTATTTAACCAACAGGGAACTTTAGTTAAAGAAGTAACATTTTGATTAAAGTAAGATTCTACTGGAATGCTGTTCAAATAAACGCAAGGACATTCATTAACAGAAAAAAGGACCAAATTTAGTCACTCGCAAAAATGTATACAACTATGTTTTGAGTCTTTGGAAAATGTTTGGCGTTCGTCTTTCTATTACGCTTCCTGCAAGTTATTTCTGGTTCAGCTCGATAGATGGAGAGGTCTATTAAGTGATATTCAAAGCTGGACAGAGCTGCTCTTTCCCTCTCTGGGCTTTGAGAGGTGGCAGCCCTTCAGTTGAACTGCAGACAGGCAGTTGATCTCCTGTTTTTGTACATGTGATGACCTATGACTTTTCTTGCACGAGGATTGATCTGATCTTGTCAACAACAATAAATTAACAGTTGATAATTCCCTGATAGCTGAGTGTCTTCTTTGTACTGATAGGCTGAACGCAGAATTCAAAAGCCTTCAAAACATGTTACGAAGGCAACTTTGATGCTTGGTCTTTGCCACAAATCTTGCAGTCTTGGTACTCTGTCTGGACGTGCATTTTAACCTCCAAGTATTGACACAATCCAACTTTAAAGGGACATAAAAACAGCTTTTAAGGGATCACACTTCACAAACTCAGCTTCGCAACACCAGACAGAGAGCGAGAGCGCCGACAATCACCACCACAGCAAACTGTATTCAAATAGAACCCTGTGCATTTCATTTCACCCTCACATTTATCTCTCTGCCTCAGACACATTTTTTTTATTCCACAATTACACCCGCTTCTAGTTAAAGAACTTTAATTGCAGGCCATCAAAAATTATTTACAGTGATGAGATTAATTTTTAATCTGACCTCACTGCTGTTAATTTAGAGATTGCTGATGGTACTTGTGCACAGAAAGATCCAAAGCAAAGTGGCAGTTTCAAAATTCAGTTCAGAGTTTATGATAATTATTTTCTGTGTGTGTTTCTTGTTTTAATGTACAGACTGAAGCTGGAATGTTGGTCACACAGTAAGTTCCCACATGCAGCAATGTGATATTGTCTGAATGTCGCCTCAGTCCTCTGCAGAAAGTGTTCATGAACTCCCTCAGTCCCATTTCTCAAGTTTAAGCTTTATTATATTCAAGGCTTTGGAACCTTCTTTGCAGTCCAAAGATGTGCGTGTTAGGTTGATTGGCCATGCTAGAAAATTGCCCCTTAGTGTCCTGAAATGCGTCGGTTAGACGGATTAGTGGGTAAAATATGTAGAGATATGGGGATAGGGCCTGGGTGGGATTGTGGTCGGTGCAGACTCGATGGGCCGAATGGCCTCTTTCTGTACTGTAGGGTTTCTATGATTCAGTCAGTGAACTATTTTCAGAGAGGTTGATCATTGTTTCAAGGCAGGCAAAGGGCCCAGGACAGTATGTGCACACCAAGACCCCACAGCAGCTGCAGTATGAAACTAATCAAATGAGACACATCCCTTCTCCTGCCCCCTTCCTCACACCTGCTGTGAGCCCCTTCCACCACTGCACCCAACGAAAAGCCTCAGACAGCTACCACTCTGTCTGTGTGCATTGTCCGAAGTCTGGAGAATTCCCTTCACTTCCGTTGAAAGATGAAACTCTCTCTTAACACTGAGACAACCTTTTAAGACATGTTCTGCAGCCAGATTGCACAAGGTGCATTTATCAGTGTGGAGTGTGTTTTACACCGTTTAATGGTAAGTACTCATCCAGATACGTGTAACCCTGAAAAGTGTGAGCTGATACACTTGGGAAGGAATCATTTAACAAGGAAGTACTCAATCAATGTTCGGACTCCAGGAAGATCTATGGCAGAATGTGCCCTTGGCGTATTTGACCACAGATCTTTAAAAGCAGAAGTGCATGTTCGTAGAGGGGTGCAAATGGCATATGGGACACTTGCCTTTATCAATCAAGGCATATATTACAAAAGCAGGGAAGTAATCTTGGAATTGTATAGAACTTTGGTGAGGCCCCAGCTAGAGTACTGTGTGCCGTTCTGGTCGCCACATTATAGGAAGGATGTGATTGCACTGGAGGGGGCGCAGAGGAGATTCACCAAGATGCTGCCTTGGATGGAAGATCTACATTATGAAAAGAGGTTGCACAGGCATGGGTTATTAACGTTTTAGCACAGAAGACTGAGGGGCGGCCTGATCGAGGTGTACAAGATTATGAGGGACATGGACAGAGTGGATAAAGAGCAACTGTTCCCCTGATCTGAAGGGTCAGTCACGAGTGGACGTAGGTTCACGGTGGGGGTAAGGAGGTTTGGGGGTCGGGGGGGGAGGTGGGTGAGAAAATATTTTTTTACCTCGAGGGTGGTTATGCTCTGGAATGCGCTGCCTGGGATGGTGGTAGAGGTGGGTTGCCTCACATCCTTTAAAAGGTATCTGGATGAGCACTTGGCACATCATCACTGGGCCAAGTGCTGAGAGATGGGATTTCAAGTATTTCTAATGTATCGGTGCAGACACGATGGGCTGAAGTGCCTCTTCTGCACTGTATGATTCTATTATTCTATAACCTCTCATTCTTGGTTCTCCTCATTCTCTCTCACTCTTTCCTTCCCTCCATTTCTTCCAGTCAGACAGAAACACTGAAATGGAGAAAGAGAGAGATCCACAGAGAGAATCTACGAAACCGGAATTAAAATGCCAGCCCTGCTCCACCCTGCCCACCCCCTGTCCCCTCTCAGTCTCTAGAAGTCGCTCAACTCCCTCTTTCAGTTTGGGAAGGGGCTGCTGATTTCTTCAATACACTTTTTAAATCCTCCCAAACTATCTGACAGGGTTTGAGTGGAGCTGCAGCGAGTGACCACACATTGGAGTCTCTCACATCCTGTCTCTCTCAAATGCTCTCCCTCGATCACCACCTCTGCTTTGACCTTCCACTCCCCTCGGGCCTCCCTCTGTCTGTGCTCCACCCCCTCGTTCTCTTTTCTCCTCCTGTCACGATCGCTCTCTCTCATTGTAAAGATGGATATTCTTATCTAGGGCCAAGTCTTTGCAACAACACTCACCACCTCTTACTCCATCCATAGAAAAATGGAACCATAGAAAATTACAGCTCAGAAACAGGCCTTCTGGCCCTTCTTGTCTGTGCCGAACCATTTTTTGCCTAGTCCCACTGACCTGCACTTGGACCATATCCCTCCACACCCCTCTCATCCATGAACCCGTCCAAGTTTTTCTTAAATGTTAATGTTAATGGTTTCTTTGTGGGCAGCGCATTCCACACTCCCAACACTCTCTGCGTGAAGAAGCCCTCCCCCCCCTAATATCCCCTTTAAACTTTTCTCCTTTCACCCTTAACCCACGCCCTCTGGTTTTTTTCTCCCCTAGCCTCAGCGGAAAAAGCCTGCGTGCATTCACTCTATCTATACCCATCAAAATCTTATACACAAAATATATCAAAATCTTATCCCTCCTTCTAACTTCCTATTTCTGTCCATATCTCGGCTTCTTTCCCTCTCTTTCATGTGCACTGTGTTGAAAGGAGTGATGCAATATTTCTGACCCACACTGCCAATAATCACAAATCATATTGCTGTGAGGGGGTGGGAAGAATCGCATTATCTGGGGGTCTTCAGTTAGGAGTCAGTGCCCAGCTTCCTGTCTCTGGAGAATAGCCTCAGTCAGAGCCCTGAGATTACTCATTTACAGAAATCAATCAATAAGATCAAAAAATCAATAAATCGATTAATTTAGTAATTAATATTTTAAAAAGTCTACGACAGGAATGGACACAGCTTGTTCCCAGTTTAAAGAGGGGAGTTTATCTCTTTCTGTCACTGAGGGGATATGTATCCAAACTCAGAATTCACGTGGCGCTGGGTGGAGGATTACACCAAGCGCTAGGCCAAGGGAATGACATTTCTCCCCCCCCCCCCCCCCCACCCATCCACTTTGTCCTCTCTGGATGTGGTCACAGTGCTGCCCAGGGGATCATGCTGTGCTTGAAAGCCCCACAAAGAAAGCTGGAAAGTGAGAGGGAGAGATTCTGGAGGGAGGTGAACAGAAATGGGGAGAAAGCAAGATGGAGAGAGCAATACTGGGGTGGGATAGAGAGATATGGGGAGAAACAGGAGGGGAGAGAGAACAATTGGAGAGCGATAGGGAGATAAGGAGTAAAGTTTTAATGTGGATGAAGAATGGAAACGCACTGGATAAGCGAGAAATCCAGATAGAGGGGAATAAAGCTGGTCGGAGAGAAGAAGAGTTCAGGAAGAGATATATAGGGAAGCAAAGGAGAAGGCATAGACAGAGGGAGAGAAGAAGGGAAAGAAAGAGACAGACAGAGGGTATAATCTTTAAATTAGAAGCTGAAGAGCTGCGGGGGAGAGTCAGAATGGGAAATAAATTTGGAGAGGGGAAGTTCAATAGAAAAATCCTGAATTGACTTCCAACTTCACCAGCTGTCCAGTCCAGAGACGTGTTAAATCCGGAGTGGGGTCTGATAATTGGGTGCAGAAAGGGATTGCAGATTCTGTCTCTGTCCTCTTTGGGTCTAATTGGGAAACCCGTCCAGTCTGAATTAATCCTGGAAAACAAATCAGTTGAGAAATGCAATCTCTCTGAAATATTTGAATGATCAGAATTTGCAGATTTGCTCCATCAAAGTGAGGGATGTGTAATTCACAGCTTCCTGTCCCCCAGTCCCTACTTAACCAGCGGTGTTACATTGGCTACTTTCCAATCTGCAATGTTAATTTCTAACACAACTCCTCCAACAACACCGCCACCCCAGGAACCCCATTGGATTGATGCTGAAATTCTCTCCTTACTTTCGGTTCACACATGGAGAATGTTTACTCACTCATTTCCCGGCTCTTGTACCTTTTTCACTGACAGTTAATTTACTGGGAATTGTGATCCTGAGTCGGGGAAAGTGTGGCCTCTCCGCCTGCACCACTCGCTACCTGGTGGCCATGGCAGCGGTGGATGCACTCTTCATCATCATTAACTCCATTCTCATCTACATAAATTATTACTATTTCCCGCTGAGCTTTCTGTTCCTCACCTCTGTGTGTCGTGTTCGCGGTGTCCTGCTGTCTGTAGCCATAGACTGTTCAGTCTGGTTCACCATCATTTTCTCCTTTGATCGATTTGTGGCCATTTGCTGCCAGAAACTGAAAACTAAATATTGCACCGGGAAAACTGCGGCTGTGGTTCTGGCAACAACCGGCATCCTGCTCTCTGTGAAAAACATCCCCTGGTACTTTACATATGAACCTGCGTGGATAATGGACAATGTCCCGTGGGGCTGTCAGACAAAGACAAACTATTTCACTGATCCTGGCTGGGTTTTATTTTCCTGCTTTGATAAGGTTTTAACTCCATTGCTCCCATTCGGTTTAATCCTGGTGATTAACGCTCTGACAGTCAGACACATTTTGGTGAACAGTCGAGTCCGAAAGGGACTGAGGGCTCAGAGTCAGGGAGAGAATCGCAGAGACCCCGAGATGGAGAGCAGAAGGAAGTCAATGATTTTACTCTTCAGCATATCCGGAGCTTTCATTCTCCTCTGGGCCGTGACTGTTATATTTTTTATCTATTTTAAAGTGAAAGGATCAATTTCCCTCACTCTTCCTGAATACACATGTCAAAATGTCGGAATAATGTTGCGGGATATAAATTGCTGCACAAACACATTTATTTATGCGTTGACTCAATCCAAATTCAGGGAGCAGATCAGGATCGCGGTGAAATATCCGCTCACATCAATTATTCAATTAATGAAGAAAGAAAACTGACAGCCAATCACAGAGCGGGATCACTAATCACCGCCTCAGCCAATCACAGAGTGGGATCACTAAATCACCGCCTCAGCCAATCACAGAGCGAGATCACTAAATCAGTGCCTCAGCCAATCAGAGACTGGATTGCTGACTGACCGCCTCAGCCAATCAGAGACTGGATTGCTAACTGACCGCCTCAGCCAATCAGAGACTGGATTGCTAACTGACCGCCTCAGCCAATCAGAGACTGGATTGCTAACTGACCGCATCAGCCAATCAGAGGCCAGATCGACGAATGCCCGAATCATCCAATCAGAATTGCCGCTCACGTCCTGACAACCAAGTCCACCAATGACTGGTCTCCGCACTTTGACTGACAGCGGATGAGCCAATCAGAGGCTAAGGTTTCTGACTGACAGCCGTGTCAGCCAATCAGAACACCAGCAGCTAACGGCCAGCCTCCAGCGCAAATCCGGGAGTGACAGACAGTTCAATCAATCAGGAACCTGGTGAGAGTGTGTGAGGGTCAGTGTCCATGTGTGTTTCAGTGTGTGTCACTGTGTGTGTGGGTCAGTGTGTATCACTTTGCGTGTGTGTCAGTGTGTGTGTGTCAGTGCCAATGTGCGTGTCAGTGTGTGTCACTATGTGTGTGTGAGTGTCTGTGTGTGTGTGTTTGTGTGTCACTGTGTGTCACTGTGTGTGTATGGGTCAGTGTGTATCACTGTGTGTGTGTGTGTGTGTGTATGTGTGTCAGTGTATATCACTGTGTGTGGGCCAGTGTGCATCAAAGTGTGTGTTTGGGTCAGTGTGTACCGCTGTGTGTGTGTGTGTCAGTGTGTATCACTGTGTGCGTGTGCCAGCGTGAATCAATGTGTGTGTGTGTGTGTGTGTGTGTGGGTGGGTGTGACAGTGCGTATCACTGTGTGTGCGCGTTTCAATGTGTATACCGTGTACGTGTGTTTGGGACAGTTTTTATCACTGCGTGTCTGTGTAAGTGTGTGTCACTTTGTGTGTGTGGGTCAGTGTGTGTCACTGTGTGTGTGTGGGTCAGTGTGCATCACTGTGTGTTTGTCAGTGTGTATCACTGTGTGTGTGTGTCACTATGCATCACTTTGTTTGTGTGTGTCAGTGTGTATCACTATGTGTGTGTGGTTCAATGTGTATCACTTTGTGTGTGGGTCAGTGGGTATCATTGTGTGTGTGTGTCAGTGTGTGTCACATTGTGTGTGTGGGTCAGTGTGTGTCACTGTGTGTCTGTGAGTCAGTGTGTATCAATGTGTGTGAGTGTGTCAGTGTGTATCACTGTGTGTGTGGGTCAGTGTGTATCACTGTGTGTGTCGGTCCGTGTGTATCACTGTGTGTGTGGTTCAGTGTGCATCACTTTGTGTCTGCTTGTCAGTGTGTATCACTGTGTGTGCGTGTTTAAGTGTGTATCACTGTGTGTGTGTGTGAGGGTCAGTGTGCATTACTTTGTGTCTGCTTGTCAGTGCGTATCACTGTGTGTGCATCTGTCAGTGTGTATCACTGTGTGTGTGTGCGTCAGTGGGTATCACTGTGTGTGTGGGGCAGTGTGCATCACGGCGTGTGTCGGTCATTGCAGATCAGTGTGTTGGTGTGGGACATTGTGCATCGCTGTGTGTGTGTGGGTCAGTGCGTAACACTGTGATGTGTGTGGGTTAGTTTTCATCACTGTGTGTGTGTGTCAGTGTGTATCACTGTGTGTGAGTATGTCAGTGTGCATGAATGTGTGTGAGGGTCAGTGTGCATCACTGTGTGTGTGTGTGTGTGTATCACTGTGCGTGTGTGGGTCAGTGTGCATCACTGTGTGTGTGTGTGTGTGTGTGTGGGTCAGTGTGCATCACTGTGTGTCTGTGTGTGTCAGCGTGCGTCAAATTGGGTGTGTCAGAGTGTGTCAGTGCGTATCACCGTGTGTGCGTTTATGTGTGTGTCAGTGTGTATCACTCTGTGTGTGTGGGTCAGTGTGTTTCACTGTGTGTGTGAGTCAGTGTGCATCAAAGTGTGTCTGTGGGTCAGTGTGTATCACGGTGTGTTTCTGTGGGTCAGTGTGTATCACTGTGTGTGTGTGTGACAGTGTGAATCACTGTGTGTGTGTGTGTGTGTGTCAGTGTGTATCACTGTGTGTGTGTGTGTGTCAGTGTGCATCACTGTGTGTGCGTCAGTGTGCATCACTGTGTGTGTGTGCGTGTGTGTCAGTGTGTATCACTGTGTGAGTGTGGGTCTGTGTGTATCATTGTGCGTGTGTGTGCATCACTGTGTGTCTGCTTGTCAGTGTGTATCACTGTGTGTGCGTGTGTCAGTGTGTATCACTGTGTGTG